>NC_052634.1:38585063-38892105 GCF_016161935.1 Mauremys reevesii | reverse complement strand
TGTGGACCACGGCTACTGTATCTCACACAGCACTTGAGTATAGTTATCAAACAAGCAGAAATTTATTTAACAACCGATAGAGATTTAAACAAACAAATGTGAGTGATGGAAACCAACTGTTACCAACTAAACAAAATCAGAAAATGTAACCTACACTTTTTAATAGTTACCTTTCCTATCTAAGTAGATTCTCACCTCACACGTCAGTCAATTTCACTGATTGCTAGTCCCTAGGCGCCATGGCCCTGCCTTTCATGAAGCATCACTGGTCATTAGGAATCTCCTTGGTGAATGGACCCAGAGTGTTTTTCTCCACCCTGTTATGAACTGAATCAGTCTTTTGTCTTTATATTCACAGAAAGGACGATCTACTCATTCTCATATTGTCCTTGTCACTTCCACAGGGTTTCAATGTCTATAATTTGTCTTTGATGGTTTTCTATTGGCTTTTCTGGGTTGGTGCAGAGGCTGACAATGGAGCAATACATCACATAACTGGCTAGCAAGGGAGAGGTGCCAATTCCCTCCCACTGGAATGGGCCGTCCCCAACAAGACCTATGATTGGGGTGACTCACTTTCACAACAATAACATATGGGCATAATTTTCCATGTACTTACATTACCCCTTAACTATGACTTGGACACACCTCTCGCAGTGAGTAGGAGTATCAATAATTTACAAGCTTTCAGTAGAGATCTCACTGCTATGCTTCCTGGATAACTATCATAAAAGCAGTGTATTAGCTCTGGGGAGTTTGTCAGGTCTGACACAGGAGTTGCTTGTGAAGAACAGTGACCCCCTTTGCCAATTGGCACCAATGAGCTTTTGTCACAGATGCACTGAGCTATACAGTCACATCCTGATAGAACAGAAAGGCCAGCACAAAAAACAGAGAGAGGAACAATAAGATACTAAAATGACAATGGCTGGAACTCTCCATTTCTCTCAGTCTTTGCATTCATGGGCACTAAGAGCTGTAGCTACAGTTGAGGAACCAGGTGAGCGGACAGCTGGCTCCCCCTCCATACGAGTAACTTTCTCACATATAGGGAGATGGGTCAAAATTGGAATTGATGTTAAGACTGTCTCTACACTTCAAACACTGGAAATATTCTTCTGACAACCCAACACTGCCTACACTGGGGCTCAGGTCACATTAACGACTTCTCTCAGTGGAGAGGACTTTTCACACCCCTGAGAGATGTGGCTCTGCCAACAGAGCTTTTCTACATCGACCAGCCTTTAGCTGGCTTATTGACCTGAAAGGCAATGGATTTCAGTCTTTTTCTTTATATTGATGGTTGATGAGTGCAGCTGTCCTACCTGCTGGACACATCCTGTGACAGATGTCAGGCCTTTCCTTTGCAAATTAGAGAAGTGGGGAAGACAGTGACCCTTACAGTCTAAGTGGGTAAAAACTTATACAACTTGTCACCTCGAGTAGCTTTCCTTTGAACAGAAATTGACTTCGAAACTAAACAAAATAAATTCTATTTGAAAACATAAAATATTAAAATCTATACTGGGCCAATATTCTCTTATACACACTTTCTCACACACATTCTCCCACCCCAACCTTTGGAGTGAGGTTTTCTACCAGAACCCTTTATATTACAGGGGGTAAATTAAATCAAATTAACTTTTCAAGATTAGCCATCATTTCCTGTACGACTAACAAAACAAACAAAAACCAAGACAACTTTCAGTTTTCCAAAATACTTCAGATTATCACACATTTAGTCTCTTCTTCTTTAACCAATAACTTCACCAATAATCTCATTTTAATAGATGATAAAAACATTAAAAGATCACAAATTGTTATCATATATGTTAGTTTTCTTCTAATGCCCATTGCCAACAACTGAACCTTGGCTCAAGTTGTGGTTTGTCCTAACACTTCTGTGAGTTCATATATCTCAGGATCTTCTGCAGTATGTGTTGGTGGAAGGGGTCTCCTATGTGGGAATCTTTGCATCATGAGGAAAAATCTCTCTCGTGTCACACTTTTAATCTTTCAAAGTGAGAGAAGATAGAGGAGAAGTGATGTAAATGCATAAAACACAAGAGAGAACTGTCTGGTCTACACTAAAGACATTTATCGGTTAACTATATTACTCCGATGTGTGAAAAATCCACACCACTGAGCAATGTAGTTACACAGCCCTAACCCCCTGTGTAGATAGCGATACATCAGCAGCAGAACTTCTCCTGCCAAAAGAGCCACTGCCGCTTGCGAGGGTTGGACTAATCAAGTCCGATGGGAGAAATCTCTCCCATAGGCTGAAAGCGTCTGTAATAGCAGCGCTACAGCAGCGCAGCTACATTGGTGCAGCTGCACCATCAGCTTTATTGTGTAGCCAGAGCATCAGACACAAAACCATAGAATCAGAACTCAACATGCAAGTATCCAGAAGTCTGAAATTGGAGCCTGATACATTCATTGCCTCATTGGTTACCATCATTTCTACAGCCTTGAAGTCCTTGTTACCCAATCAGGCAGCCAGTTTGGGATCCACGGGAAAGGAATGTCCTTTGAAGCACTCTCTCTTTGGATCCAAATGGTGAAGGATGATTGTTCTCAATGTAACCTGGCATCCTCTGGAACTGTAATCAGTGACACTGAACTAGGAAATGGAGTGGTACAAACAATTTTCCTTGGGTCATTGGTCACCATAGCTTCCTTTACTGGGGTGGAAACCAAGAACTGGGTGTGGACTCTTTCAGCCTCAGCTCTTTCCAAATCCTTGGCCTTGGTTAAAAGTAGAATCCTTTACAAAACCACTCCAAATCTCAGCAGTGTTAGTGAGGCTTACCAAAACATGCCCAGCTTTTCTTTAATGTGGTGGCACAGTTCCAGGCAAGGGACTGGATACAGGGCTGGATCACAATCTTCATTAGTAACCAGAGCTGGAGTTTCTATTCAAAAATAGCTATTTTTCTGCAGCTATTAGATTTCCAAAACTGATTTGATTCGATATACATTTTTAGCACCTACAAAGGATAAATTCAACAAAACTCCGCTTCTATTTCCTCAACATCTGCATCATGAAGGGCAGCATCACCGATACAATAAGATTAGCTAGGAAAGATCTTCTGTAGGGCCTGGGTTACAAAGGCTTTGGAACCAAATACATGGGCATTGTGCCTACAAGTGTGGTAATCACTTACCATGGAATTTTCTCCCCAGATCATCTGGGACAATATTGACTTAAACAATTGAACTACACTGTGATCATATGCACTTCCTTCAGTTAGTTGGGGTTTCGCTGATGTTCACCATTTCTGAGTAGAGATTTCAAATCACTGCTGTTTCTTTGTTAGCCTGTCCAGTAAATTGGAGAGTTCTCTAATGCTGACAGAACTGCACTCCAACCTTCTCCATGACATCATGCAGGGATGGGGAAAAAGCAAAGCTGAAGTGAGAAATGATGACTTTAGCAAATAGTCATTTGTCTTAAATTCTCCAATAAATCTGAGCTACATCCTATCAAACTAAACTAATATCCAACTGAGTGACCAAACAGCCTTCAGGAAAGATAGAAACCCACATCACAGAAAGATAGAATACACGGCAATGGAAGTGTGAAGTGAAATTCCAGAGCAGGTTACATCTGATTATTCAGAATCAGGACAAGAGGTTCTCCCATCACATTCTCCTCTGATCCATTCAAACATACTTCACTCAGCACTGTCTCAATAGCCAGTTATGTTATTTACAAAATTTTTAGTATCCGAGCATTGCCATAATGGGGGACAAAACCACTCACCTTGCCAGAAGTGGCTTTACCAATAGATGGAACCTGGGATTTAAACTCCCAATGATCACACTGTGTTTGGGATCCATTTGAATTCCCCTTCCAGGTCTTTGACACTTTCATCTCCAGTCAGAGCGACTCTGAGATAAGATTAAAGAAGTCAAAGCATCATCTCCAAGCACAGACAGCTGAGAACTGTTCCTCACAGGACACTTTGAGAAGTGGATGGATAGAATGTGATGATGATAACCTCTGCATGGCTCAGACAAAAGGTAACAGTTCTGCAGTGATGGGGAAGGAGGGAATCTCTGTGTCTCCCCATCTCCTTCCAGTGTCACAGAGGCTGAAATTACACTTTTTTTCCTGCCCCTGCTCCTCTTCATTTAACTATAATTTGAAAAATTCCCATTGTACCTGCTCTTCAGCACAACCCAGAGCAACGTGAGAACAAGTGGCAATGATACAATCTGTATCAATGGTGACTAACAATAACTTTGAAATAGGAAGAATAGTATAAATGTGATGCTCCCTGGTTCCTGATAGGAAGGGCACACTAGAATTACTCATGGGATAATGGAGTTGATAGAAAGGACAAATGGGTCCACCTCAAAACAGGGCAAACTGCAAAAGGCAAAAATGGGCCCCTCATCTGGTCAAACTGAGGGATAACCATGCTGCAAACAGTTCAAACAGCTTTAAACGTTACTATGTGGGAATCAGGAAAATTATTAGAGAAAAAAACGTATTGATAGCCCTAGAGGTGTTTATGTTGTTGATCTCCCTTGCAGATTCTCTGATGACTAACATGGGCTAAGTGCCCACAGAAGGTTTTCCCGCACTCACTGCATTCATAGGGCCTCTTCCCTGTGTGGATTCTCTGATGCCTAATAAGGTGTGAGCTGGTAATAAAGCTTTTCCCACACTCACTGCATTCATAGGGCCTCTCCCCTGTGTGGATTCTCTGATGTTGAGAAAGGGCTGAGCTGTTAGTGAAGCATTTTCCACACTCACTGCATTCATAGGGCCTCTCCCCTGTGTGGATTCTCTGATGTGTAATAAGGTCTGAGCTGTGACTGAATTTTCCCACATTCACTGCATTCATAGGGCCTCTCCCCTGTGTGGATTCTCTGATGTTGAGAAAGGGCTGAGCTGTCAGTGAAGCATTTTCCACACTCACTGCATTCATAGGGCCTCTACCCTGTGTGGATTCTCTGATGCCTAATAAGGTATGAACTGAGAGTGAAGCAATTACCACACTCACTGCATTCATAGGGCCTCTCCTGTGTGGATTCTCTGATGCCTAATAAGGTATGATCTGTGAGTGAAGCATTTTCCACACTCACTGCAGTCATAGGGCGACTCCCCTGTGTGGCTTCTCTGATGGGGTAGCAGGTCTGAGCTGCGATTGAAGCATTTCCCACACTCACTGCATTCATAGGGCCTCTTCCCTGTGTGGATTCTCTGATGCCTAATAAGGTGTGAACAGCGACTGAAGGTTTTCCGCACTCACTGCGTTCATAGGGCCTCTTCCCTGTGTGGATTCTCTGATGCCTAATAAGGTGTGAGCTGGTAATAAAGGTTTTCCCACACTCACTGCATTCATAGGGCCTCTCCCCTGTGTGGATTCTCTGATGTTGAGAAAGGGCTGAGCTGTTAGTGAAGCATTTTCCACACTCACTGCATTCATAGGGCCTCTCCCCTGTGTGGATTCTCTGATGTTGATAAAGGCCTGAGCTGCTAGTGAAGCATTTACCACACTCACTGCATTCATAAGGCCTCTCCCCTGTGTGGATTCTCTGATGTTGAGAAAGGGATGAGCTGTCAATGAAGGATTTTCCACACTCACTGCATTCATAGGGCCTCTCCCCTGTGTGGATTCTCTGATGGGCAAGAAGGGTTGAGCTTCTACTGAAGTTTTTCCCACACTCACTGCATTCATAAGGCCTCTCCCCTATGTGGATTCTCTGATGTTGAGAAAGGGCTGAGCTGTCAGTGAAGCATTTTCCACACTCACTGCATGCATAGGGCCTCTCCCCTGTGTGGATTCTCTGATGTTGATAAAGGCCTGAGCTGCTAGTGAAGCATTTACCACACTCACTGCATTCATAGGGCCTCTGCCCTGTGTGGATTCTCTGATGCGTAATAAGGTGTGAACTGCGACTGAAGGTTTTCCCACACTCACTGCAATCATAGGGCCTCTCCCCTGTGTGGATTCTCTGATGTCGAGAAAGGGATGAGCTGTCAGTGAAGCATTTTCCACACTCACTGCATTCATAGGGCCTCTCCCCTGTGTGGATTCTCTGATGTTGAGAAAGGGCTGAGCTGCTAGGGAAGCATTTTCCACACTCACTGCATTCATAGGGCCTCTTCCCTGTGTGGATTCTGTGATGCTTTATAAGGATGGAGTAATCACATACATTTTCCCCAAACTCACTGCATGTATTTTTTCTCTTTCTGCTGAGGATTTCCTGTTGTGTTGTGGTTTCCTTGAGGTCCTTTTGAGTTTCCTGACAGGAAATACATTTACCCACTTTCTCCCCTGGCTGGTTTCCCTGCTCTCCTTCTGGTCTGTGCTGAATGTCATGGGATTTTTCCTGCTTATGACTCCAGGACACATTCCTTTTCAATCTTTGCGATAATTCTCTGTGTTTATCCACTTGCTCAACATTTTCCTGCTGAGAATTCTCCTCCTCTTTCTCACATACCATTGCGTCACCTGCTGTGATAGAGACAGAAACCTCAAACAGGGATGGAAAGGGGAAGGCCAAATCAATACAAGTACTGGAGAGAAGTCAAATAAAAATCAGGAACTGAACTCCCCCAAGTTCTTCCCCAAACAGGAGAGAGGAGGGGATCAATTCAGGCTTCACATCCCATCCAAATTCACAGGGGGAAGGGAGGAAGCTACTGCCTGGTGTCTGCTAGTGTCTACAGGAAGCCATGAGCTATATTTACCCTAAGGATACGACCCCTGCTAGGGACAATATTGAACTGAGAGACCTTCCAAGGGCATTGTAGGGCATCCCAGATGTTTCCTTCAGGCATTTACAGATTCTCAGTTGGTTTAATATTTCCTCACCTGTGCAGGGAGCTCTCAGGATCTCTCTTTCCTCTGAACCTTGGAGGTCTGGGACCCATGGCTCTTCCCCTTGTTCCAGCTGGGAGATCACATCAGGTTGGGAAATTGGAAACCCTGCTCAGATGAAAGAAAACAAAGGAGGTCACTTGATTTCATAACTTTGTCATAAAAAACATTCTATTAATTTAACTTCAGTGCTTAGTGTGACGGGTGTGCCTGGGGCAGTCCACACTGAAAATGCCAGGGTCAGGGCAGGCTGAAAAAGGGAGAGCAGATGCTCCCAAAACTGGTGGTTAACACTGAAGTTAAACTCAACGACTAGTCACAAACTATGCTTCTGATCCCACACACGGGTTATCGAGAAGCTGAAAAAAGAAATCACACGGCCCCCTTTATTGCATTCCAGTTCTCCGACTCCCAATCAGCACCTAGGTCCAGTACAGTGAGAGGTTATTTAAAAACTCTGCTCACATACAAAATGTTTTTCTGACCCCAAAAGGTCAGCCACATTACAAGATCACTATAGGTTTGGATCTTACCCAAAAGACCACACTGCCAGCCAATCCTTTAGCATGGAAAGACAAGACAGGACACGACACAAAAAAAGTTGTTAAATGGGAAAGCAGTGAGATGCATTCCAAAATCTATATATCAGGTTATTAGCAGTATTGTTGAGCTGCTGGCTTGAAAGTCCGTCTGGAACACATCCACAAGTTCAATGGGTCTTTCAGTCCTTTGTTCCAGGCTTCAATTTGTAGAGAAGTTGCTCCAGAGGTAGGAAGAGGGATTGAAGACAAAATGGAGATGATGCAGCTGCCCTTTATATTCCTTTTGCCATGTGGCTTGTACTACCTGTGTCCCAAACACAAGCTTCACAGCACAGGGCATGGAAAAGCCTCGGAAGTCTCAGCACACAGACATACCCCTGCATGTCTTGCTGACTCAATAGGTTTATGCCCTTGATCAGGGATGGGCAAATTACGGCCCACGGGCCACATCCAGCAGACAGGACCGTCCTGCCCAGTGCCTGAGCTCCCGGCTGGGGAGGCTAGCCCCTCCCCCGCAGCCACACCACCGTGCGGGCAGCGCTCCTGCGGGGCGGGGCTGTGCGCTCCTGCAGGGCAGTGTGTCTGGCTCTGCGTGGTCTACGTGGCTGCCAGACACGCTGCTCTGAGCAGCATGGTAAGGAGGTGGGGGCGTTGGATAAGGGGCAGGGAGTCCCAGGGGGCAGTCAGGGGACAGTTGGATGGGGCGGAGGTTCTGGGGGGACGGGGGCTGGATAGGTGTGGGAGTCCCAAGGGTCTGTCAGTGGGCAGGGGGGTGGATAGAGGTCAGGGCAGTCAAGGGACAGGTAGCAGCGGGGTTGGGTAGGGGGTGGGGTCCTGGATATGAACCCATATCCACACCCCCACCCCCGACAGACCCCGGGACTCCTACGCCTATCCAACCCCCCAGTTCTCCATCCCCTGACTGCCCGCCCAACTGTCCCCTGCTCCCTGTCCCCTGACTGCCCCCCAGGGCTCTCTGCCCCTTATCCAACCCCCTGGCCCTGGCCCCCTTACCACAGCCACGCAGCCTGCTGCAGCTAGACACGGGGTCCCTCAGGAACGCGCAGACCAGCCCCCTTACCATGCCACTCAGAGCAGTAGGAGCTCGCAGCCCCACCGCTGCAGCACTGCCCAGGAGCGGTGGGCCAGAGCGCTGGTGGCGCGGCATGTTGAGGCTGCAGGGGGACAGCGGGGGCGAGGGGACAGCAGGGGAGAGGAGGGGACGGGGGAGCCTCCCCGGCCGGGAGCTCAGGGGCCGGATGTGGCCTGCGGGCCGTAGTTTACCCACCCCTGACTTACACGTTAGTTTGTAAAAAGAACAGGAGTACTTGTGGCACCTTAGAGACTAACAAATTTATTTGTGGTTTATCTTGCATTTCTTTTGTAAACAATTCTGACTTTTATGACTTGTTACCTGTAGTCACTTAAAATCTTTTTTTTTTTGGTAATTAACAATCTTGTTTTATTGTTTTATCCAACTAGCGTGTTTGGATTAAAGTGTGTTGGAAACTGCATTTGGGATGTAGCGGGGTGGACGTCCGCTCCTGCCCTGAAGGGTTAAAAACAGCCCTGGGAGGGAGCTGTGGCTGGAGAAAGCAGCTTTTAGGCTGGGCTGCTTGGGGGAAGTGGCTGCAGCTGGGGCCACACCCCAAACAGACTCAGCTGGCCAGGGGCAGATAAAGGCAGAGAAGCCAGGGGCAGATAGAGTCTCTCTCTGTTTGTAGAGGGAGATGGGCCCGGCTGCAGGGAGCTGGACACAGGGTACCTGAGTGAAGCAGGGCTGGGGAAAGGCAGAGGAGCTGGGGAGCTCCAGCCTGGAAAGACCCAGGCTGTGGCCTAGCAGAAGGCAATAGGTACTGGGGGGTTGCAGAGGGCAGCCCAGCGGTAGGCAAAGGCAGCAGGTCCAAACCCTCCTTGCCAGTGATGAGTGGCTGATCCTGCAGCCTGCCCCAGGGTGTAGGGCCAGACGATGACTGGCCTTATACTGAGCCGAGGCGGGAATAGTGGGTGGGAGTTCCCTGAGGAGGGGAGACCCCAAGACTGAGGGGTTACTGCCAGAGGGCAGCACCCCAGGTAAAAGGGGCACCAGGTCCAGGGAGGGACACGGGGGGCCAGAGGACAGGCGGATCACCGGCCTGCAGAGGGTGCGCTGGAGCTGGAATGAGCTAATTCCCAGAAGTCACCAGAAGGGGGTGCCGCAGGGGTGAGTCCCCTCATCTACATGGGATAACAAGGCTGGTGCATGTCAGTTTCCACTAATGAAATGACAGACGTCATATGAGCTTGCCTTGTTCAGTAGTGTGCTGGACAGGGAAAGATGCACATTTCTGGGGGAAGTCTGGGAACAGAGACTTTTCTGGGGTTTTCCTGTGCTGCACAGTAACTCCTGAGTCGCTGACTAGCAGCACTAAATACTGTGTAGCTGGGAGCGAGTTACATGCTGGAGACTGTGTGTTAACTGCCCAGGAGTGGCTGCTCTCACAGTAAAACAGAGTAAAAGTCACCCCAGCTTGGGAAACTGAGGGGACACAGCTGTTCAACACTCCAGATTGCACTTTAGTTAATGTCACAGACACTCATTTCAAAGAGGCTCCCAAAACACAGAGAAAGTAAATCCATGTCCCAGAAATCCAAGACTCCAGAGAGAGGGCAAGTCTCCCTGCCACTGCTTCTTGCTGACGGAGAGGTCCAGAGACAATGAGAGAGTCCTGGAGAAGCTGGGAACAGGAAGCATGGGCTGGTGGGGTTCAGTGGAGAAAGGGAACAGGAAGGGCAGGGATAGTACTGAATGCAGGATCTCAGCAGTACTAGATGTCAGGATAGCACATAGTGCAGCCCATTGGAAAACATAATCCCAACTAGACATATAAAATGATGAGGTCTACATTAGCTGTTTCCACTCAAGAGAGAGAACTTGGAGTCATGGATAGTTCTCTGAAAACATCCACGCAATGTGCAGCAGCAGTCAAAAAGCGAACGGAATGCTGGGAATCATTAAGCGAGGGATAGAAAAGACAGAAAATATCATATTGCCTGTATACAAATCTATGGTGCGCCCACATCTCGAATACGGCTGTAGGAGCTGGATTTTATAATGTACTGGGAGAATTTAATGTACGATTTGATTTCATCCTGTCAGCCACCCTGTTTGAATAGCAGAAAGGAATGACAGACCAGAACAATCCTTCTGACTCATTATGGTCACCTTTTGTTTTAGCATAAGTTACACTGTCTACTATGGATTCCTCTATGTATTACAAATTAGGCACTCTAGTTAAATCTACATGTCTTTGTTTTAAGGTTTAGTAAGTAAGAGACAGGATTCACTATTGTGTCTATGTTAAGTAGATTAGAGAAACATTGAAGGCAAGGTTTCATTAGCAATGCCTTTTTGCTCGATATAAAACACTACTGTTTGTACCCTCAGTGGGTTTGTGTGAATGAGGATGTATGCATCAGGAAAAGAGAAGGTGTAAAAGCCATTGTTATAGCCAGAGTCAAGGAAGAAGGAGTCAAGAGACTTAAAGGACATAAAAGAATCAACAACACGCATCCATAAGGAAGGGCAGATTGATGACCCTGAGGTCAAGGCTGGCACCCCTGAGGACAATTGATTAAATGAGAACAAAAGGACAGGTTGACCCTCTCGAAGGTGCACTGGAATGTTTACACCAGTTAAGAAGTAACCGATCACAAACTGATACAGCAAAATCCATAGAGTTCAACAAAGGAAAAAACCCTATAAGAACCAGGGTGCTTGGCCATGGGACTTTGGGTTCATCTTGCCACACTCCCGGAGCATTGGATTGCGACCGACAAGAGCCCAGCCCCACACTCGTGCTCAGTGTAATTGGCCATTAGATTGACTTCATCTACAACAGACCAGTAACTATGAAGAGAGAGAGAGAGAGTGTGTGTGTGTGTGTGTGTAAAAAGCATATGCTAACTGTTATATTCTCAATAAATGCTGTGTATTTACCTTCCTCTATAAAGATCCTGTGTGCTTTGTAGGAGCATAACACTGCATGCAGATGTGGTTGCCCCATCTCAAAGAAGTTTACTTATGCAAACAGGAGATATTTGACACTGTGCAATACTGTTCCTGTGTTCTGCAGCAGGGGAGGGTCTGTGGCAGTGTGTGGGTCACTGGCATATTGGGGTGATGCAGAGACAAGACAGTGTAGAGGTGGCATTGTGGGGCTGGCATGAACCGTATCTCTTCATTTCCCCTTGCAAGAACTGAGGGGACAGGAATCCTTACCCAGCGAGGTCACATTCTCATAGTTCTCCTGCATGACGTCTCTGTAGAGGGCTCTCTGAGCAGAGTCCAGCAGAGCCCACTCTTCCCTGGTGAAATACACAGCCACCTCCTCGAAGGTCACTGGCCCCTGAAAGAGCAAGGGTCCAATACTCAGTACCTGATGTCCCACTCCCACTATTCGTGGGGGAGAGGAGCCAATCAAATGCAAGCTCTGGGTGGATCACAGTCAGAGTCCCACCTCCACCCCTCTCAGAGCATCCTGGAAACACCAGGTTAAGGGGATGAAGCAAGAGCCCCTTGTCTCTCCCAGCAGATCCATCACACACCTACTAGCCACAGACCGATACAGGAGATGGAGCCCCTAGCAGGGACCAGGGAGAACTCCCTGGTAGGAAGCCCAACACCCTCCTCATTGTGAGGAGCTGGATATGAAGGGAGGGGAATCTCCCCTAACCCTCACTGATAGGTGCCCCTTTCCTATCTCACAGCAACCGCTGGTCAGTCAGGTCAGGCTCCAGCACTGGGAGTCTGGTCAGTTTTCCTAGCCCCATGTAGGAGGGTTATTTTCTGTTTCACAAATTGGGGTATTTCCACCTCCTAATCTCATGATTCTGTTCCTAGAATCTAGGCCACTTATTAAACTCCCCCCAGCAGGAATGTCACAAGCTGTCCTCCTCCCTTCCCCACCTTGTGCATTTCCTGCCCTGCTCCAAACCAGACTGTGCAAATATTTTTTTCTTTCTTTTTTATAGTTGGAGATGTACCAATCTCCTAGAACTGGAAGGGACCTTAAAAGGGTATTGAGTCCAGCCCGCTGCCTTCACTAGGAGGACCAATTTTTGCCCCAGATCCCTAAGTGGCCCCCCTCAAGGATTGAACTTACAATCTGGGGTTTAGCAGGCCAATGCTCAAACCACTGAGCTATCCCTCCCCCCTCAATCAACTCTTCCCATCTCCAGTGTATTTGCTGTCCCTCTCCCTCCTGCAGGAACCCACCAGCAACCCCCCCATAATCCCTACCTGAACAGCCTCCTCTGCAGCCATTTCTCTCCCCTGTCCCATGGCAGGATGGGATGAGCTGGAGTGAAACATGGATGTCATTCTGGAGCCTGGGAAGGTGAGAAGGGCAGTTGTGGGGGTTACAGAACAGGCTTTAGTTAATTTCACAGGACGATTCCCCCAGGCCCTTTCCCTGCAGACAGACATCCTAGACTCTGCCATCCTGGGAAAATGCTCAATCTCTTTATTACAGTGTGGAGCTGGCCCCTCCTGCCAGGCTAAGCCCACAGAGAGATTTTTAACCTCCCTTCTCCGTCCCTCCATCTCATAACAAAGTATCTGAACACAAGGCTAGAAAAGAGCAGAACCCAAGGAGTCACTGTGGGGGATTCCCTCGGACACTGACCCCCCGGCAGTCACACCCCAGCAGGGGGAATATGGAGTCAAGAACCAGCTTTTCCTCTGTCTGATCCTTTTCTTGATCACTGGAAAGTGGTTCTGCCCAGGGATGCTGCAATACATGTGTCTGGGTGGACTAGAGAGCTGGAAATCTCTCCCCCCCACTCATTTCTCCCACTGCCCCTTTCAGTCTCTCCTTCCCCTGTCCTCTCTCCCTGCCCCTCTGGCTGGGACAGTCCCATTCCTGGGGGCTTTGCTCTCCCATGGCTGGATTTGCTCCTGGCAATTGCTACTGGGAGGAGAGGCTGTTTGTGCAGAGTCACTTTCTTGCTAGTCCCCAGCACTTTCCCAGAGGACTTTCAGTTACCTGGAGTCTGTGGTAGAATTTGTATTAACGGGGCCCAGGGCTGCCCCAAGGGGCTAGTACCAGCTGCAGAAAGTCATCCCCTGGGCCGGGCAGGGAAGAAGCTTTAATTAAGGTCACATCCCAGCACAGAGCCCCTGCTGGGGGAGCAGCAGCTGCTAAGCCTGGTCTCCCAGATCACAATGGAGGCTACAGCGTCTGACCCAGGAAGCTGAACCCCAATATCCTGAGCAGAGAGGGACAGAGCGTTTGAGCAGCTTCCCTCCTTTAGCTCTCTGTGGAGAGCAGCTAATGAGAGCCCCTCCTCACAGGGAGAACTGCTGATCTCATTTGCCCCACTGTCCATCTGGAGTCACTCCCTGTCTTTCCATACAGTGACTCTGGATTAACAATGGTCTCAATGAAACCAGATTTCAGAATGAATGAGTCCAGAATGCTGTGGAAGAGACCACTGTGTGGCATTTCTAGCCCCCTTCCCACCTGCCGCACCCTCAAGATCTAGTATAAGGACTCGGGGGACAAATTTTCCCAATGGAACTGGAAGGTCCTGGAGTTTTCAAGATGTTTGATAAGTGGCTAGAAAGTTATCACGGTGACTGGGCCTGGCTGGGGAATGCTGGGATGTGCTTGGAGTCAGGATTCTGGCACAAGCTGATCAGAGAGAAGGAGCATGGTTAGTAGCAGCCCCCAGAGCCTCCATCCAGGGCCCCCCAGACACCCCCAGTACCCAGAGCCCAGACCCCGCAGCCAGATATTCCCTGGGACCCAACCCCCAAAATCCCTGAACAGGGACTCCAGATACCCCTCAGCACCCCACTGGCCAGAGAACCCACCAGACCATCACTGGCAGGCTGGGAATCCTAAAGGTTCCCCCCACCAAGAGCCCCCAACAGCCAGGGACCAGCCCCCCAGGGGACCCCTCACTGGGAATTCAGTCCCTCACTGCCTGCCCAGGATTCCCCTACTGCCTGCCTAGGACCCCACCTGTCCTCCAGCAGGACCTGCCAGGCCGTTTGCCTGGGACCCCCTGATGCTTTACAACGGGACCCCTCCCTCTGCTTGCCTGGCATCCCGACCTAGCGCCTGGCACTCCCCCACACAGTTCTGTGCATTGGGCACGACTGAGCCCCTGGGACAGCACCAGGCTCCCTGTAACCCCCTGCCCTGCCTCCCCAAGAGACGCCCACCCTCACTGTTCTGCACCAACAAGTCCCCAGCGATACCCACCTCCAGGACCCACAGCCTCAGGGCTGGGCACATCAGAACCCACCCCCCCCAAACCTCCAGAACCCCCTGCCCAGTCACCCAGAGGCCTCCCCCTCCCACAATGCCCCTTCAGCTCCAGCTGCAATCTCCCCACACAGACACCCCATCCCCTACCCCAGCAACAGTTACCTCACTGTGTCTGCTAAGTGGATAGAAAGTTATCACTGCCCCCTGCTGGCCAGTCACACGGGCAGAGGGATCCCTGGGGGGTGCTGCTTTAACAGGAGAATGGAAGGCCTGGCGGGCAAGAAAGGTCCATGCCCTGTCACTAGCTACATCTTCGCACTGCGGGAAGCAACCCCTCCCAGAGACCATTTGTCATGGGCTTTGAGATACTTCTGGACCCACGTTGCACTCAGAGTGACCTCCTCACCCAGTGCCAGCTGGAGAAAAGAAAAGGGTCCAGCCAAATCTCCTGTTACCAGCTGGGAACCACTGATCCCCCAAACAGGGGGAGGCCTCTGGATTTGACGGGTATTAAATCCGTTTAGAGAGGAAAGTGGAAAATCAGAGGGATTTTATATCAGTTGTTGATACGAGGTAAAATCTGAGTGTTTCACATCAATATCTGATAACTGAATAGAGAGAAAATGGGCAACATTTGCCAACATTTTATATCCATGTTCAGGAATCTGAGAAAAGGTGTAAATTTGAGATTTTCTTAGTATTTTATAATTAGAGAGACAGGGAAAAATCTCAGGCCATAGTCAATTAGAAATAGACAATTAGAGAAAAAGTGGGGCTTAGGATAATTTTTAGATTTGCAGAGAATACATATCAGAAACTACGCAATTGATAACATGAGAGAAGGGGGAGGGATAGCTCAGTGGTTTGAGCATTGAGCTGATAAACCTGGAGTTGTGAGCTCAATCCTTGAGGGGGCCATTTAGGGAACTGGGATAAAAATCTGGGGATTGTTCTTGCTTTGAGCAGGGGGTTGGACTAGATACCTCCTGAGGTCCCTTCCAACCCTGATAGTCTATGAACACCGCCGAGATCTGAGGGGATTTTATGTTGCTGTTAAATAACTAGAGGGAAAAGCGGGACTGTTGGACTGGATTTTATATTACTATCCAATACATATACAGAAAGTGATGGTTCCCCCCAGCCCCACGGGCAGCAGGGAGCCCCTTGAGGAGCTGTTTTAAGAGGGCAAAAGGGGGTGGGGGAGCTGGCAGGTCCCTGGATGAGGGAAGGGGGCAGCAGTGGGGGATGGGCAGGTGACTGGGGACAACGGTGTTGGTAGTTGGGGGCAGTAACTGGGAACAGGAAACCCAGGTCTGGGCAGCCCCCATGGGGGACACGTGCCCGTCCCATCCCTCCGGCAGAGAATGAGCATCTCACCCCCCCCCCCACGCCAGGGGCAGCCACGTGCTGGGGACTGACCCAGGGCAACAATTTCCCACCCGGACAAGGGCAAATTGCTGCAGGTAAAATGGGGGGGGGGCCCATCGGAGAGATTTTAAATTAACACTTGAGAAGTATGGAGAGACCAGGGCACTATGGGGGGAGATCAGAGAGCTGATCATTGGGGGAATCTCCTGGATTTTATAGCCACATACGATAACGAGAGAAAGGGGGGCGGGGGCGGCTGTAGGATTTCCCCGCCTGCCGCCCTCCCGCCGGACACCGCCTCACGCGCGTGCTTGGCGCGCTGGGGTCTGGAGCCGGCCCTGAAGGGGGGAGACCTGACAGACTTTGTATGAGGGAGGACGTGGCACAAACACGGGAGGATTCAGTGAACTGACCCCAACCCAGGGGAAGTTCCTGGCTGCACAAAACAGTTCAAATTACCCGCCCCACTGACCCCCGTGAAACCCCGACCCCCTGCCCCACAGCTCAACTCCCAGCCCGGATTGTGCCCTTTAGCCCCCGCCTCCAGCTGCCTGACCCCTGCTCAGCCCCGCCCCTGGAACCAGCGCCCGGCGGAACGTTCCGGCTGATACGGGCAGGGGGAAGGGCAGCGGCTGTTACTGAGCATGCGCAGTGCTACGGGGAGCGATTTCATACCCCGCCGGGCCCCGGCTCCATCCCCCCGTTCCCAGCAGGGCCGAGGCGGCTCCGAGGCTTCTCCCAGGTTCCCCGGGGCAGAGTCACGTGCCCGCCGCCCCCCCGGGGTCTCTCACTCACCGGCTCACACAGAAGCGGCAGCAGCAGCTTTGTTCTCCCGCCCCCAGCGGGGCTCGCACGGAGCATGCGCAGTTCCAGCTGCTGACCCCTCCCTCACCCGGGCTGGAGAGGGCGGGAACGCCCCGGGGCAGGCTGGGAGATGTAGTTCCGCGCTCTCCCTGGAGCGGAAGTGACGTCGTCTGCGGAGGCGGCGCGGACGCGTCTGGGTTGCTGCCGTTCTGCCTGGCTCGTGCGGGGCCGTTGGAGCCTCTCCCGGGCCAGAGAAGGTTTGTGCCGCTGGGGCTCTGGGCATGCGCAGATCGCGGCGGGAGAGACCTTCATTAACCCCCCCGTGCCCGGCCTGGCCCCGCCCCCGCTGCGGAGCTGCAGCCTCCAGGGGTCGGGCGGTGACTCCGCCCCAGTGTCCGGGGGGGGACCCGGCATCTCGCAGCGGGGGTCCCGGGGGGGCTGGGAAAGGGGCGGGGGGGGGAAGTGTCGGTGCAGCCCGGGGAGCGGGGAGAGAACGGGGGGGGGCTGAGATCCCCTCGGACCCCCCCGCCCCGCCCCCTTTCTCCCTAGAGCCACGAGCAGCCCCAGGGTGACCCCCTCCCCACCCCTGAGAAGTTCCCTGCCCCCCCCGATTGTGCCCCATTTTCTCTGCCCTTCGCCAGTGTCCAGCTCCCCCTGGGGCTGGGGGGGCTCTGGGGGTGTCTGGGGCCCCTGGCCAGGGACTCTGGGGACTGGGGACCAGGGAAGATCTGGCAGGACCCTGGCTGGGGCTGTGGGGGTGTCTGGGGCCCCGGCTGTGGGGTCTGGGCACTGGGGGGTGTCTGGGGGCTGCTGCTAACCCTGATCCTGCTCCCGGATCAGTTTGTGCCACATTCCTGGCTCCAAGCGCGGCCAGGCAGCCCCCAGCCAGGCCCACTCACCCTGGTAACTTTCTATCCACTTACCAAACACTGTCAGGTGAAATCACAGATTTCTCTTTTCTCCCCTCTTGAAAACTGCAGGAACTTCTGGTCCCGCAGGGAATATTCATGCCCCCCACCCCCAGTCCTTGTCCTAGATCTGGGGGGAGCGGCAGGTGAGAAGGGGGCTAGAAATGCCACACAATGGTCTCTTCCACAGCGTTCTGGACTCATTCTTCCTGAAATCTGGTTTCATTGAGACCATCATTAATCCAGAGTCACTGCATGGAAAGACAAGGAGTGACTCCGGATGGACAGTGGGGCAACTGAGATCAGCAGAGCTGCTCTCCCCAGAGAGCTAAAGGAGGGAAGCTGCTCAAACGCTTTGTCCCTCTCTGCTCAGGATATTGGGGTTCAGCTTCCTGGGTCAGATGCTGCAGCCTCCATTGTGATCTGGGAGACCAGGCTTAGCAGCTGCTGCTCCCCCAGTGGGGTTCTGTGCTGGGAAGTGACCTTAATTAAAGCTTTTTTTCTGCCCTGCCAAAGTGATGACTTTCTCCGCTGGTTCTAGCCCCCTAGGGCAGCCCTGGGCCCTATTAATACAAATTCTACCACAGACTCCAGGTAACAGTCCTCAGGAAAAGTGCTGGGGACTGGCAAGAAAGTGACTCTGCACAAACAGCCCCCTCCCCCCCATTTCTCCTCCCATTAGTAGTTGCCAGGAGAAAATCCAGCCCTGGGAGATCAAAGCCTCCAGGAATGGGACTGTCCCAGCCAGAGGGGCAGGCAGAGAGGACTGGGGAAGGAGACACTGAAAGGGGCAGTGGGAGAAATGAGTGGGGGGGAGAGATTTCCAGCTCTCTAGTCCACCCAGACACATGTATTGCAGCATCCCTGGGCAGAACCACTTTCCAGTGAACAAGAACAGGCTCAGACAGAGGAGAAACCAGTTCTTGACTCCATATTCCCCCTGCTGGGGTGTGGCTGCCCTGGGGTCACTGTCTGAGGGAATCCCCCACAGTGACTCCTTTGGTTCTGCTCTTTTCTAGCCTTGTGTTCAGAGACTTTGTTACGGGGTGAGGGGAGGGAGAAGGGAGGTTAAAAATGTCTCTGTGGGCTTAGCCTGGCAGGAGGGGCCAGGTCTACACTGTAATTAAAGAGATCAAGCATGTTCCCAGCATGGCAGAGTCTACGATGTCTGTGTGTAGGGAAAGGGCCTGGGGGACTCGTGATGTGAAATTAACTAAAGCCTGTTCTGAAACCTCCACAACTGCCCTTCTTGCCCTGCCAGGCTGCAGAACGACGTCCATGTTTTTCTCCAGCTCATCCCATCCTCCCATGACACAGGGAAGAGAAATGGCTGCAGTGGAGCCAGCTCAGGTAGGGATTATTTTTTTGAGGGGGGGTTGGTGGGTTCCTACAGGAGGAAGAGGGACAGCAAATACAGCGGAGATGGGAAGGTTTGCATAGTCTGGTTTGGAGGTTGGAGCAGGACAGGAAATGCACAGGGTGGAGAAAGGGAGGAGGGCAGCGTGTGACAAACCTGCTGGGAGTTGTTTAATAAGTGGCCTAGATTCTAGGAACAGACCCATGAGGTTCGGAGGTGTAAATGCTCTAGTCTGTGGAGCAGAAAATAACCCACGTGAATGGGGCTGGGAAAACTGACCAGACTCATAGTGCTGGAGCCTGACCCGACTAACCAGTGGCTGCTGTGAGATATGAAGGGGGCACCCACCAGTGAGGGTTAGGGGAGATTCCCCTCCCTTCCCATCCAGCTCTTCAGAATGGGGAGGGTGTTGGGCTTCCTACCAGGGAGCTCTCCCTGGTCCCTGCTAGGGGCTCCCTCTCCTCTATCAGTCTGTGGCTAGTAGGTGTGTGATGGATCTGCTGGGAGAGATAAGGGGCTCTCTCTTTGTCCCCTCACTCTGATGTTTCCGGGATGCTCTGACCAGGGTGGGGGTGGGACTTGGTTGACTGCAAGCCACCCAGGGCTTCCCTTTGATGGGCTCTTCTCCTCACAAGTAGTGGGGCTGTGAATGGGGCAGCAGGTATTGAGTGTTGGCCTTTTGCTCTTTCAGGGGCTGGTGACCTTCGAGGAGGTGGCTTTGTATTTCACCAGTGAAGAGTGGGCTCTGCTGGACCCCACTCAGAGAGCCCTCTACTGGGATGTCATGCAGAAGAACTATTCTAGCACTAGAAAAGGTTCAGAAAAGGGCAACTAAAATGATTAGGGGTTTGGAGAGGGTCACATACGAGGAAAGATTAAAGAGGCTAGCACTCTTTAGCTTGGAAAAGAGGAGACTAAGGGGGGATATGATAGAGATATAAAATCATGAGTGATGTTGAGAAAGTGGATAAGGAGGAGTTATTTACTTATTCCCATAATACAAGAACTAGGGGTCACCAAATGAAATTAATAGGCAGCAGGTTTAAAACAAATAAAAGGAAGTTCTTCTTCACGCAGCGCACAGTCAACTTGTGGAACTCCTTACCTGAGGAGGTTGTGAAGGCTAGGACTATAACAATGTTTAAAAGGGAACTGGATAAATTCATGGAGGTTAAGTCCATAAGTGGCTATTAGCCAGGATGGGTAAGGAATGGTGTCCCTAGCCTCTGTTCATCAGAGGATGGCGATGGATGGCAGGAGGAAGATCACTTGATCATTGCCTGTTAGGTTCACACCCTCTGGGGCACCTGGCATTGGCCACTGTCGGTAGACAGATACTGGCCTAGATGGACCTTTGCTCTTACCCGGTACGGCCTTTCTTATGTTCTTATGAGAATGTGACCTCACTGGGTAAGGGTTACTGTCCCCTCGGTTCTTGGAAGGGGAAATGGAGAGAGAAGATTTACGCCAGCCCCACAATGCCACCTCTACTCTGCCCTGTTTCAGCATCACCCCAATATGCCAGTGACACACACACTACCAGAGACCCTCCCCTGCTGCAGAACACTTTGGGAACAGAGCACAGGAGCCGTATCGCACAGTGTCAAATATCTCCTGTTTGCTCAAATAAAACTGAGGGTTAAGTGCAGCATAATCAACAGAAGATTCCTAGGGATCACCAGATGAAATTAATAGGCAGCAGATTTAAAGAAAATAAAAGGAAGTTCTTCTTCACGCAGCGCACAGTCAACTTGTGGAACTCCTTGCCTGAGGAGGTTGTGAAGTCTAGGACTATAACAGCGTTTAAAAGAGAACTGGATACATTCATGGTGGTTAAGTCCATCAATGGCTATTAGCCAGGATGGGTATGGAATGGTGCCCCTAGCCTCTGTTTGTCAGACGATGGAGATGGATGGCAGGAGAGAGATCACTTGATCATTGCCTGTTAGGTTCACTCCCTCTGGGGCACCTGGCATTGGCCACTGTCGGTAGACAGGATACTGGGCTAGACGGACCTTTGGATCTGACCTGGTACGGCCGTTCTTATGTCATGTATGTACGTGTGCATTTGGTGCAAGGCGCTCCTGGCCCTCAGAGACCGTGTGAAGGCTTTGGAGGCCAGGGTGTTGGAACTGGAGGAGCTAAGGGAGGCAGAGAAGTATGTTGATGAGGCTTTCCAGGACACTATAGAATTGTCCCAACTCCGGTCAGACAGCCCCCCCATACTGTTGAGGAGGATGAAAGGCCCAGGGAATGAGAGCAGTCAACGGGAGCAGAGGGAAAGCTTCTCATAGTTGGGACCCTCACCCCAACACTATCTGGAAGAGCCTCTTGCACTGAGGTTACCTCACCGCGGGAGGGAACTCCACTCATTAAGAAAAGGCAGCTGTTAGTAATGGGAGATTTGATCATTAGAAACAAGGATATCTGGGTTTGTGATGACCGGGAGAACCGTATGGTGACTTGCCTGCCTGGTGCGTAGGTTGCGGATTTCTCAAGGCATCTAGATAGATTTATGTGTAGTGCTGGGGAGGAGCCAGTGGCATGGTACATGTAGATACCAATGACATAGGGAAGGGTAGGTGAGACGTCCTGGAGGCCAAATTTAATCTGCTAGGAAAGAGACTGAAATCCAGGACCTCTATGGTGGCATTCTCAGAAATGCTCCCAGTTCCACACGCAGGGCCAAGTAGGCAGGCAGAGCTTCGGAGTCTCAATGCGTGGATGAGATGATGGTGTAGAGAGATGGGGTTTAGATTTATTAGGAACTGGGGAAACTTTGGGGATGGGGGAGCCTATACAGGAAGGATGGGCTCCACCTAAACCAAAGTGGATACAGACTGCTGGCACTTAACATTAAAAAGGTTGCAGAGCAGTTTTTAAACTAGGAGATGCGGGGAAAGCCAATGGCTGCAGAGGAGCACGTGGATTGGACAGAGACTTCTCTTAGAGGAGAGTGTAGTGATAGAGATTTTTCTAGTTTTAGTCAGGAAGAGAGGCTGGAAGAGGATAAAGTAGGGGCCAGATCAGCCGAGAAGCATTCACACACAAAAGAATCTAACACATCAGAAAAGGGCAGACAAATAAACAGTGACAAGTTTTTAAAGTGCGTGTACACAAATGCTAGAAGTGTAAATAATAAGATGGGTGAATTAGAGTGCCTCGTGTTAAAAGAGGATATTGACATAATAGGCATCACAGAAACCTAGTGGAGTGAGGATAATCAATGGGACACAATCATTCCAGGGTACAAAATATATCGGAAGGACAGAGCAGGTCATACTCAGGGTGCGGGGAGGGGAGTGGCACTGTATGTTAAAGAAAATGTAGACTCAAATGAAGTAAAAATCTTAAATGAAACCGCATGTTCCATAGAATCTCTCTGGATAGTAATTCCAAGCTCTAATAAGAATATAACAATAAGGATCTATTATCGACCACCTGTCAAAGACAGTGATAGTGAGGATGAAATGCGAAGGGAGATTAGAGAGGCTATCAAAATAAAGAACTCCATAATAGTGGGAGATTTCAATTATTCCCATATTGAGTGGGTACGTCACCTCAGGACAAAATGCAGAGACAAAATTTCTCGATACTTCAAATGACTGTTTCTTGGAGCAGCTGGTACAAGAACCCGCAAGGGGAGAAGCAACTCTCCATTTAGTCCTGAGTGGAGCGCAGGATCTTGTCCAAGAGGTAACTATAACAGGACCGCTTGGAAATAGTGATCATAATATAACCAAATTTAACATTCCTGTGGTGGGAAGAACAGCTCAACACTGTGGCATTTAATTTCAGAAAGGAGAACTATACAAAAATGAGGGGGTTAGTTAAACAGAAATTAAAAGGTACAGTGACTAGAGTGAAATCCCTGCAAGCTGCATGGACACTTTTCAAAGACACAATATTAGAGGCCCAACTTAAATATATACCCCAAATTAAAAAAACACAGCATAAGAACTAAAAAGAGCCACTGTGGCTTGGCTTAACCATGTAAAAGAAGCAGTGAGAGATAAAAAGTCATCTTTTAAAAAGTGGAAGTCAAATCCTAGTGAGGTGTATATAGAAGGGAGCATAAGTACTGCCAAATTAAGTGTAAAAATGTAATAAGAAAAGCCAAAAAGGAGTTTGAGGAACAGCTAGCCAAAAACTCAGAAGGTAATAACAAAATGTTTTCTAAGTACATCAAAAGCAGGAAGCTGCTAAACAACCAGTGGGACCCCTGGACGATTGAGATACAAAAGGAGCCCTTAAAGATGATAAAGTAATTGCGGAGAAACTAAATGCATTCTTTGCTTCAGTCTTCGTGGCTGAGGATGTTAGGGAGATTCCCAAACCTTTTGTGGGTGACAAATCTGAGGAATTGCCACAGATTGATGTGTCATTAGAGGTTTTGGAATTAATTGATAAATTTAACTGTAACAAGTCACCGGAACCAGATGGTATTTACCCAAGAGTTCTGAAGGAACTCAAATGTGAAATTGGGGAACTATTAGCTATGGTTTGTAACCTGTCCTTTAAATCAGCTTCTGTACCCAATGACTGGAAGATTGCTAATGTAACGCCAATATTTAAAAAGGGCTCTAGGGGTGATCCCGGCAATTACAGACCGGTAAGTCTAATGTCTGTGCCAGGCAAATTAGTTGAAACAATAGTAAAGAATAAAATTGTCAGGCACATAGAAGAACAAAAATTGTTGGGCAAAAGTCAACATAGTTTCTGTAAAGGGAAATCGTGCCTTACTAGTCTATTAGAGTTCTTTGAAGGTGTCAACAAACATGTGGACAAGGGGGATCCAGTGGACATAGTGTACTTAGATTTCCAGAAAGCCTTTGACGAGGTCTCTCACCAAAGGCTCTTACATAAATGAAGTTATCATGGGATAAGAGGGAAGATCTTTTCATGGATTGAGAACTAGTTAAAAGACAGGGAACAAAGGGTAGGAATAAATGGTAAATTTTCAGAATGAAGAGGAGTAACTAGTGGTGTTCCCCAAGGGTCAGTCCTAGGACCAATCCTATTCAACTTATTCATAAATGATCTGGAGAAAGGGGTAAACAGTGAGGTGGCAAAGTTTGCAGATGTTACTAAACTGCTCAAGATAGTTAAGACCAAAGCAGACTATGAAGAACTTCAAAAAGATCTCACAAAACTAAGTGATTGGGCAACAAAATGGCAAATGAAATTCAATGTGGATAAATGAAAAGTAATGCACGTTGGAAGAAATGACCCCAACTATACATTCAATATGATGGGGGCAAATTTAGCTACAGCTGATCAGGAAAAAGATCTTTTTGTCATTGTGGATAGTTCTCTGAAGACATCCAGCAGTGTGCAGCGGAAGTCAAAAAAGCAAACAGGATGTTAGGAATTATTTAAAAAGGGATAGACAATAATACAGAGACTATCTTATTGCCCTTATATAAATCAATGGAAATAACTAATTTAGAGCCCATCATTTTATATGCATATTTGGGATTATGTTTTCCAGTGGGCTGCACTATGTTATCCTGACATTTAGTAGTGCTGAGATCCTGCATTCAGTAATATCCCTGCCCTTCCTCTCCCCTTTCTCCACTGAGCCCCACGCTTATGTTTCCAGCTTCCCCAGGACTCTCTCTTTGTCTCTGGACCTGTCTGTCAGCAAGAAGCAGAGCCAGGGAGACTTGCCCTCTCTCTGGAGACTTCAATTTCTGGGACATGGATTTACTTTCTATGTGTTTTAAGAGACTTTGAAATTGAGTGTCTGTGACATTAAGCACAGTACAATCTGGACTGTTGAACAGCTGTTCCCTCAGTTCCCCAGGCTGGGGTGCCTTTTACACTGCTCTACTGTGAGAGCAGCCACTCCTGGGCAGGTAACACGCAGTCTCCAGCGTGTAACTCGCTCCCAGCTACACAGTTTTGAGTGCTGCTAGTCAGCAACTCCCGAATTACAGTACCCCACCGGAGAACCCCAGAAAATTCTCTGCTCCCAGACATCCCCCAGAAATGTGCATCTTGTCCTGTCCAGCACACTACTGAACAGTGGGAGCTCATATGAAATCTGTTATTTCATCAATGGAAAATGACATGCACCAGCCTTGTTATTCCAAATGGAGTTTCCAACACACTTTAATCCATCCACACTGGTTAGATAAAACAATAAACCAAGATTGTTAACTACTGAAAAAAAAAAAGATTTCCAGTGGCTACAAGTAATGAGGCATAAAAGTCAGAATTGTTTACAAAAGAAATGCAAGATAAAGCACAAACTAACGTCTAAGTTAACCAGCTAAAACGGATTTAAAACAAATGTTTCTCTCACCATCTGCTGAGACAGGCTGGCTTTCCTTTCAGCTGGGAATCCCTCTAACCTGCCCCTGCTGCCCACATTCAGTTCTTCAGGAGTTGTCATGAGCAGAGGGAAGGGGAGGGGGGGAGAGAGAGAGAGAGAGAGTCTCATGCATTTTCCTCACATCTCTTTATAATTCAGTCCTTTGTACTAGAAACAAATCCAGTTCTCAGCTGAATCATGGAGACAGGCTGTCATAGATATGAGCTTCAAGTGGTCCCTGTGATGGAATGTAAATGTCTTCTTCACGCCTTCCCCCTCCTGGAGAATGGCTATTTGACCAGCTTTTGCCTTGCTATCTCTGAGGAACTTGGGGTTAGGGTTGCAACTTTTTCAGTAATATCATACCATAAAATCTCATAACTTTACATACAATGTTGCTACACATTTTAAGGAGGATATTCAGTAGATTGTCTTCAAATGATACCTCACAAGCCATATAGTGATAAATGAAGGGGAGGGATCTCCCTTTTATAAACACCCAGACAGCCAGATTGCTGTAAAATCCTTGGTGGTGTGACTTCTCTGCTTGCTTTACCTGTAAAGGGTTAACAAGGCCATAGGTAAAAGAAAAGGAGTGGGCACCTGACCAAAAGAGCCAATGGAAAGGCTAGAACTTTTTTAAATGGGACAGTAACTTTCCCTTTGTCTGTTGTTCTCTGGAGAAGGCGACACGGAGTAGCAATGCTGTGTGTGGCTTGAAGCAGGTTGGAAAATTCATCTTCCATCCCTAGAAGAAATGTTTTGGACAGGGAAGTTTAGACAAACACAATCAGATTTATATTTTTTATTTTGGCTTTTGGAGCTCCTCTGTGCTATCCCAGATGCTTTTTTTTGCTTCTAAGGGTACGTTTACACTTACCTTCCTGGTCGACGGTGAGTTCGACTTCTCGGAGTTCGAGCTATCGCGTCTGATCTAGACGCGATAGTTCAAACTCAAGAAGCGCCGCGGACGACTCCAGTACTCCACCACTGCAAACGGCGGTGGTGGAGTCGACGGGGGAGCCGCGGAGTTCGACCCCGCCACGTCTGGACGGGTGAGTAGTTCGAATTAGGGTACTTCAATTCAGCTACGCTATTCCCGTAGCTGAATTTGCATACCTAATTCGAACCCCTTTTAGTGTAGACCAGGCCTAAGCTTTAAGCTGAACCCCCAAGAAAGCTATTTTGGGTGCTTACAACAATTGTTTCTTTTAAGATCTAGCAAAAGCCTAAGTTCCAGATTTATTGTTTTCCTTTTCAATTTTAATAAAATTTACCTCTTTTAAGAACAGGGTTGGATTTTTGGTGTCCTAAGAGGTTTGTGCATGTTGTTTGATTAGCTGGTAGCCACAGCTAATGTCCTCTGTTTTCTTTCTCAGCTCTTTCCCGGAGAGGTGAAAGGGCTTGAGGCTACCCCAGAGGCAAGAATTCTCAAGTGCTCCTTCCTGGGTCCAAGGGTTTGGGTTTTTTTGCATTTGGGTGGTGGCAGCATTTACCAAGCCAAGGTCAGAGAAAAGCTGTAACTTTGGGGGTTTAATACAAGCCTGGTTAAAGGACAGGGAACAAAGGGTAGGAATTAATGGTAAATTCTCAGAATGGAGAGGGGTAACTAGTGGTGTTCCCAAGGGTCAGTCCTAGGACCAATCCTATTTAATTTATTCATAAATGATCTGGAGAAAGGGGTAAACAGTGAGGTGGCAAAGTTTGCAGATGATACTAAACTGCTCAAGATAGTTAAGACCAAAGCAGATTGTGAAGAACTTCAAAAAGATCTCACAAAACTAAGTGATTGGGCAACAAAATGGCAAATGAAATTTAATGTGGATAAATGTAAAGTAATGCACATTGGGAAAAATAACCCCAACTATACATACAACATGATGGGGGCTAATTTAGCTACAACAAGTCAGGAAAAAGATCTTGGAGTAATCGTGGATAGTTCTCTGAAGATGTCCACGCAGTGTGCAGAGGCGGTCAAAAAAGCAAACAGGATGTTAGGAATAATTAAAAAGGGGATAGAGAATAAGACTGAGAATATATTATTGCCCTTATATAAATCCATGGTACGCCCACATCTTGAATACTGTGTACAGATGTGGTCTCCTCACCTCAAAAAAGATATTCTAGCACTAGAAAAGGTTCAGAAGAGGGCAACTAAAATGATTAGGGGGTTAGAGAGGGTCCCATATGAGGAAAGATTAAAGAGGCTAGGACTCTTCAGCTTGGAAAAGAGAAGACTAAGGGGGGACATGATAGAGGTATATAAAATCATGAGTGATGTTGAGAAAGTGGATAAGGAAAAGTTATTTACTTATTCCCATAATACAAGAACTAGGGGTCACCAAATGAAATTAATAGGCAGCAGGTTTAAAACAAATAAAAGGAAGTTCTTCTTCACCCAGCACACAGTCAGCTTGTGGAACTCCTTACCTGAGGAGGTTGTGAAGGCTAGGACTATAACAATGTTTAAAAGGGGACTGGATAAATTCATGGTGGCTAAGTCCATAAATGGCTATTAGCCAGGATGGGTAAGAATGGTGTCCCTAGCCTCTGTTTGTCAGAGGATGGAGATGGATGGCAGGAGAGAGATTACTTGTAAAGCCTGTTAGGTTCACTCCCTTTGGGGCACCTGGCATTGGCCACTGTCGGTAGACAGATACTGGGCTAGATGGACCTTTGGTCTGACCCAGTACGGCCTTTCTTATGTTCTTATTAGAGTTGCACAAATTAATTTTTAGAATCCTGGTGGGCCCCCACTTTCTGCACTCGGAGTGACAGAGTGGAGATTCAGCCATGACACATACTATGAACAAAATTGATCATAATTTTCTAGAAGAGTGAACATAGGGGCACAGACACAGACTTGCACAGTGTCCGTCTGTGTGTTCCCAACATATATGTGGGTATTTCAATCCTTCACAAGCAAGGTGTTCGGCATCTTCAAACACCTGGGGAACCAGTCCTGGGAATTCACTGGTTTATTAAGTGACACTCTATGGAATTGAGAGACATTTTATATTATTATTATTTTATTATAAATACCAATATGATGAAATTGCAATGAATCGTGCTAGATATGCCATGTAAGGTGTCAATGAAAATGTTATGATTTTCCAAGTTTGATAATCTTGTGTCTATCTTTGTATTGTGAGTTATTGATATGTAGGGTATATCTGTATTCCAGACTTGTGTAGTGTTTCTGAGTGACACCCCCAGACATATTGGCATCAGTGCTGCCCAGCCTGTTCGATGGCCCATCCGGGGTCATCAGCTGTACAATGAACCCATTGAAAGGATCAAGGGGAGACACCTATTGAGTCAGCAAGACATGCAGGGATATGCCTGTGTACTGAGACCTCCAAGGCTTTTCCATGCCATGTGCTGTGAAGCTTGTGTTTGGGACACAGGAAGTAGAAGCCACTTGGCAAAAGGAATATAAAGGGCAGCTGCATCATCTCCATTTTGTCTTTAGTCCCTCTTCCTACCTCTGGAGCAACTTCTCTACAAACTGAACCCTGGAACAAAGGACTGAATGATGTGGGGGGAGGGATAGCTCAGTGGTTTGAGCATTGACCTGCTAAACCCAGTATTGTGAGTTCAATCCTTGAGGGGGCCACTTAGGATCTGGGGCAAAAATCATTACCAGAGAGCCTTTCAAGCCAGAAACTCACCAATACTGCTAAGAACCAGATATATAGATTTCTGAATGTATCTGACTGTTTTCCCATTTTAACAACTTCCTTTTTCTTTCCTTCTTTTATAATAAACCTTTAGTTGAGATGCTTTCTTGCTTATAAACCTTTAGTTTAGATGCTAAGGATTGGCTGGCATCATAGTATTCTGGGTAAGATCCAAACCTATACAGACCTGGTAATGTGGCTGACTCTGGGGTCAGAAGAACACTTTGTTTATGTGATCAGAGTTTTTAAATAACTTCTCACTGTACTGACCTAGGTGCTGATTGGGAGTCAGAGAACTGGAATGCAGTAAAGGGGGCCGTGTGATGTCTTTTTTCAGTTTCTCGATAACCAGTGTGGGGGATCAGAAGCACACTTGGTGACTGATCGGTGAATTTAACTTCCGTGTTAACCACCAGTTTTGGGAGCATCTGCTCTCCCTTTTTCAGTCTGCCCTGATCTTGGCATTTTCAGTGTGGACTGCCCCAGGCACACTGGGTCACAGAAAGCACTGAAGTTAAATTAATAGTGTTTTTTATGACACAGTCATATGAAATCAGCTGAACTCCTTTGTTTTCTTTCATCTGAGCAGGGTTTCCAGTTTCCAAACCTCATATAATCTCCCATCTGGAACAAGGGGATGAACCATGGGTCCCAGACCTCCAGGGTTCAGAGGAAAGAGAGATCCTGAGAGTTCCCTGCACAGGTGAGGAAAGATTAAACCAACTCAGAATCTGTAAGTGCCTGAAGGAAACATCTGGGATGCCCTACAAAGCCCTTGGAAGGTTTCTCAGTTCATTATTGTCCCTAGCAGGGGTCGTATCCTCAGGGTAAATATAGCTCATGGCTTCCTGTAGACACTAGCAGACACCAGGCAGTAGCTTCCTCCCTTTCCCCTGTGAGTTTGGATGGGATGTGAGGGCCGAATTGATCCCCTCCTCTCTCCTGTTTGGGGAAGAGTTTGGGGGAGTTCAGTTCCTGATTTTTATTTGACGTCTCTCCAGTACTTGTTTTGGTTTGGCCTTCCCCTTTCCATCCCTGTTTGAGGTTTCTGTCTCTATCACAGCAGGTGACGCAATGGTATGTGAGAAAGAGGAGCAGAATTCTCAGCAGGAAAATGTTGAGAAAGTGGCTAAACACAGAGAATTATCGCAAAGATCGAAAAGGAATGTGTCCTGGAGTCATGAGCAGGGAAAATCCTGTGAGATTCAGCACAGACCAGAAAGAGAGCAAGGAAACCAGCCAGAGGAGAAAATGGGTAAATTTATTTCCTGTCGGGGAACTCAGAAAAGCGTCAAGGAAACCACAACACAGCAGGAAGTCCTCATGGGAAAGAGGAAAAATACATGCACTGAGTGTGGAAAAACCTTCACTTGCAGCTCAGCCCTTTCTGTTCATCAGAGAATCCACACAGGGGAGAGGCCCTATGAATGCAGTGAGTGTGGGAAAACCTTCACTTACAGATCAGCCCTTTCTCAACATCAGAGAATCCACACAGGGGAGAGGCCCTATGAATGCTGTGAGTGTGGGAAAACCTTCAATTACAGATCAGCCCTTTCTCAACATCGGAGAATCCACACAGGGGAGAGGCCCTTTTATTGCAGTGAGTGTGGGAAAACCTTCCCTTGCAGCTCATCCTTTTCTGTTCATCAGAGAATCCACACAGAGGAGGCCCTTTGATTGCAGTGTGTGGAAAAGCTTCATTACCAGCTCAGACCTTTCTAACCATCAGAGAATCCACACAGGGAAGAGGCCCTATGAATGTCCTGAGTGTGGGAAAAGCTTCTCTAGCAGCTCAGCCCTTTCTCAACATCAGAGAATCCACACAGGGGAGAGGCCCTATGAATGCCGTGAGTGTGGGAAAAGCTTCAATAGCAGCTCAGGCCTTTCTAAACATCAGAGAATCCACACAGGGAGAGGCCCTTTATTGCAGTGAGTGTGGAAAAACCTTCACTTGCAGCTCAGCCCTTTCTATTCATCAGAGAATCCACACAGGAGAGGCCCTATGAATGCCATGAGTGTGGGAAAAGCTTCACTAGGAGCTCAGCCCTTTGTCAACATCAGAGAATCCACACAGGGGAGAGGCCCTATGAATGCCGTGAGTGTGGGAAAACCTTCAGTCGGAGTTCAGGCCTTTCTAAACATCAGAGAATCCACACAGGGAGAGGCTCTTTGATTGCAGTGAGTGTGGGAAAACCTTCACTTGCAGCTCAGCCATTTCTGTTCATCAGAGAATCCACACAGGGAGAGGCTCTTTGATTGCAGTGAGTGTGGGAAAACCTTCACTTACAGATCAGTCCTTTCTCAACATCAGAGAATCCACACAGGAGAGGCCCTATGAATGCCGTGAGTGTGGGAAAAGCTTCATTAGCAGTTCAGGACTTTCTAAACATCAGAGAATCCACACAGGGAGAGGCCCTTTATTGCAGTGAGTGTGGAAAACCTTCACTTGCAGCTCAGCCTTTCTATTCATCAGAGAATCCACACAGGGGAGAGGCCCTATGAATGCCGTGAGTGTGGGAAAAGCTTCACTAGCAGCTCAGCCTTTTCTGTTCATCAGAGAATCCACACAGGGGAGAGGCCCTATGAATGTCATGAGTGTGGGAAAAGCTTTATTACCAGCTCAGACCTTTCTAAACATCAGATAATCCACACAGGGAAGAGGCCCTATGAATGTCATGAGTGTGGGAAAAGCTTCTCTAGCAGCTCAGGCCTTTCTAAACATCACAAAATCCACACCGGTGAGAGACCTTATAAATGCAGTGAGTGTGGGAAAACCTTCAATCACAGCTCACACCTTCTTACCCATCTCAGAATCCACACAGGTATGCAACCCAATGGAAGCAGTGAGTGTGGGAAAACCTTGTCTTGCCACTGAGACCATGTGAGCCATCAGAGAATCTGCAAGGGGGATCAACACCATAAAAACCTCTAGGGCTATCAATACTTTAATACTTTTCTGATTCCCACTTTTAAAAGCTGTTTGAAGCACCGATATCCCTCAGCTTGTCCAGATGAGTGAGTGGCCTATTTTTGCATTTTGCAGTTTGACCTCTTTGAGGTGGACTCATTTATCCTTTCTATCAACTCCATTCTCCCATAAGTAATTCTAGTGTGCCCTTCCTATCAGGAACCAGGGAGCATCACATTTATACCATTCCTCCTATTGCAAAGTTATTGTTAGAGTCACCAGTGCTACAGATTGTATCATTGCCAGTTGTTCTCATGTTGTGCTGAAGAGCAGTTATCATGGGAACTTTTCATATTACATTTAAATGAAGAGCAGGGGCAGGAAAAAATTGTCATTTCAGCCTCTGTGATACTGGAAGGAGATGTAAAAAGCGACAGAGTCCTGTGGCACCTTATAGACTAAAATACGTACTGGAGCATAAGCAATATACAAAAACCTGTAGGAGAACACTTCAACCTCCCTGGACACACAATAGCAGATTTAAAAGTGCCGTCCTGCAGCAAAAATACTTCAGGGTCAGACTTCAAAGAGAAACTGCTGAGCTTCAGTTCATCTTCAAATTTGACACCATCAGCTCAGGACTAAACAAAGACTGTCCCTGGCTAGCCAACTACAAAAGCAGTTTCTCCTCCCTTTGTGTTCACACCTCAACTGCTAGAAGAGGGGCCCATCCTCCCTGATTTAACTAACCTTGTTAGCTCTAGACTGATTCTTGCTTGCATATTTACACCCGCCTCTGGAAATTTCCACTACATGCATCTGACGATGTGGGGATTCACCCACGAAAGCTCATGCACCCATATGTCTGTTAGTCTACAAGGTGCCACAGGACTCTTTGTCACATTTTGCAGATCCAGACTAAGGCCTGGTCTACACTTGTGGGGGGGGGGGGGGGTCATCGAACTACCTTAGTTCGAACTTCTTACCTGTCCAGACGCCGCGGGATCAAAGTCCGCGGCTCCCCCATCAACTCCGCCACCACCGTTCGCGGTGGTGGAGTTCCGGAGTCGACGGGAGCGCGTTTGGAGTTCGAACTATCGCATCTAGATTAGACGCGACAGTTCGAACTCCGAGAAGTCGAACGCTACCCGTCGACCCGGCTGGTAAGTATAGATGTACCCTAACAGAGCTACTCCTCTGATACTTGGAAGGAGATGGGGTGACTCAGAGATTCCCTCCTTCCCCATCATGGCAGAACTGTTACCTTTTGTCTGAGCCAGGCAGAGTTTATCGTCATCACATTCTACCCCTCCACTTCTCAAAGTGTCATGTGATGAAGAGTTCTCAGTTGTCTGTGCTTGGAGATGATGCTTTGACTTATTTAATCCTATGCCAGAGTTGCTATGACTGGTGAGAAAAGTATCAAAGACCCGGAAGGGGAATTCAAATGGATCCTAATCGCAGTGTGATAATTTCGAGTTTAAATCCCAGGTTCCATCTATTGGTAAAGCCAATTCTGGCAAGGTGGCTGTTTTTTCCCCCATTATGGCAATGCTAGGATACTAAACATGTTGTAAATAACATAACTGACTATTGAGACAGTTACTCACTGAAATATGTTTGAATGGTTCAGAGGAGAATGTGATGGGAGAATCTCTTGTCCTGATTCTAAATAATTAGATGTAATCTGCTCTGGAATTTCAGTTTACACGTTCATTGTCATGTATTTTATCTCTCTGTGATCTGGGTTTCTATCTTTCTTGATGGCTGTGTGGTCACACAATTAGATATTAGTTCAGCTCAGATTTATTGGAGAGTTTAAGACAAATGACCATTTGCTAAAGTCATCATTTCTCACTTCAGCTTTGCTTTTTCCCCATCCTTCCATGATGATATGGAGAAAGTTCAAGTTCAGTTCTGTCAGTAAAAGAGAACTCTCCAATTTACTGGCCATGCTAACAAAGACACAGCAGTGATCTAAAATCTCCACTTGGAAATTGTGAACAACAGCAGACCCCCAACTAACTGAAGGAAGTGCATATGATCACAGTGTAGTTCAATTGTTTAAATCAATATTGTCTCAGATGGCTATGTTGGCCGGAGAAGCTCTCCTGCTGATGTAGCACTATTTACATAGGGGATTAGAGCTGTGTAACTATGTTGCTCAGCTATATCGATTTTTCACACCCCTGAGCAATAATTATACCGATAAATGTCTTTAGTGTAGCCCAGACAGTTTTCTCCTGTGTTTTCTGCATTTGTATCACTTCTCCCCTACTTCCTACTACTTTGAAAGATTTAAAGTGTGAAAAGAGAGGTATTTTTCCTCATGATGCTAACATTCCCACATAGGAGACCCCTTCCACCAACACGCCTGGCAGAAGAACCAGAGATATATGAACTCACAGAAGTGTTGGGACAAACCACAACTTGAGCCAAGGTTCAGTTGTTGGCAATGGGGATTAAAAGAAAACTAAATATGTGACCAGAATTTGTGATCTTTGAATATATTAGTGTTACTAGTGAAAATGAAATCATAGGTGATGTTATTGGTTAGAGTAAGAGACAAGTTATTTGATGATCTGAATTATTTTGGAAAACTGAAAGTTGTCTTGTGTTTTTTTTTCTTTTTTTAGTTGTACAGGAAATGATGGTTAATCTTCAAAAGTTAATTTGATTTAATTTACCCCCTGTAGTGTAAACCTGGTAGAAAACCTCACTCCAAAGGTTGGGATGGGAGAATAGGTGTTAGAAAGAGTGTATAAGAGAATATTGGGTCTGTATAGGTTTTATTTTTTTTGTATTTCAGATAGAGCATACTTTGCTTAGCTTCAAAGTCAATTTCTATTAAAAGGAAAACTTCTCGAGGAGACAAGTTGTGTAAGTTTTTACCCACTTACACTGTAAGCGTCACTGACTTCCCCACTTCTCTAATTTGCAAAGGAAAGGCCTGACATCTGTCATAGGATGTGTCCAGCAGGTAGGAAAGCTGCAGTTGTCAACCATCAATACCAAGGAAAAGGCTGAAGTCCACTGCCTTTCATATCTAAAAGCCATCCAGAGGCTGGTCTACACTGAAAAACTATGTTGACATGGCCACATATCTCAGGGGTGTGAAAGATCCACTCCAGTGAGAGAAGTAGTTAATGTGACCAAAGCCCCAGTGTAGACAGTGTTAGGTTGTCAGAAGAATATTTCCAGTGTTTGAAGGGTAGACACAGCCTTAGACAGATTGATCCCCTCTGGGAAGCGAGTCATGACATCAATTCCAATTTTGACCCATCTCCCTATATGTGAGAAATCTGCTAGTATGGAGTGCTGAGCCAGCTGTCCGATCACCTGGTTCAACTGAGGGAAAAGCTCTTAGTACCCATCAGTCCAAAGACTGAGAGAAATGTTGAGTTCCAACCATTGTCATTTTAGTATATGATTGTTCCTTTCTCTATTTTTTGTGTTGTCCTTTCTGTTCTATCAGAGTGTGACTGTATAACTCAGTGCATGTGTGATAAATGCTCTTTGGTGCCAATTGGCAGAGAGGTCAAAGTAATTCACAAGAAACTCCTGCCTCAGACCTGACAAACTCATCACACCTAATGCACTGATTTTTATGATATTTATCCAGGAAGCATAGCAGTGAGATCTCTACTGAAAGCTTGTAAATTATTGTTACTCCTGATCACTTCAAGAGGTGTGTATGAGTCCTATTGAAGGAGTCATGTTAGTATATGGAAAATTATGCCCATATGGTATTATCATGAAAGTGAGTCACCCCAATCAAAGGTCTTGTTGGGAATGGCCTATTCAAGTGGGAGGGAATTGTCACCCGTCCCTTGCTAGCCAGTTATGCAATGTGTTGCTGCATTGTCAATCTTTGCACCAGCCCAGAAAAGCCAATGGAAAACTATCAAAGACAAATTATAGACATCGAAACCCTGTGGAAGTGTAAACGACAATATGACAATGAGGAAATGGTCCTTTCTGTGAATATACACAAAAGACTGATTCATTTTATAACAGGGTGGAGAGAAACACTCTAGGTCCATTCACCAAGGAGATCACTAATGACCAGTGGTGCTTCAAGAAAGGCAGGGCCCTGGCTCCTAGGGACTAGCAGTCACTGCAATAGACTGTCACCTCACACTTCAATCTACTTAGGTAGGAAAGGTAACTATTAAAAAGTGTAGGTTGCATTTTGTGATTTTGTTTTGTTGGTAACAGTTGGTTTCCATCATTCACATTTGTTTGTTTAAATCTCTGTCCCTTGTTAAAGAAATTTCCCTTTGTTCAATAACTGTGCTCAAGTGCTGTGTGTGATCCAGTAGCAGTGGGCTACAGTAAAACTGGTAACCTGGGATGTACAATTGCTTCGGGCAGAGAGGATCTGGGATTTTTCTGAGCCCTGGTCTACTCTAGGAGAGGGAATCAATCTAAGTTACGCAACTTCAGCTACATGAATAACGTAGCTGAAGTCGATGTACTTAGATTGACTTACCATGGTGTCTTCATCGCCGTGAGTCGACTGCTGCAGCTCCCCCGTAGACTCTGCCTGCGCCTCTCACCGAGCTGGAGTACAGTGGTCGACAGAAGAGTACTCGAGGATCGATTTATTGCATCGACACTAGACCCGATAGATCGATCCCCCCGCTGGATCGATCGCTGCCCACCAATTCGGCAGATAGTATAGACATACCCCGAGTATCTGATGATTGGAGCTGGACCCCAGAGGGGGACACATTGAAGGAACTCAGGGGTTAAGGTGCCTTTATTGTCAATTGTTAAGGTTGCTGTAGCTCAGAGGAGGGTGCTTGACTGTCTGACAGGCTGGTGAGTTTGGTCATTAACATCCAGCTGCCAAATGCAAAAGTCCCTCTTCCTCGTGGCAGGTGGCCACCAGGAGATTCACGGCCCTCAGCACCCTGAGAAGGGTCACAATGTGCATCTGTGTTGAGCCACACAGGGAAAGCTCCCTATAGAATAAAACTCTGCTGTATGAAATCATGGAACATGTGCTCTTCGCTCTGTGAAAGCACATAAAGAATCCAAGTGCTGGAGGGTAGGGTTTGGGTCCAGAGTGACCTAGACAAATTGGAGGATTGGGCCAAAAGAAATCTGATGAGGTTCAACAAGGACAAGTGCAGATTCCTACACTTAGGATGGGAGAGTCCCATGCACCGCTACAGGCTGGGGACAGACTGGCTAAGTGGCAGTTCTGCAGAAAAGGAGCTGGGGATTACAGTGGACAAGAAGCTGGATATGAGTCAATAATGTGCCCTTGTTGCCAGAAGGTTACCAGCATATTGGGCAGCATTAGTGGGAATGTTGCCAGCAGATTGAAGGAAGCGATTAGTCCCTTCTATTTGGCACTGATGTGGCCACATCTGGAGTACTGCATCCAGTCTCCTCCCCACTACAGAAAGGATGTGGACAAATTGGAGAGTGTTCAGCAGAGGGCAACAAAAATTATTAGGAGACCTAGGCATATGATTTATGAAGAGAGGTGAGGGAACTGGAGTTATTTAGTCTGCAGAAGAGAAGAATGAGGGGGGATTTGATGGCAGCCTTCAACTACCTGAAGGGGGGTTCCAAAGAGAATGGAGCTCGGCCAGACGACAGAACAAGGAGCAATGGTCTCAAGTTGCAGTGGTGGGGTCTAGGTTGGATATTAGGAAACACTTTTTCACTAGGCGGGTGGTGAAGTATTGGAATGGGTTCCCTAGAGAAGTGGTGGAATCTCCATCCTTAGAGGTTTGTAAGACCCAGCTTGACAGAGCCCTGACTGGGATGATTTAGTTGGGGATTGGTCCTGCTTTGAGTAGGGGGTTGGACTAGATACCTCCTGAGGTTTCTTTCAACCCTAATCTTCTATGATTCTAAGTAGCTGCAAGTGTCTCTTTGTGGTCACATCTGTAAAGACACTAGGAATGGGCAACGGGATGGATCACTTCATGATTACGTGTTCTGTTAATTCCCTCTAAAGCATCTGGCTTTGACTGCTCTTGGGAGATAGGACACTTGGCAGGATGGACCGTTGGTCTGACCCAGTCTGGTTGTTCTTCTGTTTTATGTACAGAAATGAGGCTCTTACAAAGCAGAACTGGGGGGAGGGGCTCTAAATTTAAATCAGTGTTAGAGAGAAATATGTTAAAACACCGTGAGACTCGATGTACGGAAGAAATAACACATGATCCCCATCTCCTTCCCCAAAGCCTTAGGTGGGGATTAGCTGCCAACTGCTGCGGCTGCTGCTCTGAGGGGAGCGGTATAAGTTGTCTGCCTGTGGGTGCGGCCCACCAGCTGGTTCTCCTGGGGCAGACAGTGAGTGGCTGGGCAGGAATGGTGCATCAGCTGGAGTATGAAATATGAACAGGGATCTAAAGACTCTACACTGGCCTCCAGTGGGGGTTGAGGATGCTGAGGCAGTGGAATTTCAGCATCAGAGTCATCAAGATTCAGAGCTGCTTGGGGGTAGAGAGGAGGGGGATGACTCCACTGGATTTTTAGTGCATCCCCCTAACTACTCGCCCATGACAACCTGGCTTTGTCATTGCTCTGTGGTTCTCCTGTTGCTCATTCCCAGCTTCTGGAAAACAATGGCTGGGGACACCATCCCTGCCCATCCTGGCTAATAGCCATCGATGAACCTATCCTCTGTGCACTTCTCTAGTTCTTTTTTGAACTCTGTTCTAGTCTTGGCTTTCACAACATCTTCTGCTAAAGAGTTCCCCAGGTTAACTGTGCATTGTGCGAAGAAATATTTCGTTTCAAATCTGTAGCCTATTCATTTCATTTGGTGACTCCTCCTAGTTCTTGTGTTATGAGAAGGAGTAAATAACACTCCCTTCCTTGGTCCTTTGAAAGACGATATGTGAGCCCCCACCTCCCTGCCCCACCTCTCATGTCAAGGGAACAACAGGGATATAACAACACGGCAAACAACAAGGTTCAAAGTCAATGCACGTGGGAGAAGTATCTGCTGTTTCATTCCTTACATTCCTGTCCCACTGCATGGCCATTTCCTTTCCCTCCTTTCTGTTAAAAGCTTTTGTGTTTTGCACAGAAACATCATTTCCACAGGAGACACCCAGGAGTGGGGGCTGCATTCCTGTGCCAAACAGTCACTAGAAGGAGGCAGACAAAGGCCTTTAAGATGAAGTGTCCATCGCTGTCAAAATATCATCTCCCTCCTTCAGCTCACTGGCAGCCTGAATTTCTTCCTTATCCTACCAGAGTCTTGTCTGGACTCAGCAATATCCAGCCCCTCTGTATGTAGTGGGCAAAACCCACAAACCTTGTCTTTAAAACAAGCCGTCCCCTTCCTTCTTAGGGAAGATTTTTCTATGATTGAAATTGAGCTTCAGTTCCCCTCTCCTAGGGGCAGGTTGGGTGTGGGGTCAGCTCCCACTGAGATCTGTTTTCACCTTTACCCCCTAACTCTGCTCCCAGCTGTCAGGCGGCTTCCAGCCCATCCACCCTGCTTACTAGCTCCATGGTCACGTGTAACCCCCTTTGCCAGCACACGTAGCCTGCAGGAAAGCTGCTCCCGCCAGCTGTGTTGGTGGTATAGTGGTGAGCATAGCTGCCTTCCAAACAGTTGACCTGGGTTTGATTCCTAGCCAATGCAATAATGGCTTTTCTCTTTTGTTGGTTCCTTGTCTGGAAGTGGTTTAATTTCAGTCACATTGTGTTACAATCACATTATCAATAGAATGAGACAATAAGTGTGTCAAAGCCGAGCAGGTCACACAGGAGGGAGTAATACAAGGGGCTGGAATGTGTCATCTGAGAAGACAGAACACTTGGAAACCTGCATCTCCCATCCCCTGGCTTCCGTGTGATGATTCCAGCTGCGTGAGCTGTTTGTACCATGTTCCTGCATGATGGGGAAATAAAGTTTTGAGTCAGTTTTTGCTCCTACAGATTCCTTTGCTGTTACAATTATATTGATATCAACAAAAGGGAAGCAAAAAAACAACAAAAAAACCCACCCAACTTGCAATACAGTTAGGGAAAGAGAAGATCAGGGGTAAGCCAAACATTTCAAAATAAAAGTTAATGCTAAAATGGGAGCCGGGGGAGAGAGATCAGGTATGTGGAGAGCCCCTTGATATTTGAAACCTACATCTACCCAGCTTTCTGAACACCTGTGAGGAGCAAGATGGAGTTGGGACATCTTCAGTCATTGATTGTCTCTCTGTGTTCTCTGTCTCTTTCTTCTCCCCCCATTATTCTTCTCCAGTGTCTACAGCATTCAGGAAAAGCCAGAGTTTCATAGATTCATAGACTCTATGACCGGAAGGGACCTCGAGAGGTCATCGAGTCCAGTCCCCTGCTCTCATGGCAGTACCAAATACTGTCTAGACCATCCCTGATAGATATTTAAATATTTTACTGTCTGCAGCCACAAAGCGAGAAAATTACACTTCTGGTTCAGAGGCAGTGCACACGTAAGAATCAATGGGCTTTTAATTCCTTAGGTTCTGCCACCATATGCTGCTTCCATTTCATTTCAATCTTTCCCCAAGATTTCTCATTGTGCACAGCAACATTACACCCTTGGGAGAGAGTGGACCAGAGGCTGCATTAATTTAACCTACAAAAACCAAACAAATAGAAATTTAGATTAGATTAGAATAGAAATGTACTCTCCAGGTTCCTCCAGCCCAGGGGTTGGCAGCCTTTCAGAAGCGGTGTGCCAAGTCTTCATTTATTCAGTCTAATTTAAGGTTTTGCATGCCGTAATACATTTTAATGTTTTTTAGAAGGTCTCTCTCTACAAGTTTCTATATTATATAACTAAACTATTGTTGTATTGTAAAATAAACAAGGTTTTCAAAATGTTTAAGAAGCTTCATTTAAAATTAAATTAAAATGTTGATCTTACGCCGCTGGCCTGCTCAGCCTGCTGCTGGTCTGGGGTTCTGTTCACCTAGGCTGGCAGTGGGCTGAGTGGGGCCTGCGGCCAGGACCCCAGCTGGGAAGGGTCTGGCAGCCAGAACCCCAGACCGGCAGCGGGCTGTGCAGGGCCAGCAGCCGGGACCCCAGACCAGCAGTGGCTGAGCGGCTCAGCCCACTGCCGCTCAGGGGTTCCATCCTCCGGCTCCTGCCAGCCGGGATCCCGGCTGCCGGACCCGCTCAGCCCGCCGCCGGTCTGGGGTCCCGGCTCTGCCCACATACAGTGGGTACCTACCTTCTCCCTGGTTCTGGCCCATTCTCTTCCTCTCTCTGCACTGAGCTGAGGATGGGAATGGACCGAGCACAGGGCTGGGGATGAAGGGTCTGGCCAGGGGCTAGAATGAAGGAAGGCTCAGGGTTGGGGCAGAAGTTTTGGGTGTGGGGCACTTACCTGGGAGCTCCCATTTGCGTGAGGGTGCAGGTGGGAATGTGTGCAGAGGGTGCAGGAGCTCCCGTTTGCTGCTCAGGGTGGGGGTGGGGATGTACGGGGTGCATGGGATGTGGGGAGGCTGGGGATGTGGGAGGTGCCAGAGTCAGGGCTGGGGGCATGTGAGGGGGTGCAGGTGTCAGGGTAGGGGGTCTGGGTGTGTGTGGGGGTGCCAGAGTCAGAGCTGGGGTCGGGGGGGGGTGGAGGGGTGAAGGAGTCAACAGAGGGTGGGTAGTACAGCGCTCAGGGCAGGGGCCTGGGTGGGGTGTGGGGGTGCAAGGCTCAGGCCAGGGGCATGGGGGGGGTCAGGGCTCCGGGCAGAGGGCTGGGTGATGGCCCCCCCGAACTCCCTTCCCCCCCGCTCCTTGTCCTGACTACCCCCTCCTGGGACCCCACTCCCTATCTAAGCCTCCCTGCCCCGTGTCCCCTGACTGCCCCCCTAGGAACCTACCCCCTACCTGTCCCCTGACTGCCCCAACCCTTATCCACACCCCCGCACCCAGACAGAACCTCCCGGACTCCCATGCCTATCTAACCGCTCCCCGCCCCCTGACAGGACCCCCCGAACTCTGGACCCATACACCCCCCAGCTCTCGGCCTGCCACAACCACTCTCCACACCCCTACCTCCTGACAGCCCCCAGAACTCCCGACTCATCCAACCCCCTCAGCTCCTTGTTCCCTGACCCCCCCAGAGACCCTCCCACCCTAACTGTGCCCCCAGGACCCTCCTTGCTCCCTGTTCCCTGACTGCCCTGTCTCCTATCCACCCCCACCCCTAACAGACCCCGGGACACCCATGCCCCATCCACCCCGGTCCCTGACTGCCCCTCCAGAGACCCCACCCCAACCACCCCCAGGATCCCACCCCATCCAACCCACCCTGCTCCCTGTCCCCTGATTGCCCCCACTTACCCCAACCCCACCCCAGCCCCAGAGCCCTTACCATGAGGCTTCCTGCTCATTCGGAGCCCGGCTGCCGCGCGCAGCCCCGCCCCTCAAAGTGCTGTGCGCAAGGCGGCAGGGCGCTGGATGAGCGGGGAGCGTCTTTCACTCCCCGCAGAGCCAAACACTGCCCCGCGGGAGTGCAGAGCCCCGGCCCCCAGAGCGCTGTGTGCGCGGCGGCAGGGCTCCAGGGGAAGGCGGGGGAGGGGCCAGCGGGTTGGCGTGCCAGCAGGATTTTTAATGGCACGCTGGAGTCCCAGCAGGCCCCAGCGTGCCATTAAAAATTGGCTCGCATGCCATCTTTGGCACGTGTGCCATCGGTTGCCGACCCCTGCTCCAGCCCAACCTTCTGCTGATGCACCTCAACGCACGGCTATAAAGAGTTTGAAGCTTTCATTGCTTAAGTTCCAGGACCCTGAGGGATTTCAGCTCCCCTTTGTCCAGAGGAAACCTTCACCCCACTCACAACCAGGTTCTTGTCCATGGATCACTGTAGGGGGCTGGGTCCCTGGTTGTCTAGTCTCTCTATCTAGGACAAGCCAGGGCGCCTCTACAGGAATCCATGGCACACCCACATCTTGAACACTGCGTGCAGATGTGGTCACCCCCCCGATAAAAGAAATATTGTAATTGGAAAAGGTTCAGAAAAGGGCAACAAAAATGATTAGGGGTATGGAGCAGCTTTCATATGACGAGTGATTAATAAGACTGAGACTTTTCAGCTTGGAAAAGAGATGATAGAGGTCTATAAAGCAATGACTGGGTTGGAGAAAGTAAACAAGGAAGTGTTATTTACTCCTCTAGACACGAGAACTAGGGGTCACCAAATGAAACGAAGAGGCAGCAGGTTTAAACCAAACAAAAGGAAATATTTCTTCACATAACACACAGTCAACCTGTGGAACCCTGGGGCACCTAGGATCGGCCACTGTAAGAAGACAGGCTACTAGGCTAGATGGACCTTTGATCTGACCCAGTGTGGCCATTCTTATGTTGTGTACTTGTGAACTGGGGTGTATGAGCACCAGGGCCCTCTGTGGAGCTGCCCTTCTCCTTCTATCTCTCATGTTTCAGTTGACCCCAGCCTTTTTTTCTATTCAGCATCATTGTAAACAAGCTGCCCTCACCTCCTGTCCCCTCCAGAACCAGTGTCCCCTGTCTTGTGTAAATCACTGACCTCTCTCAGCACTGACTGCCCCTCCATGGCCTTGTCCCTCCCTCTGTGCTGATGGGACCCTTCTCTCCAGTCCTTCCTCCTCAAGCAGCTCAGTGGATGGGAATCTTAGAGTCACCCTGGTGCTTTAGGAGCAGAACCCCCCCGAGCTTCCATGCAATTGGCACTTTGCCCTCACTGCTCAGGACTGAACCTTGTGCAGGGAGACTGGCTGGGCCACATGCCAGCTGGGCATGAGCAAAGCAGCAGGGGTGAAAGGCAAACGTGGGGAGTGAACCCAGGGCCTTATACATGCCAAGCAGGCGCTGTACCACTGAGCCACATCCCCAAACAGGCCTTCTTTGCTGACTGTTACGCTCAGAGCCTGCCTCTTTCCAATGCATCCAGTGGGTTATAAGCTTCATGGGAAACCCTTTCCCCCCAGTCATGCTCTCGTGCAGGTTGCTGGTTCTTAGGGGTCACTTTGCAGCAGGGCCAGATTTGATGTGTGGGGCGGAGAGAGTGTGCGCGCCCTGGACTCAAGGTTAGCTCAAAAAAAAAAAGGCAAGGGAAAAACTGCTGGCTGGGAGCTAAATATGCAGGACAATGGGTTGGGATTCTTCTCCGCTCAGATTTGTTACGTAGCTGGCAGTCTCCCAAATGATGGTCTGTTCCTTCCCTCAAAATGCCGGCTAACCCTCTCCTTTTCAATTTAAAGCTCCATGAAAGGAAAAAAATAATGAGGAAGAAAGCATAGAAGCTATGGATGTAGTTAAGAAAGGACTTGGAGTGATAAAAGACCAAAGGAAGGAAAGTATCAACGTTTCTGCCTGGTTTTAAACCAGGGATCTTTTGCAAGTTAGGCAAATGTGATAACCACTACACTACAGAAACCAGCTGCTGTCAATTTTGGGGCCCTTTTCTAAGGCTTTCTCAGTAGCTGCTACACCAGCTGATTTGCCTTTGAAGAACAGGGAAACAAAGGGCACCAAGAACTTATGTTTTTTGGATGAGCCAAGAAAAGGGAGCAGCATTGTCCCCCTCGGGTAGCCCCTGTTCAATTCCAGGTCAGAAAGCAAAACTCTTCTGCAAGAATATCCAAAAAATATTGTGTTTCACTTCACTTCATAAGTACAGTTGTGTGGCAATTAAATGATGACTCTAAAGTTTCATAAAAGCAAAGAACATTAAACAAAATAGTGTGGGAAATACGGATGTATCTGAGAAAATGGCTTGGAATGAAGGAAGACAAAAATTGATCCGGTCGAGAGAACAGGCCCTGTTTCCCCCTGGTTTGGAGCTTCTCTCACAACTACTGGAATAGCAAAGCTAAGCAAATGGGGTTCTATTGTTGCACAGGAGATTCAAGTGAGGCTATTTTCTCCAGATAGAATTAAATGGTCATGTCAGGAGTGGGATTTGAAACTACGTCTCTATGCAGAGACCAGAACACCCAAGAGATAGGGAAAAAAGAGTCTTAAAACTGGCACTTTAGACCAGTCCACCATCCTGCTGCTACAAAAAACATGACTTCTCAACCCTAGTTTTCATTAATAATTGATGAACTCTTTAGGGCGGTCGAGATGGCACATCTCTTTCAACTCCTAGAGATCTTCTACAGCACAGCTGATTATTAGACACACTCACCCGGACCTAAAGTTACACGTTTCCTGGAGCTCCATGAGTTCTGTGGTGTTGGAATCTCCCTGCTCGCATTTTAAGTGAACAAAAGATGGGTGCTGGCATTCTGAGACAGTAATGGTGAACCTCAAAATCCTGCCCTGGGGGCCAGACAGTTAAGCAACCAGCACCCACAACCTCTACCATGATAGCATCCTGTCTGGGAACAACTCACCAACAGCTGGGGTGTGAAATCCTCATTTCTTTGTTGTTCTATCACTGTAGTCCCCACTTTCCTATTGCTTGTCTGTATAATCTCTGTCTGGTGCTGTGATTCTTTCTGTCTGCTGTATAATTAATTTGTTGAGTGTAAACCAGTTAAGGTGGTGGGGTATAACTGGTTAGATAATCATGTTACACTATGTTAGGATTGGTAAGTTACATTTCAGTAAAATGCTTGGTTAAGGTATAGCTAAGCAGAACTCCAGTTTTACTATATAGTCTGCAGTCAATCAGGAAGTAAGGGGGGGAATGGGAATGGGGGGTAGAGGAATTAGAATTATGTTTTGCTAAGGGGGGGAATAGGAACAGGGAAGGGGAACAGGGACACAGGCAAAGCTCTGTGGTGTCAGATCTTGGAAGGGGGACACTGAGGAAGGAAATTGGAATCATTGCTTGCTGGAAGTTTACCCCAATAAACAGTGAATTGTTTGCACCTTTGAGCTTCGTGCATTGCTGCTCTCTGGTCACGCGAGAAGGACCAGGAAATGGGAGGGTGATGGGATAAACCCTCTAACAAGTACGTCTTTCAGGGTGTGAAAAACCCCAGAACCAGTATAATTAAGCTGACCTAAGCCATGGTTAGATAGTGCTAAATGAAAGGAAAGATTGTTCTGTGAATGTAGCTATTACAGGAATGGAAAACCCTCCTCACTGTAGCAACTGTCTTCTCCACAGTGCTATAGCAGCATTTTAAGTGTAGACAGCCTCAGAGCAAAACCAGATTTCGCTCTGTGGATGCTCAGGCACTAAGACAACAGTAATTACAATATACTAATGCATCTGTAGCTGGCAGGATTTGAACCTGTGTGGAGAGACCCCAGTCAATTTCTAGTCCATTGCATTAACCGGGGGTAGTTGATTATTTTATCAAGAGCCAAATTTCTTGGTCAATCTCTAGACACCAGAGAAAATAATAATAAGTATATAGAAAGATTTTGCAGTCACTATGGGCATAACCATGACGATTGTTCTGTGTTTCACTCTATATATTTGGCACCACTGCCTTTCCCTTTAGTCTTGTAGTTTACCAAGGGTAAAACTAAATATCTCTTCAGATACCAGGGAGTGTTTATGTTCATTCCTGCGAGCTACACAGGGCTTTGATGTATCTGCTTTCAATCCTCCAGCTCTGCCGGGACAAGTCACATTTCAGGCTGTCACTGAACTGAAGAGGGGAGATCATTTTTTGACAGGTTACGCCTCCTCTTAAAAGTGTTTGTCTGGCTGGCAGCCCTGGTTCCCAAGTCTCTCCTGAGGGAAGAAAGTTTCTGTGCAAAATACTAAAAGTTTTAACAGAGAGGAGGGAAAGGCGAAGGCCACATGATGGGGCCAGTATGTACCACAACATGGTTCTTTTATGTGGGATGGCTCTGAACACTGACTGATCTCCACTCCCTTGTGATTGAAGAGATGTTTAGTTTTGCACTTGGGAACCTATAAGGCTGAAGCAATTTTATGGATGGTGACACTACGACTGAAGGGTTATTTAATGTTGTAAAAATTGTTAAAAACACTTAGCTTCAACTGGAACTGCCTGTTATTAAAGGCTGGTTTCCCCACCTCAGTTCCATAAACTCTGCTAGAAACACCCTGGCTTCTCTCCTGCCTCGGTGGGAACTGGAGGGAATCGTCCCCTGCTGCCCTTGGCTCCAGGCTGGTTTTTCTGGGGAGGGGACGTGGAATTGATTTGTTTGCTGTTGAGAAGGGAGCCAGGCCAGTTCTCAGGGAACGAGAACTCCCAGCATCTTCCCAGCCCAGCCCAGGCTGCTGCCCTGTCCCAGCCTCTGTTCCCCTGGGGGCCCTGCGTGTGTGACTCTAGAGCAGGCCGGGAGCAGCAGCTGAGGCAGAGGACAGCCTGGGCCGGGCAGGTGCTAGGAGCAGAGCACCAGAGGCCTCTACTGGCTCCCTCCTCGGCAGCAAACAATCAGTCCCCACCCGCACCCCGGGACAGCAGCCTGGCGCCAAGGGCAGTGTCCAGTGGGGGTTTCTCTTTTTCCTCTTCCTGGGGTGAGCAGGGACCTGGGGGTGTTTCTAGCAGGGCAGTTGCAACTGAATTGGGGAACCAGCTTTTAATAACAGGCAGCTCAAGTTCAGACTAATTTTGTTACAATTTTCTTTATAATGTAAAATAATTCAAAAGTAAACAGGCAGGAATAATTGGAACTCTTTTCTCCCGGGCATAGAAAGAAACGGCTTTTTGGCTTTTCATGATACGGGAGTCAGGTTCATTCACTGTTCAGAAGCAACGTGCTCAGAAGCCTGTTGTGTTTCATTTCTTAGGTTCTGCTGCCATCGTGTGACCATTTCCTTCCCCTCCTTTCTGTCCAAAGCGCAGGGCCCAGTCCCTCCAGGGAGAGAAGGACATCTTTCATCTTTCCTTCCTCAACAGCCCCCTTCCTTGGAGAGCCCCTTGCTGGGGTCTGGGTGGGGAACAGCCGTTTTTGAGGATTAATTTCACACCATATTTGGTGTTGATATATAGATTTTACAGCCAGATTAGATCATTAGGTACCTCTGATCTGACCTGATTCAGAACAGAGTCCAGAGAATTTTATCCAGTGACTCCTACAACCACCCCAAGATCTTCTGGCTGAACGAGGAGGGTTCATTCAGAAAGTCATCGTGTTTGGATGTAAAGGTGGGAAATGATGGGGAAATTGGCCCCTCTTTCAAGTTTAAATGTTGTAACTTCTACATCTAGACCGGGGTGGCCAACCTGAGCCTGAGAAGGAGCCAGAATTTCCCAATGTAACTGCCAAACGTGCACCTTTGTATGCAACTGCTGAGTCAGTTGTGAACCTTCCCATCATTATCATTATCCCTTCGAAATGATGATGGTGATGGACACTTGGCTCGATATCCCAGTGTGCCCTGGACATCTACAGGTTGCATTAGCCAATCCAACCATTCGGCACTTGCAGATGGGCACCTCTGTATTGTGCCTGAGTCTTGTACAGCTGTGAAAGGCTGGTAGATGCCGATATTTTCCCATCTTTTTAGCCAGCACTAATACCCAGCCAGGACAGGGCTGGGAAGAGAGAGAGAGCAGCAGGTTTTCCCAATTGTTCCCTGCTCGCTTTTTCTTGACTAGCTTCACCTCTGCACCAACTTGCACTTTTCCTATGTGAGCCTGGCTAGCTCAGTTGGCACAGCATCAGACTTTTAATCTGAGGGTCCAGGGTTCAAGTCCCTGGTCAGGTGATAAACTTCTCACTATGATTGTAAAAATCTGACTTTCTGGAGTCTTCTTTGGGTGTTACTCTTTCTCTTCAGGATTTTCCTTTCCTAAGAAGGGCCTTTGTGTGGGGGGGATTGAAGGAGCAACTCCTTGACATCCCCTCTGTCCTTGCAGCCTGGAGGAATAAAGGCCTCTGGGTATAGAGCATGTTCCTTCCCTGCACACACACACACAGAATATCCCTAAGGAATTAGAATCACCTGCTGCCTTCCCCTGTCCTGCTGGATCCCCAAATGAAGATGCTCTTCAGCCCAAACCCATGTCCCCTCTTTTCCCAGTGCCCCTCAATCCCAACCCTCAGTCCCTCCTATGCTCACTGCTCCTCACTCCCAACCAGAGCCTGCTCCTCTTCACCCTTCTCCTCTGTCCCAACCCACAGCCCCCTCCTATTCCCAGTGCCCCTCAGACCCAACCCACAGGCCCCTTCTCCTCATGCTGCTCCTCAATCCCAACCCACAGCTCCCTCCTTCCCTCCAGCAGCAGGTGCTTCAGACCCCCTCAGGAAGATTTTCTTGAAAGGTTTCATGTATGAGTCTGCATGTAGATTTTACAGTATGTTGGAAATAGGTTGGGTTGCTTGCCAAAATGATCACTTGTGGCTGGTGTTGGATTCCCAGTCTCCATGTTATTGGATCAGGAGAAACAAAGGGTCGTTATCCTTGATGTGTGAATCAAGGACTCAATCCTGGGTGTAAACTAAATGAGCTGCCCACAGATTCTGGCAGCCACAATGAGCATTTGGTGCAATAGCTCAGACCTTTCCCTGTCCCAGAGAGAGGGGATCATCTGCAAGGGGCTTGGACCACTGACCTATCAGCTCTTAACTCCCAAACTTTCAGTAACTCTATTATCAGTGCCAGTGAGTGTAATTTAAACCATAAGAAAAACCACACTGGGCTAGACCAAAGGTCCATCTAGCTCTGTATTTTATCTTCTGACAGTAGCTAATACCAGGTGCTCTAAAAGCATCTCAACGAGGCACCACTGGGAGTTGAACCCAGCATCTCCTGTTTACAAAACAGGTACTTTAACCAGCTAAACCAGGGTGCCTGCCTGTGGCTAAAATACAGTGTCTGCTCACACCTGACTCCCTGCATCCCCACCTGGGCCCCACAAAGCAGAGCAGCAGGTGAGGTTTTTCTTGCAAGCTGTGTGTGTGTGTGAATCTTTGGCCAGGTCTGCACTACAAAGTTATTTCAGCAGAATTATATTGCTCAGGTGTGTGAAAAACACACTATGCTCCCTCGGTTGGCACTGCAATGCCACATCTGGTGACAAAACTGCCCTGTTTTGGTGACCAAATAAAACCACTTCAATGAGCTTTTTGCAGCAAACTTAAAGTGACAGAGTGTCAGTGTAGACGCTGCTGTTCATTATATCACCATAACTGGCCTCTTCCAGTATCCCACAATGCCCGCCGTGAACTCGCCTGCCCTGCATTCCTGCTACAGAGCCATGGGCCCCTCCCCTTTCATCGCTCTGGGAAGTTCTGACAGCTGAGCCTGCTGCTCTGCTCCAGCAGCCAGGAGCAAATCACTGCCGTGGATGCTGCTCTCTCCTGCCCTGAGAACACAGAGCAGGTGGCGGGAACTTCCTTACATGGGGGGCACCGGCATCCGAACTGTGACTCCCCCAGGACACCCCTTCCCTAGAGGAGGCTCTTACCTTCTAAACAGGGATGGCTGTTTTCTAGTAAAATCACTAAAAGGGAAGGAGAAAACTCAAAAGAGGCTCCTCCTGGCGCTCACGTACCTGAACCCGAATACTCTCTCAGTCCTCAAAGAGAGACCTGGAGAAGGAGACTTGCTGAAGCAAAGCCACAGGGGTCTCTGAGGTTTCCCTGGCCCCTCGCCCCTGTCCTGCCTGGCTGATGTCAGCATCTCTCTGTGAGGTCACCACCTCCCCACCACCTTTGACCAATAGTCTGAGGTCCTGCAAAAGGCCTTTGTGATGTCACTGCCTGTCACGGACTCTCAGATCCTGCCCACTCTTGGCCCTGTGCGGTCTGTGGGGGGTGCCCCTTTCAGTGCGACAGCCCTTCTCGGGGGTCCACTCTCGCTCGGGGTCAGGCCCCTCCACCTCCTGGAGCCGCACCTCTCTGAGCCTTAGCACGTCTGTCTCTCGCCGTGGGCCCCCTCAGGGAGTCCACGCGCTCTGGACCCCCTGGGCCTCCTAACCCCCGAAGGGGTTGATGCCCCCTGTTCTCTAGACCGGAGCGACTCTCAGCCAGTGTAAAACAGGAGGGTTTATTGATAGTTGAACACAGCACAGGAAACTCTCAGGGCCTCAGGCCTGGCCTCCCTCAGCCCAGCACATCCCAGTCCCCCTGCAGCCAGGTGGGCTCTGCCTGCTTCCCCTCGCCAGCCCCGAGCCCCCCTGCTCCCAGCTGGGCCTCCGATATCCCCGGCCCCAGGCCCCGCCTCTGTCCATTGTCTTTTCTCCAGGTAAACAGGGTTGCCTGGGCCTCCTCCCCTCTCTGCCCTCCTCTGGCTGGAACAGGTTGGTCACGGTGTCCTCTCCCCGCAGCCCATTGTCCTCCCACTGGCCAGAACCGCCTGTGACTCCTGAGCTGGGTCACCAGGTCACCAGTCGCTGGGGTCTCCATCCTCCAGGCCATCAGCCGGGGTCCCAAGTCCCTCTCCGATCCTCTGTAACAACAAACTCCCTCTCCCCTCCCCTCGTTAAACCAGTAACACCCGGGGACACTGAGTCCCGCTCCCTGTGCATGCAAACCACTGGAAAACACAGAAAACCCCAAGAAAATCCCCCACTTCGTCACAGAGCCCAGCACCTCTCCTCCTCTGGGCACCTAGAGCAGAGGCGGCTGGTGCTGACGGCTCCAAGGGAAGGCTTAAAAGCAACTGAGGTCAGGGCTAGAGGAGGGCAGGACCATGCCTATGTGCGGCCTTCAGACAGGCACAAAAACACCCAGCCAGGCTGCTCCCTGCCATGACGAACCCCCACTGAAGCATGCGGGGCAGCTGCTGATGCTCTGTGGCCAACATCAGAAGATGGGAGGAAAGCAGGGCCAGCCCCCCTGGTGGGGCCTCTTACCATTCCCACTCAAGGTGCTGACTTTGGCAGTGGGGCAGGAGATTTTACCCCAAGAGGCTTTTCCCCAGCTGGCGAGAAGCAGAGAAACACCCAGGCTCCCAAGGTGCTATGTAGCAACCCCCTCAAGCACAGGGACAGGCGCACACTTGGAAGAGGGAAACTGCTCCACACACTAGCCCGGGCAGCCACCCAGTTTCTTTGGCAAGTCAGGAAGGGCAAAGGCGAGACTGGAAGCACCTGGGGCTCATGCCCCAGCCTTTGTGATGCCCACCCCCCAACTCCTTCCTGGGGCTCTAGCTGAAGCCAGAGCATTGGCCTGAGCAGCCAAGAAGAGGTTCCAGCCCTGAAGGGAGCAGGACGTTCAGCCCAAAGGTAAAACTGCACAAGCACAACCACAAAGGGACTCGCACCCTCAATCTCCTGATCCGAAGTCAGACACCTTATCCATTAGGCCACGTGGTCACACAGAAAAAGGGCCCTCCAGGCACTTCTTTGGAAAAGGCCGACACTGACGCATCCGACGAAATGGGGATTCACCCACGAAAGCTCATGCTCCAATACGTCTGTTAGTCTGTGAGTTGCCACACGACTCTGCTGCTTTTGCAGACACTGTGTTTCTCAGGTCAGCTACTGAGGGGGGCCGAGACTCTCTGGGCACAAGAAGTCGAGTTCCCAGTGAGATGTGAGACTTAATTCTCTGGAGCCAGGTGCAGGGCTTTGGCAGGGAGGCTCAGGCATGGGGGATTGGGGTGCAGCGGACAGGCCGGCTGTCTAGATGCGGAGATTTAGTCTCACTGAGGGGGAGGAGGAAAACTGCTGACAGGCAGTGGCCAGGGCCGGTGCAACCACTAGGCAAACTAGTCGGCCGCCCAGGGTGCCAAGTGGTTGGGGGCACCAAAAAGCACACTCAGGGGGGGCGGGGAGTGGAGGTGAGCTGGGGCAGGGGGCTGGGAGGTGCGGGGGGAGGGCTGCCCACCGCAAGTAAAGGGGGTGGGGGTGGGTGTGCAGGTGAACCGCTCCCTGTCCCAGCTCACCTCTGCTCCATCTTCTCCCCTGAGCACGCCGCCCCTGCTCTGATTCTCCTCCCCTCCCAGGCTTGCGGCACTAAACAGCTGATTGGCACCGCAAGCCTGGGAGGCGGGAGAAGTGGAGCGGCGCCAGCGAGCTCAGGGGAGAAGGTGGAGCGGAGGTGAGCTGGGGAGGGGAGCTGCTGCAGGGGGGGCTGCCCGGCTCTTCCCCATGGCCCCCGCCCCTGCACTCACTGCCTGGTAAGTGGAGTGACCCAGCCCCAGCCTGGTCCACTCCCCTGGCTCCCAGCCAAGCCGCCGGCGAGTGCTGTGGGGCGGTTCCCCCTCCCCCAAGCTTGGGAGCCAGGGGAGCAGAGCAGGCTGGGGCCCCAGGCCTCCATGGGGAGAAGCAGAAGGGGGCTGGCCCCAGGCCGTCGTGGGACATGGGGGGCCGGCTAATTCCTGGGGGAAGTGGAGTGACCCAGCCCCAGCCTGCTCTGCTCCCCTGGCTCCCAGGCTTGTGTTGGTGTTGGCTGGATTTGTGCGGGTGTTTGTGTGTGTGTGGCTGGATTCATGCATGTGTTCATGTATGTTTGCAATTGTGTGTGTGTGCATGCTCTGCTGCCTTCTGCCGGCGTGACAACCATTTCTCCATATGTCACAGCCCCCATACCGTCGACCCTGATGGTGATTTCCCCATGTTACAAGGGCTGGCTGGCCTGACCTGTCTCCCCTCTGCAGAGTGTGGTGGGGCTGCAGCTCACCCCCTGTGGGGCAGGAGTGCCAAGGTGCAGGGCACTGGGCTTCAATGCACCTGGAGAGCAGCTCAGGTGAGGCAGGGCAGGGCGTGTGGTGTCTGTTCTGCGTTGCCTGGTGCGAGGCCATTGCACTAATCCCCACCCACGATGCACAGCGCACCCCGAGAGGGGGCCAAGCAGACGATCCAGCACGAGGGGATCATTCTCATTGGTAGCTGTCCAGTGGCAGTGAGTTCCACAGGCCTTGGCACATGCTGTGTGGGGCAGGAGGTCCTTGTATTTGGAGCAGTGGGAGTGAACTGTGTGCAGTTGTGTCTCTGAGCACGATTGTGAATATTATGGTGTGTGGGGGGTGATTGTGAGTGTGGCTGGGGGTGTGATTGTTTCTCTCTTTGGGGGTTGGGCTAGCATGTCCCTCTGGGTGTGTTGTGTGTGTGTTCTTGGGATTGTGTGAGTCCCTTCGTGAGTCTGTGTGTGTGTGTGTGTCAGTGTCACTTGCTGCAGGATACAAAGTCCTGCAAAGCCATTTCCTACTGGTTAGTCCAGCGCACGCGCGCACACACACACACACACACACACACAGCCGGGCGCAGCCCCGCCAGCAGGGGGCAGCAGGGACACACACGTCTCTCCTGGGCCAGCTTGGACAATTTCCCATCACGACCCGGCACAGTGCTGGTGCCCCCACACGGGGGTGAGCAGTGACTGGGCGGGGGGACTCGGGGAAGGAGCAGGACTCATTCAGGGTGGGGGTGACGCTGTCCCTGCAGCGGGTGTTTACAGGTGTTTAGAGCCGGGCTCACCCGGGGGAGGGCGCGGGGCCGGGGGCAGCGGGAGTCGGGGGGTGACACGCGGCCGGTGCCTGGGCCCGGCGGACCCACCCGGACCCGCTCACACCCAGCCGGGAGGGGTTACAAGGGGCGCCGGGAACATCCCGCGGGGCGGACACGGGGATCCAGCCCCCGGACAGGTCCAGACCCGGACCCGCCCCCGCACGGACCCGCCCCGCGCCTCCGCCCCGCCCAGCCGTGACAGCCGGGGTGAAAGGCGGCGGCGCGCAGCACGTTCCTGCGCTGGGCAGCGTCACACCCTGCACCGGGGCGGGGCCGGGCTCTCTGGGGCGGGGCGGGATGAGGAGTTGCGTTGGGGGGGGGAGGTGTCAGGTTGACCCAGGGACCCGCCCTCACCTGGGCTGGAGAGGACGGAGGCGCCCCGGGGCAGGCTGGGAGTTGTAGTTCCTGGCTCGTCTCAGCATGGCGGAGAGAGCGCGGGGCAGAGACTCGGCGCGTGGGGGGAGGCCCCGGTTCCCCCCCCCCCGGGCGCGCGCTGCGGCCGTTGGGATTCGAATCCCGTTTGGGATCCGGGCGGGAGGGGGGGGCGCAGGGCAGAGGCAGCGTGGAGTGAAAGGGCTTCACCCCCCCCCCAGCTGGGCCTGGGGGGCAGCAGCGGGGGGGGCTGAGCTGCCTGGGAGCAGCCCCACAAGCGGCAGCCTGGGGCCGTGGGGCCTTCAACCCCCCCCCAACCTGCCCCCGCAGTCTCTCCCCCCCGCTGTGACCCTCCCGCCAGCCCCGCCCCCGGCGTCCCCTCCCCCACCCTGTCTGCTCTGCCCGGCCTTTCCTTCGCCCCCGCCCTCCTCCCCATCCTCAGCGCCCCGACCCCTCCTCCTCTCGACCCACCCCGACCTCCTCCTCCCTGTCCTCAGCGCCCGACCTCCTCCTCCCGCCCCACCCCTGACATCCTCCTCCCCTCCCTGTCCTCAGCACCCTCCCCTCCCCTCCCCAGCACCCCACCCTCCTTCTCCTCCCCATCCTCAGCACCCCGCCCCCTTCCTCCTCCTCCCCATCCCCATCCTCAGCACTCCTCCCCTCCTCCCCTCTGTAGGGCCCCGACAGCCCCTTCAAGCCCCCAACCTGCCCCCGTGTCTCCCCTTCTGTTGTGACCCTCTCGCCAGCCCCACCCCATCTGTGGGGATCCCCAGCGTCCCCTCCCCACCCTGTACACTCTGCCTGGCCTTTCCCTTCACCGCCCTCCTCCTCCTCCTCCTCTCCCCATCCTCAGTGCCCCGACACCGACCTCCTCCTCTCGCCCCACCCCGGAGGACCGTTTCCTCCTCCTCCCCTGTCCTCAGTGCCCCATCCCCTTCCTCCTGCCCCTCCTCCCCCGCAGTGCCCAGCCCCAAATTTATTACAGCCCAATTCTCCATTGCTGGGCCCCACTTTCCCATCCCCCCCCCAGTCCATCCCCAGGGTGTGAGGTTCCTCATCTCCAATCTCTGCTACCCCCCAACCTGCCGAGTTCCCCTTTTCAGCCACTGTGGGGTCCTCCAACCCGCCCCCACCCATCCACTCTGGGCTCTCTAAATCCCACATTCCCACAATGCACCTTGGTAACCCCACCCTCCTCTATCCCTAATCCCCCTAGTCCCTTCCCTTGGGTCCTCCTGGGCACCCCAACCCGCAGTCCGGCCCCCACATACACCCCAGTCACTCATTCACACGCTGAGCTAGTCCTTCAGGGACCCCCACAGCCCCCCAAACTCCTCCATCCATGAGTCCCGTGGGCCTGTGGCCGGGAAGTGGGGGAAGCTCCCACTTTGGCTGGGCTGGGTGTGGGTGTTAATCTTTTCCTGGCTTGTGTGTTCTGAGCTCACAAAGGGTTTTTGCGCCCTCGGGGTGGGGGGTGGTTTTGGCCGAAGGTGACGTGCTTTGGTAGCCCTGTGGATGCTGCGTGGTGTCTGGAATGGGGCGTGTGTGTTCCCATCGTGCCCCTTCCCCTCTGCCTGCAGAGCTGAGCACAGACAGGTCTGAGGAGCAGAGCAGGAGCTCTGGGAAGGAGAAGAGCAATATGAAGATGGAGTCTAAGACGAGGCCAGGTGACTTCTGTGGTGGGAGACATGCTGGACAGCACCAAGGATTGGGGAGACAACCAGGTGTGAGCCCCGGGCTCAGATTTCTAATTGTAGCTGTGATGGCAGAATGGGAGGAGGGTTGAAGCCGGAGCCCTGGGGTGCGGGAGTAGCGAGAAGAGGAGCCTCGCCACCATTGCTTTTTCTTTTGTGTTGTGTTTCATACCAAGGGAAAAGAAGTCGCGGGGACGGAGTCCAGCCCCGAGGTGAGATGGAAAGTGAGCGAGAGCAGTGACAGGGTGAATCCTGTTGATGCCAGGCAAGACCTGCCCAGCTGGGATGAGAGTAGCTGTCTCTGTCGGTGAGAGAAGTGTCTGGTTTGGGGAGGGCTCTGGTCACAGCCCCCCTGGCTCCAGGCAGGGACGTCCCGTTACCTGGGTGTGGGTTTCTGGACTAGCTGTGGCTTCAAGGGAGATGATGTTGCCATTCGTAGGGGCTGATCATCTCTCTGGCCAGGAGTGGTGTGTGCTCCCTAGCAGAAAGTTGGATCCATGAGGGTGACTCCTGTTCTGAGTTTCTTACTTTCTCCAAGGTTTCTCTCTGTGTTGGCCAACTTACACTCAAACTCTCTCTCTCCTTTCATGGACACCTCTCATGTTCAGTTGCCTTCATCCTCTTCCTCTGCTCCTCCTCCCCCAATCCCCTATGGGCTCAGCTGAGTCTATCTGCCCACGGGCAAGGTCTTTGCCATACTGGGAAGGATGTGTCCTGCCTGCCAGGATAAGGGGGTTGCTCCTCCCACCCCCTATCTTCGGGGAGACCTCATTGCTGTAACTGGGTCACAGCATGAGTGGCCAGTCATGTCTTTGGGGCTGTGGGGTCTGAGACTGAGAGGGGTGGGCTCGCAGTCATGGCTTTTGGCACAGGATTAGAGATGCCCAGAACCCCCCTTATCACCCGCTAGCTCCATTACTGCATCACCCAAAAGCCTCGCTCAGGGTCCACTATGCCTCCTTGTGCTGGGCACTGCAGGGACAATCAGAGGGACAGCAGGATGCATGAGGAAATAGATGTGTGTGTGAGGCAGATGGGTGGGGGGGTGGCATACATTGGGGATGGATGGGAGGTTGAGAGTTTGACGGACAGCGGGACAGATGGAGAGCTGCAGGGACGGATGGTGAGGTCACAGGCTGGACTTTTGATGGGTTCAGCTCATGGCCGCTGGCCCTGTCATCTCCTGCCCGCATCTGCCCGTCTGACTCTGCCCCTGTCTCTCGCAGGCAGCACTCAGCAGAGTCTGGCCCTGTCGTTACACTGGTGCCTACATCCAGCGCACACCTGTGTGTTATGTGCTCCTGGAGAGCTCAGGCAGGGACAAGCGTGCGGCTCACGGCTGCTGAACCAGCTACTGAAAGCTGCCACAGATCTCCCCCTCTTTGGGCAGCAAGACCCTGGCCGGGGGGCAGGGCTGCGCAGGGGGGGGCAAGATGGGCAATTTGCCCCAGGCCCCGAGCCCCACAGGGGCCCCCACCAGAGTTTTTTGCGGCCCCCGGAGCGGGGTCCTTCACTCCCTCTGGGGGCCCGGAAACTTGCGGGCCGGGCGCAGGAGCTCCGCTCCCGGTCTGCCGGCGGGGTCCTTCCGCTCGGGCGGAAGGACCCCGCTGGCGAATTACCGCCGAAGACGGAGCGGGACCCGCGCTGAAGTTCAGCTCGGTCTTGGCGATAATTGCGGCGGGGGCCCTTCCTTCCGGGACCCGCCGCCAAAGTGCCCTGAAGACCGGCGGGGCCCTCCGCCGCAGTACCGCCGAAGACCAGGCTGCACTTTGGCTGCAGGTCCGGCTTCGGCGGTAATTCGGCAGGGGGGGGGGGTTCGCCGCGGGTCTTCGGGGCACTTCGGTGGCAGGTCCCGAAATGGAAGGGCCCCCCACCGCCGAAGACCCCGGGCCCCCGGAATCCTCTGGGCGGCCCTGCCGGGGGGTTCCCTGTCCCTCCTCGCTGCCTGCTCAGCACAGAGACCGAGGTCACCTGGCTTTGCCCAGCCTCTAGCTGGAGCTGCCCCAGCCCTGAATTGCTGGTATCCAGCCTGGCCGGAGTTGGTGCGATGTCCTAGCGGAGTCCATTCTTTCTCCCCTGTAGATGACGATTTTCCCCACTGCAGTTAGTTGCTCTTTCTCTGCTTCCCCATAGCCCCTCCCCAGTGATAGTGACCCCTGCTGGCCAGGCACGGGAGTGTCCTGTAGGTGCCTTCTTGTAGGAGCAGTGACTCCTGGTGGCGAGGGACAGCAATGCCTGGCATGTATCCCCCCTAGCATTGCTGCAGCGACCCCTGGTGGCCACTGAGGGCAGTTACCTATGTGACCCCACCACTGCCATTGCGCCTGTGAGCGCTGGTGGGTAGGTGAGGCAGGGCCCTGTATGTATAGCAGCCATTGGGGCAGTGCCCTCTGCGTATCCCACTCTCATCTCGGGGACTCGTGTTGTCCCAGTGGGGCAGTCCCCTGTGTGTATTTACTCCCCCAACCCCTGCATTGGGCCAGTGAGCACTGGTAGCCAGAGGAGTCAGTGCCTGAGGTGTGTTCTTCACCTCCCCCCAAGGTGGCAGGGTGCCTGGGTGGCCGTGTCAGGCAGTGCCCTGGGTATCTTCCAACCCCTTTGTGGCAGTGAGCCCTGCTCCTGGTGTGTGTCACTCCCCCACTAGGGATGTGCACTGGTGGCCAAGTATGGCAGTGCCCTGTGTGCATCCCCCCTCCCTCCCCCCCCCCCAGGGTGACCAGATAGAAAGTGTGAAGAATCGGGACGGGGTGGAGGGTAATAGGCACCTACATAAGAAAAAGCCCCGAATATCGGGACTGTCCCTATAAAATCGGGACATCTGGTCACCCTATCCCCTCTACCCCTGTGCCAGGTATGGCAGGCACTGATCCCTGGCATCCCCGTGGGGCAATACCCTCTGAATATTCCCCAATTGGGGCAGTGACCCCTGCTGGTCAGGTGGGGCAGTGCCCTGTGTGTGTGTCCCCCTATTTAGGTAGTGACCCCTGGTGGCTAAGTGAGGCAGTGGCCTTTGATTTCCTCTTCTCTCCCCAGCCCCCTCTCTCTCTGGGGTAGGGCCCCCATTTGGGGCACTACCTGATGTGTATCTTTACTAATTGGAGCAGTGTCCTCCCCGTGGTGCCCTGGTGTGGCAGTGCCCTATTGGTATCTCCCTCCCCCTCTCCCCACACCATTGTGGTAGTGGCCATTTCAGGCAGTGGCCTGTTTATCATCCCCCCACACCACCACCACCACCATTGCAGCAGTGCCCCCTGGTGGCCATGTGCGGCAGTGCCCTGCATGTATCCCCCCAACCATTGCTGCAGTGACCCCAGGTGCCCAGTTTGAGTAGTAGCCTGTGTGTACCTCACCTCTTGGGGCAGTAACTTGTGGGACCAGCTAAGACAGTGCACAGTCTGTGACGTCTGGTGGCCACGTAGGGCAGTGGCCTGTATGTACCATCTCCTCTGGAGCTGTGACCACTGGTGTCTTGGTGCTAAGATGCAGCCACCTCTGGGTTACATGGTGGGGCTGTTTACAGGCCAATGGGGACAGGCCCCCCTGTTCCAGGAAGTAGGGGAATGTCTGGTGTTCGGGGCAGAGCTTTCCTCCTATTGAACTGTGATGCTCTGAGCGGTAGCGGAGTCGACATGGGGCTGGCACAATCCATAGATCAGGTTGTTATATAAAATGCACATGGATTTTAACCCTTCACATACAGTAATGGCAAAGTTCTTGGTTCAGGCTTGTAGCAGTGATGGTATAAACTGCAGGTTCAAATCAAGTCTCTGGAGTCCATCCACAGCTGGGATGGGCCATTCAGTCCTTTGTACAGAGCTTCAGTTTGTAGCAAAGTCCCTCCAGGGGTATGAAGCAGGATTGAAGACAAAATGGAGATGAGGCATCAGCCTTGTATAGTCTCTTGCCGAGTGGTCTTTGCTTTCTTTTTCCCAAGGACACTCTACCCAGCATGAGGCATAGAAAAACCTTAGAGTTCTGTCCATAGGCAGGTCCCTGCATACCTTGCTGAGTGACAAGGGATAGCTGCCTTCTTTCAATGGGTCGATTGTATAGATGATGGTCCTTAATGGGCCATCAAGCAGGTTAGGCAGAACTGACACCAACTTGTCTGGCTGGGGTGTTCCCTGGAAGCAGAGCACAAGATTGAAATATGGACAGTATATTCATAACGTCAACTACAAGAATGATACACATCTAGAGATAGCATAATTATAATCACCCAATCAGAACCTCTCCATAGACCCCATACACGACAACCTTTCTATAATATTGGCTGCAAATATAGAACAGTGGTCCCAACGGTGGTCTATACAGTTACAGATTATGTCAATAACATCACAGGAGGTGACATGGCATCAGTGAGACTGATACTGGAATAGCCTCCAGTTTTGGTGTCCTCATTTGAAAAAGATGTTGTGAAATTGGAGCTGGGGCAGCAAAGAGCCACCAAACGTTCTGAGGGCTGGAGAAAAATGCCTTCTAGGGAGCTATTGAAAGAGCTCAACCTGTTTAGCTTATCAAAATAAGATTGAAAGGTGACTTCATTGAAGTGTTGAAGGGCCTTAATCGAGAGAAAAGATTGGGTATTAAAGCAGAGAAAGGCATAACAAGCCCCAATGGCTGGACGGTGAAAAGAGACAAATTCATATTACAACTAAGGCACAAATATTAACCAGCGAGGATGATTCACCACAGGAACAAACTACCAAGGAAAGTGGTGGATTCTCCATCTCCTGATGTCATTTAATGAAGGCTAGATGCCTTTCTGGAATGTGTTTGACCCAAAAGTAGCTCTTGTGTCATACAGGAGGCCTGTGATATGCAGGGGGTCAGATTAGATGCTCTAATGGTCCCTTCTGCCATAAAGTGGACTAATTTCTGAAAAACTGAGTGTAGCATTGGGAGCAGCGTCTGATGTTTTCCTGTCTAGCCGGCTTGCTGCCTAGAACGAACGCTCCTTGAGTGGGGTGATCCACAGGGAGTAGCTCAAACCTCCAAAGTGCCTGGCCAGGGGCAGGACATTAGCACAGCAAGGGAGGGGTGTGGCAGTGACATCACAAAGGCCTTTTGCAGGACCTCAGACTATTGGTCAAAGGTGGTGGGGAGGTGGTGACCTCACAGAGAGATGCTGACATCAGCCAGGCAGGACAGGGGTGAGGGGCCAGGGGAACCTCAGAGACCCCTGTGGCTTTGCTTCAGCAAGTCTCCTTCTCCAGGTCTCTCTTTGAGGACTGAGAGAGTATTCGGGTTCACGGACGTGAGCACCAAGAGGAACCTCTTTCGAGTTTTCGCCTTCCCTTTTCCTGATTTTACTAGAAAACAGCCGTCCCTGTTTAGAAGGTAAGAGCCTCCTCGAGGTTTGAAACCTGTTCAGTCTGATCCATCTGGAGACCTTTGAATTCTAGGCATGGAAAACACAAGCTTAAGGAGGCAGAATTTTATTCCGCACCTGGGATTTTGTCCCTTAGAATCACTGGGGTCATTAGGGTTTGTACTTTTGGTTTCACCTTTTCCTCCATCCATCCCTCCCTCCTTTCTCTTTGTCTCTTGCTTCTTTTGTCTTTCACCTGTTCCCCTCCCAACACCAGGAGGGGTGTGTGTGTGTGTGTCTCAGGGGAGTGCTCAGCAGCTCTCACTGTGGGAGGTCCACCTGAAAATGTGGGGCTGAAATAGTGCTCAGGCAGTGATCCCCACCAGTGACCTGGGACATCCTTTGAGCGAGAACCCTCAGCCTCCCGTCCTCAGTCTCTACCCTGATTGGCTGAGCGGGGGTTTATTGACAGAGAGGAGACTCAGGTCCTTGTTTTTCTCTTTTAAGCCCAAGGAAATAAGTCATAACCAGTCATATGTTTGATGAATTTTGCTGCTCCTCTGCATTAATTGTCTCTGAGCAGTTCATGATTCTCTCTAACATTGCAGTTCTCCTCAAATACTTGCTGAATATTTATTGTGCACTGTTGTTGGTCTGGAGCTCATCTGAGAGCACTTTATTCAGGTCATTCAGTGTCTGAAATTCAAGATCCGATGGTTAGTTTGAAAATCAGGGCTCTTGGGTCCTATTCCCAACTCTGCCACTGGCTGGCTGTGTGACCTAAGACAAGTCAATTCTCCTTTCTCAGCCTTAGCTTCTTCCTCTTTCAAGTAGGGATAATAATGATCCACTCCTACCTACCTCACGGTGGGTGGGGATCCATTGGAGAGTGTCACTAGGAGTAGTGCATAATATGAGGTGTCCTATCACGTTTACTCAGAGCAGATTATGACATAATAGAATAGCTGAAATAGTCTATTTGATTTGTATTTTTTTATTTTGAAATTGTTAAGAGCAGCAATTACTTAGCTCAGACTGAAGCATCTTATCTAATGTTTGAGGTCTAAGTGTCTCCTCTTTGTGTGCAAGGAGACAATTTAACACACTCTGACAAACAGGAGATGCTTTTGTTTTGCAACAAAATATTTTTGCAAAGAACTTTCATCTCACTTGTTTTGATGTCGAGAAACAAACTGGTTTAGTCTAAAGGGGATTTTCTGACAGAAATGGTTTCAATGAAATTTCCCCACCATCTCGATTCCTGGGCTCTATCCCTTTCTCTGGGTGTTTTTTTTTTGTCCATTAGAACAGGAGTCAGGACTGTTGGCTTCTCTTTCTGGCTCTGCCACCACCTTGCTGTGTAGGCCCTTGAGAAGGTCACTTCCCTTCTTTGTACTTCAGGCTTCTCCCCATCTGTCCAATGAGAACAGGGACAGTTCTCAAACTCTGGGCAGTCATTTTCGGCGGGGCCCCGGCAGGGATAACTAAAAATTTATAAGACTTTCATTTCTTAGGAACCGGTTCCCTATAAAAAGTTCTGATTTAAGGGATGTGCCACAGTATGTATTTTTTGTACCAATAGCGTTACCATGCGTCCGTATTTTCCCAGGAGGAATTTTTAAATTTTTAAATTTTAAAAATTCCTCCCAGACAGTGATTTAAGAACCAAAAAGCCTGACATGTCCAGGAAAATACGGGTGTATGTTAACCCTACCTAAAGTTCTTTTTTAAAAAGATGGGCCTGAACTAGAAACGAGCTCCGTTTTACATGTGTGGGTCCCTGCCACTCCCTGGGGGTGTGCTAGGGTGACCAGATGTCCTGATTTTATAGGGACAGTCCCAATTTTTGGGACTTTTTCTTATATAGCATCCTAATAACCCCCACCCCCGTCCCAATTTTTCACACTTGCTGTCTGGTCACCCTAGGGTGTGCACATGTGTGGGTCCCAGCTGCTCCCTGTCCCCCTCATTGAAGCAGGTGTGCAGGGTTACTGCCCTGGGAACTGCAGGGCACCAGTGGACATGGGGCTGGCTGGAGGCAGGGCAGGGGCTGACAGGAGGTAGGGTCTGGCTGCAGGCAGGGCAAGGGGTGCGGGGCTGGCTGCAGACGGGTTGTGCGGGACTGGCTGGCTTCAGGCAGGGGGGGGTGCAGCAGGGGTTGGCTGGAGACAGGGCAGGAGGTGCGGGGCTGGCTGCAGGCAGGGCAGGAGGTGCGGGGCCAGTGGTGTAGGGCTGGTGTGGGCAGGGGTGTGTGGGGAGCTGGCTGGCTTCAGGCAGAGCCGCAGGGGGTACGACAGGGGTTGGCTGGAGACAGGGCACGGGGTGCAGGGCTGGCTGCAGGGGGTGCGGGGCTGGTGCAGGCAGGGTGTGCAGCAGGGGCTGGCTGTGAGCAGGGGCTGGAGGCAGGGCAGGGGGTGTGGGGCTGGCTGGGGCAGGGGGTGCAGTGCTAGCTGGAGATGGGCTGGCTGTGGGCAGGGGGTGTGGGGCTGGCTGGAGGCAGGGGCTGGTGCAGGCAGGGCAGGGGGTGTGGGGCTGTCTGGAGGCAGGGGCAGGTGCAGGCAGGGCGGGGGGGAGGGGCTGGAGGCATGGCAGGGGGTGCGGGTACAGAGGGTACAGCCCACCCTGTACGGTAAGTGCCCCCTCCTCCCTCCGTCAGCACCGGGGTAGCAGCAGCAGCCTGGGGCTTGGGGGCTATTTAAATGGCCCGGGGCTCCCCTGCTTCCACTGCCCCGGCCCTGTAAATAGCTGTGGGAGCCCTGGGGAAGCGGCGGGGCTCTGGGGGCTATTTAAAGGGCTGGGGCGGTAGAAGCAATGGGAACCCTGGACTTTTTAAATAGCCCCCAGCCCCCCACAGCCCTACCCCAGCCCCTGCTGGGAGCCCCAGGCCCTTTAAATTGCCCCCTGAGGAAGCCGGTACAGCGCACCAGCTCTTGCCAGTACGCAGTTCCAGGGCTAGGGCACGGGGCCCTCTTAGGGGTGGGGCCCGATTCAGGGGAATCAGGAGAATCGGCCTAAAGCTGGGGTGAGGGTGGGGGTGGGGCAGGACTTGGTCCTATTCTGGGCACCACCAAAAATTATACAAACCTGCCGCCCCTGTCCAGCCAAACCTTCTGCTGATGCACCTCAGCCCACACCCCTGCAGGGTTTGAAGCTTCCATTGCTTAAACTCCAGGACACTGAGGGATTTCAGCTCCACTTTTCCCAGAGGGAACCTTCACCCCACTCCCAGCCAGGTTCTTGTCCATGGGATCACTGTAGGGAGGCTGGGTCCCGCTGGGTCTTTTCTCTCTCTGTGACAGGCCAGGGTGCAATAACTGGGACATCTGAGCACCCAGGACCTTCTGTGGGGCTGCCATTCCCTTTCCCCTTCTGTGGTCTCATCTGTCATTGACTCCAGCCTTTTTTCTACCCATCGTCAGCACCATCCCAAGCAAGCTGCACTCGCCTCAAAAAGACAATGTCCCCTGGTGGGTGTAAATCACTGACCTCTCTCCTCTCTGAGCACTGACTGCCCCTCTGTTTCCTTGCCTCTCAGTCTGTGCAGATGAGACCAAAGATGGAGGATTCTCCTTTCTCATCTACCCTTGTCCCAAGCAGCACAGCAGGTGGGAATCTTACATGTACTGAGGTGACTTAGGAGCAGAAACAGCCTCCGACCTTCCATGCAATTGGCACTTGCCCCTCAGTGAGCAGGACTGAAATTCCTGCAGGGAGACTGCTGGGCCACATCCCAGCTGGGCATGAGCAAAGCAGCAGGGTGGAAAAATCAACCTGGAGATGCTGGGGATTGAACCCAGGACCTCATACATGCAAAGCATGTGCTCTACCACTGAGCTACATCCCCAGATAGCCTTTGTTTGCTATGGGTTACACCAGGGGTAGGCAACCTATGGCACGTGTGCTGAAGGTGGCACATGAGCTGATTTTCAGTGGCACTCACACTGCCCAGGTCCTGGCCACCAGTCTTGGGGCCTCTGCATTTTAATTTAATTTTAAATGAAGCTTCTTAAACATTTTAAAAAACCTTATTTACTTTACATACAACAATAGTTAGTTATATATTATAGACTTATAGAAAGAGACCTTCTAAAAACATTAAAATGTATCACTGGCACGCGGAACCTTGAATTAGAGTGAATAAATGAAGACTCGGCACAGCACTTCTGAAAGGTTGCTGACCCCTGGGTTACACTCAGAGCCCTCTTGTTTCCAGAGCACCCAGTGGCCTAAGAGCAGCATGGGGGACACATTCCCTACTCTGAGGGCAAACCTGCTGTCCTGGAGGTTGCTGGTTCTTAGGGTCACTTTGCAGCAGGGCCAGATTCGATGTGTGGGGCAGAGAGAGTGGGTGCCCTGGACTCAGGGTGCAGAGATACACTCAGCCCTCTCCCCTGCATTGGGTGGGGGGTGCTGCCACCTCCTGCTGGAAGGTAATGGGAGGGGAGGGGCACTGTGAGTCGCTCAACACCTGACCCTGGTGGCAGCAGTGCTGTGGGGAGCTCTAGGTGTTTCTAGGATCTGCTCTTTCCACCTGCCTGTAAAGTCCAGCTTTCCCCAGCACATTCACTGTGGTGCAATTGGGTCACTGTTTCCATGGCTGAGCAGCAAAGAATCACTCCCAGTTTCCCTTCTATCTGCGGCAGGATTAGCCTGTGTCAGTGATTAATGAGGTGGATCTAGTTGTAGATTGTTATTCATTCCCCACCTTGACAATTCACACAGTCCCTTTCCCATGCAGATTCCCAGCACCTCAGTGATCCTGGTAGCAGGGGTTGGGTCCTGAGACTTTCACAGTTCTTTCCCCCTCCACCTGGAGTGAACTCAGCTCTTCCCCCATCCCAGACAATCCATGAAATAACAACAGGGGCATAAAGAAAGAGGGGAGGGAACATCTCACGGCCAGGGCTGGATGTGCCCAGGGCCCCCTGCTTGTCCATTGTTTCCATGGAATTTGGCCCCCAGCTTTGCACAAGGGACAGAGAAAGATCTTGCTGTTCCTGTGTCTGTGCAAGGAAAACTGTGCTTCTGTATGAAAGAGAGGCGGGAAATGGCCCCATGATGGGACAATAGCCTCAGGATTAAGACCTAAGGACTCAGGCTGAGAACTGATAGAACTGCACTCATCTGGGATTTAACAAATTGTCTTTCATGGAGCAGAGCCAGTTCCAGTGGTTTTGGCACCCCAAGCGGAAAAAAAAATAAAAAAGCTGCAATCAATGGCAGCTGTACCTCTGCTGCTTTTGGTGGCAATTCCTTCCCTCTGAGAGGGACTGAGAGGGCCGAATTGCCGCTGAAGCCTCCCCTTTCCATTGACCAGCCCAGGGACGTGCTTGCTGCGCTGGTGCCTGGAGCCAGCCCTGCCATGAAGACGCTGGGAAGATGGGGGAATCTGGAAAATAACATGGATTTGTTTACATTGCAAGTGAAGAATAATTGAAGCTTTTCTGGTTTAAAGCCACTTTTCCCTGGCTGGGAATTGAACCCAGGCCTTGGCAGTGAGAGTGCCAAATCCTAACCACTAGACCACCAGGGAGGTGATGATGATGCGTTTCTTCTCACTTATGCTACACTTTCTTAGGCTACTTTCTACCCACTTTCTGAAACTGTTCCACTGTCCACTCCCTGAGGGGCTAAGAGCAGAGAACCCCTGTGCTCAGGGTCACAACCTGAGCCCAACCCAAGTCACTGAAACAAACTCAAATGATGCTTCCTCCAGCAGGATCACAGAGCCACACAAAAAAACTACATGAGGAACAATCCTCCTCTGCCTTCATTTACCCCATCGCAACCCTCTCAGCAGCCCGCTCTTGTGGGAAGGACACTGAGCTGATAGGAGCTCTGGCACAGAGACCAAGGGAGGGGTGTTGCTCCCCCTGGGTGTGAGCTGATCACATTCTGACTCCGTGTAATGGGGCTCTGAGCTTTGCCATCTTGTGAGTTCTGAGTGCTGAGCCCCCCGGACCCTTCTGCTGGGAGCATGGGGATTGCACAACAGCTGCAAGCCCTTTTCCCGTCTCCTTGTCCTCCTCGGCTTCCCCAGAGCTTCCCCACAAATGGTTCTATCAGGCGCTGGAGGGATCTAAGGACCTGCAGGTTTCCATCACCCACCTCTTAAGGCAAACAGTGATTCCTTTCTCTGACACTCCTGGGCCTGGGCTTCTTTTGAGTTTTTCCCCAGGGGACCTGATTCCCTGTGAAAATGTGTGTGTGGCATGTGGGGAACTCAGACTCAGACTCTCCCCCACTAGATGAATCCAACAGCACCTCCCCTTGGTGGGAGAATCCGAAATTCCACCCTCCCACCCTGGTTACTCTGACCAGCTGATGGCGGCAGCATGTTAAATCAACCCCAGCTCTCTGGGCTAGAAAGCAGCATCTAACCAGCCTTGTGACAGCTCCGGTTTGCTCGCTGGAGACATAACGGACCAGAAAAGAAGGCAAATGTGAGACAGGGAACCTCAGCTCAAAAATAAACACCCTCAGGGCTCCTTCTACATGGAGACTGGGCAGTTGACTGACTTTAAATCTAGCTAGCTCAGTTGGTAGAGCATGATGGTCTTTCAGGGTGTGAAAAACCCCAAAACCAGTATAATTAAGCTGACCTAAGCCATGGTTAGATAGTGCTAAATGAAAAGAAAGATTGTTCTGTCAATGTAGCTATTAGAGGGATATAAAACTCCTCCAGTTACTGTAGCAGCTGTCTACTCCACAGTGCTAGAGCAGTGTCACAGCAGCATTTTAAGTATAGCCAGCCTCACAGCGAGACCAGATCTAGCTCTGTGGACACTCAGGCACTAGCAACATACTAATGCCTCCATAGTTGGCAGGATTCAAACCTGCGTGGGGAGACCCCAACAGATTTCTAGTCTATCATCTTAACCACTCAGCCACAAGTATTTAATGTACAGTTACTTCACTACACCATGATTCTGTTCTCACAGAATTGTCACTTCAAATTGCTCAGACCAGCTCCCCCAGCACACTCACGGCTGTGCATTAGTGTACGTGTGTCCATGGCTGAACAGCAAGAGTTCCTGCCCATTTCCCTTCCAGCTGGAGCAGGATGAGAGTGTGTTTGTGGTTAATGACATTGCTATAGGTTGTTGTTCATTCCCCACACTGACAATTCAGACAGTCCCTTTCCTATTCGAATCTCCACCATATCATTCCAACAGCCGGGGTCAGGATTTCTCTGGGGCACTGAAATGTTTCAGGGAGTTGGTGTGTGAGCTCAGCCTTGCATTCCATCCCTGATGTTTCATGGACTAACAACAGCAGCATAAAGAAAGAGCTGAGCCAATATCTCACTGTCAGAGGTGAAAGTGGCAACGTCCCCTCTGTCTGACCATCACCATTGCAGGAGAGAAGGTTTCAATGGAATCGAATGCCCTGGCTCAGACAAGAGACACAGGGAGGTTTTGCTGTTCATGGATCTGTGCAAAGGAAATTGTGTCTCTGTGTGAAACTGAGGAGGGAAATGAAACGTCCACATGGTGGCCCAATGCCCTAAGGAATGTGCGTGATGGACTCTGGCTGAGAAATTATTTAACAGGAATTTGTATCCATTTATTGCCCTGATTAAAATCTATGGCTAAAAGGCAGCCACTGTTGTTGGTACTTGTACCTGTGTAGGGACACCCCAGTGGGTATCAAGTCCATTGCCTTAACCAGGGATAGTCGATTATTTTATCAAGATCTAAATTTCTTGGTCAAGATATAGTCAATGTCTAGACTCCAGAGAAAATAATACACTGATGATAATAAGAAGAATTTAGAAATAATTTGCAGTCACTATGGGCATAACTATGATGATTGTCTCGTGTTTCACTCTTTATATCTGGCACCACTGCCTTGCCCTTTAGTCTTGTAGTTTACCAAGGGTAAAACTAAACATCTCTTCAGATACAAGGGAGTGTTTGTGTTCATTCCTGTTAGCTACACAGGGGTTTCATGTAGCTGCTTTCAATCCTCTGGCTCTGCCCTGATAAGTAACATTTCAGGCTGTCACTGAACTGAAGGAGGGAGATCATTTTTTGACAGATTACGCCGCCTCTTAATGGTGTTTGTCTGGCTGGCAGCCCTGGTTCCCAGGACTCTCCTGAGGGAAGAAAGTTTCTGTGCAAAATACTAAAACTTTTAACAGAGAGGAGGGAAAGGCGATGGCCACATGATGGGGCCAGTATGTACCACAACATGGTTCTTTTATATGGGATGACTCTGAACACTGACTGATCTCCACTCCCTTGTGTTTGAAGAGATGTTGAGTTGTACACTTAGGAACCTATAAGGCTGAATCAATGTTATGGGTGGTGACACTACGATTGAAGGGTTATTTAATGTTGTAGAAATTGTTAAAAACACTGAGCTTAAACTGGAACTGCCTGTTGTTAAAGGCTGGTTTCCCCACGTCAGTTCCATAAGCTCTGCTAGAAACACCCTGGGTTCTCTCCTGCCTCGGTGGGAACTGCAGGGAATCGTCCCCTGCTGCCCTTGGCTCCAGGCTGGTTTTTCTGGGGAGGGGACGTGGAATTGATTTGTTTGCTGTTGAGAAGGGAGCCAGGCCAGTTCTCAGGGAACGAGAACTCCCAGCATCTTCCCAGCCCAGCCCAGGCAGCTGCCCTGTCCCAGCCTCTGTTCCCCTGGGGGCCCTGCGTGTTTGACTCTAGAGCAGGCTGGGAGCAGCAGCTGAGGCAGAGGACAGCCTGGGCCAGGCAGATGCTAGGAGCAGAGCACCAGAGGCCTCTACTGGCTCCCTCCTCAGCAGCAAACAATCAGTCCCCACCCGCACCCCGGGACAGCAGCCTGGAGCCAAGGGCAGTGCCCAGTGGGGGTTTCTCTTTTTCCTATTCCTGGGGTGAGCAGGGACCTGGGGGTGTTTCTAGCAGGACAGTTGGAACTGAATTGGGGAACCAGCTTTTAATAACAGGCAGCTCAAGTTCAGACTAATTTTGTTACAATTTCCTTTACAAGGTAAAATAATTCAAAAGTAAACAGGCAGCGGGGAGATGGCAGGCAGCTGGCAAAGGGGAGCCCAGGGGCAGCTGGGGTCTGCAGCCGGCCCTGTTTGTAACTCTTTTCTCTCGGGCATAGAAAGAAACGGCTTTTTCGCTTCTCATGATACAGGAGTCAGGTTCATTCACTGTGCAGAATCAATGTGCCCAGAAGCCTGTTGTGTTTCATTTCTTAGGCTCGCTGTCATTGTGTGGCCATTTCCTTCCCTTCCTTTCTGTCCAAAGCGCAGAGCCCAGTTCCTCCAGGGAGAGAACATCTTTCTTCTTTCCTTCCTCAACAGCCCCCTTCCTCGGAGAGCCCTTTGCTGGGGTCTGTGGGGGGAACAGCCATTTCTGAGGATTAATTTCACACCATATTTGGTGTTGATATATAGATTTTACAGCCAGACTAGATCACTACGTACCTCTGCTCTGACCTGATTCAGAACAGAGTCCAGAGAATTTTACCCAGTGACTCCTACATCCACCCCAAAATCTTCTGGCTGAACGAGGAGGGTTCATTCAGAAAGTCATCGTGTTTGGATGTAAAGGTGTGAAATGATTGGCCCCTCTTTCAAGTTTAAATGTTGTAACTTCTACATCTAGCCCGGGGTGGCCAACCTGAGCCTGAGAAGGAGCCAGAATTTCCCAATGTAACTGCCAAACGTGCACCTTTGTATGCAACTGCTGAGTCAGTTGTGAACCTTTCCATCATTATCATTATCCCTTCGAAATGATGATGGTGATGGACACTTGGCTCGATATCCCAGTGTGCCCTGGACGTCTACAGGTTGCATTAGCCAATCCAACCATTCGGCACTTGCAGATGGGCACCTCTGTATTGTGCCTGAGTCTTGTACAGCTAGGAAAGTCTGATAGATGCCGATATTTTCCCGTCTTTTTAACCAGCACTAATACCAGGCCAGGCCAGGGCTGGGAAGAGAGAGAGAGAGCAGCAGGTTTCCCCTATTGTTTCCTGCTTGCTTTTTCTTGACTAGCTTCACCTCTGCACCAACCTGCATTTTTCTTATGTGAGCCTGGCTAGCTCAGTTGGCAGAACATCAGACTTTTAATCTGAGGGTCCAGGGTTCAAGTCCCTGGTCAGGTGATAAACTTCTCACTATGAGTGTAAAAATCTGACTTTCTGAATTCTTCTTTGGTGTTACTCTTTCTCTTCAGGATTTTCCTTTCCTAAGAAGGGCCTTTGTGGGGTGGGATTGAAGGAACAACTCCTTGACATCCCCTCTGTTCTTGCAGCCTGGAGGAATAAAGGCCTCTGGGCATAGAGCATGTTCCTTCCCTGCACACACACACACACACACACACACACACACACAGAATATCCCTAAGGAATTAGAATCACCCGCTGCCTTCCCCTGTCCTGCTGGATCCCCAAATGAAGATGCTCTTCAGCCCAAACCCATGTCCCCTCTTTTCCCAGTGCCCCTCAGACCCAACCCTCAGTCCCTCCTATGCTCACTGCTCCTCACTCCCAACCAGAGCCTGCTCCTTTTCACCCTTCTCCTCTGTCCCAACCCACAGCCCCCTCCTATTCCCAGTGCCCCTCAATCCCAACCCACAGCCCCCTCCTATTCCCAGTGCCCCTCAATCCCAACCCACAGCCCCCTCCTATTCCCAGTGCCCCTCAATCCCAACCCACAGACCCCCCTCCTCATGCTGGTCCTCAATCCCAACCCACGGCTCCCTCCTTCCCTCCAGCAGCAGGTGCTTCAGACCCCCTCAGGAAGATTTTCTTGCAAGGTTTCATGTATGAGTCTGCATGTGGATTTTACGGTATGTTGGAAATAGGTTGGGTTGCTTGCCGAAATGATCACTGGTGGCTGGTGTTGGATTCCCAGTCTCCATATTATTGGGGCAGGAGAAACAAAGGGTTGTTATCCTTGATGTGTGAATCAAGGACTCAACCCTAGCTGTAAACTAAATGAGCTGCCCACAGATTCTGGAAGCCACAATGAGCATTTGGTGCGATAGCTCAGACCTGTCCCTGTCCCAGAGGGAGGGGGTCACCTGCAAGGGGCTTGGACCACTGACCTATCAGCTCTTAACTCCCAAACTTTCAGTAACTCTATTATCAGTGCCAGTGAGTGTAATTTAAACCATAAGAAAAACCACACTGGGCTAGACCAAAGGTCCATCTAGCTCTGTATTTTATCTTCTGACAGTAGCTAATACCAGGTGCTCTAAAAGCATCTCAACAGGGCACCACTGGGAGTTGAACCCAGCATCTCCTGTTTACAAAACAGGTACTTTAACCAGCTAAACCAGGGTGCCTGCCTGTGGCTAAAATACAGTGTCTGCTCACACCTGACTCCCTGCATCCCCACCTGGGCCCCACAAAGCAGAGCAGCAGGTGAGGTTTTTCTTGCAAGCTCTGTGTGTGTGTGAATCTTTGGCCAGGTCTGCACTACAAAGTTATTTCAGCAGAATTATATTGCTCAGGTGTGTGAAGAACACACTATGCTCCCTCGGTTGGCACTGCAATGCCACATCTGGTGACAAAACTGCCCTGTTTTGGTGACCAAATAAAACCACTTCGATGAGCTTTTTGCAGCAAACTTAAAGTGACAGAGTGTCAGTGTAGACGCTGCTGTTCATTATATCACCATAACTGGCCTCCTCCAGTATCCCACTACGCCCTCTGTGAACTCGCCTGCCCTGCATTCCTGCTACAGAGCCATGGGCCCCTCCCCTTTCATCGCTCCGGGAAGTTCTGACAGCTGAGCCTGCTGATCTGCTGCAGCAGCCAGCAGCAAATCACTGCCGTGGATGCTGCTCTCTCCCGCTCTGCGAACACAGAGCAGGGTGGCGGGAACTTCCTTACATGGGGGAGCACCGGCATCCGAACTGTGACACCCCCAGGACACCCCTTCCCTAGAGGAGGCTCTTACCCTCTAAACAGGTTCGTCTGTTTTCTAGTAAAATCACTAAAAGGGAAGGAGAAAACTCAAAAGAGGTTCCTCCTGGCGCTCACGTCCGTGAACCCGAATACTCTCTCAGTCCTCAAAGAGAGACCTGGAGAAGGAGACTTGCTGAAGCAAAGCCACAGGGGTCTCTGAGGTTTCCCTGGCCCCTCGCCCCTGTCCTGCCTGGCTGATGTCAGCATCTCTCTGTGAGGTCACCACCTCCCCACCACCTTTGACCAATAGTCTGAGGTCCTGCAAAAGGCCTTTGTGATGTCACTGCCTGTCACGGACTCACAGATCCTGCCCACTCTTGGCCCCGTGCGGTCCATGGGGGGTGCCCCTTTCAGTGCGACAGCCCTTCACGGGGGTCCACTCTCTCTCGGGGTCAGGCCCCTCCACCTCCGGGAGCCGCACCTCTCTGAGCCTTAGCACGTCTGTCTCTGCCGTGGGCCCCCTCAGGGAGTCCACGCGCTCTGGACCTCCTGGGCCTCCTCACCCCCGAAGGGGTTGCTGCCCCCTGTTCTCTAGACCGGAGTGACTCTCAGCCAGCGTAAAACAGGAGGGTTTATTGAGCATTGAACACAGCACAGGAAACTCTCAGGGCCTCAGGCCTGGCCTCCCTCAGCCCAGCACATCCCAGTCCCCCTGCAGCCAGGTGGGCTCTGCCTGCTTCCCCTCGCCAGCCCCAAGCCCCCCGCTTCCCAGCTGGGCCTCCGATATCCCGGGCCCCAAGCCCCAGCTCTGTCCATTGTCTTTTCTCCAGGTAAACAGGGTTGCCTGGGCCTCCTCCCCTCTCTGCCCTCCTCTGGCTGGAACAGGTTGGTCACGGGGTCCTCTCCCCGCAGCCCATTGTCCTCTCACTGGCCAGAACCGCCTGTGACTCCTGAGCTGGGTCTCTGGGTCACCAGTCGCTGGGGTCTCCATCCTCCAGGCCATCAGCCGGGGTCCCAAGTCCCTCTCCGATCCTCTGTAACAACAAACTCCCTCTCCCCTCACCTCGTTAAACCAGTAACACCCGGGGACACTGAGTCCCGCTCCCTGTGCATGCGAACCACTGGAAAACACAGAAAACCCCAAGAAAATCCCCCACTTCGTCACAGAGCCCAGCACCTCTCCTCCTCTGGGCACCTAGAGCAGAGGCGGCTGGTGCTGACAGCTCCAAGGGAAGGCTTAAAAGCCACAGAACAACTGAGGTCAGGGCCAGAGAAGGGCAGGACCATGCCTATGTGTGGCCTGCAGATGGCACAAAAACACCCAGCCAGGCTGCTCCCTGCCATGCCAAACCCCACTGAAGGCCACCCGCAGACCAGCATGTGGGGAGGCTGCTGATGCTTTGTGGCCAACATCAGAAGATGGTAGGAAAGCAGGGCCAGCCCCCCTGGTGGGGCCTCTTACTGTTCCCACTCTCCATGCTCACTTTGGCAGTGGGACAGGAGATTTTACCCCAAGAGGCTTTTCCCCAGCTGGCGAGAAGCAGAGAAACACCCAGGCTCCATGTAGCAACCCCCCTCCAGCACAGGGACAGGTGCACATTTGGAAGAGGGAAACTGCTCCACACTCTAGCCCGGGCAGCCGCCCATTTTCTCTGGCAAGTCAGGAAGGGCAAAGGCGAGACTGGAAGCACCTGGGGCTCATGCCCCAGCCTTTGTGACGCCCACCCCCCAACTCCTTCCCGGGGCTCTAGCTGAAGCCAGAGCATTGGCCTGAGCGGCCAAGAAGAGGTTCCAGCCCTGAAGGGAGCAGGACTTTCAGCCCAAAGGTAAAACTGGACAAGCACAACCACGAAGGGACTCGAACCCTCAATCGCCTGATCCGAAGTCAGACGCCTTCTCCATTAGGCCACATGGTCACACAGGAAAAGGCCCTCCAGGCACTTCTTTGGAAAAGGCCGACACTGACGCATCCGACGAAGTGGGGATTCACCCACGAAAGCTCATGCTCCAATACGTCTGTTAGTCTATAAGGTGCCACACGACTCTTTGCTGCTTTTGCAGACACTGTGTTTCTCAGGTCAGCTACTGAAGGGGGCTGAGACTCTCTGGGCACAAGAAGTCGAGTTCCCAGCGACACGTGAGACTTAATTCTCTGGAGCCAGGTGCAGGGCTTTGGCAGGGAGGCTCAGGCATGGGGGATTGGGGTGCAGCGGATGGACCGGCTGTCTAGGTGGGGAGATTTAGTCTCACTGAGGAGGAGGAGGGGGAATCCTGCTGACAGGCAGTGGCCAGGGCCGGTGCAACCACTAGGCAAACTAGTCGGCCGCCCAGGGTGCCCAGTGGTTGGGGGCACCAAAAATCGCACTCAGGGGGGGCGGGGGAATGGAGGTGAGCTGGGGCAGGGGGCTGGGAGGTGCGGGGGGAGGGCTGCCTGCAGCAAGTAACGGGGGTGGGGGTGTGTGTGCAGGGGCACCGCTCCCTGTCCCAGCTCACCTCTGCTCCGTCTTCTCCCCTGAGCACGCCGCCCCCGCTCTGATTCTCCTCCCCTCCCAGGCTTGCTGCACTAAACAGCTGATTGGCACCGCAAGCCTGGGAGACGGGAGAAGTGGAGCGGCGCCAGCGTGCTCAGGGGAGAAGGCGGAGCGGAGGTGAGCTGGGGTGGGGAGCTGCTGCAGGGGGGGCTGCCCGGCTCTTCCCCATGGCCCCCACCCCTGCACTCACTGCATGGTAAGTGGAGTGACCCAGCCCCAGCCTGGTCCACTGCCCTGGCTCCCAGCCACACCGCCAGCTAGTGCTGTGGGGCAGTTCCCCCCTCCAAGTTTGGGAGCCAGGGGAGCGAAGCAGGCTGGGGCCCCAGGCCTCCATGGGGGGAAGCAGAGGGGGGCTGGTCCCAGGCCATCGTGGGACCAGGGGGGCTGGCTACTTCCTGCGGGAAGGGGAGTGACCCAGCCCCAGCCTGCTCTGCTCCCCTGGTCCCAGGCTTGTGTTGGTGTTGGCTGGATTTGTGCGGATGTTTGTGTATATTAGCAATTGTGTGTGTGTGGCTGGATTCATGCATGTGTTCGTGTATGTTTGCAATTGTGTGTGTGCGCATGCTCTGCTGCCCTCTGCCGGCACGACAACCGTTTCTCTGTATGTCACAGCCCCCATACTGTCGACCTCGATGGTGATTTCCCCATGTTACAAGGGCTGGCTGGCCTGACTCTTCTCCCCTCTGCGGAGTGTGGCAGTGGCTGCAGCTCACCCCTTGTGGGGCAGGAGGGCCAAGGTGCGGGGTGCTGGGCTCCAATGCACCTGGAGAGCAGCTCAGGTGAGGTGGGGCAGGGCCTGTGGTTTATGTTCTGTGTTGCCTGGTGCTGGGCCATTGCACAATCCCCAGCCACGCCGCACAGTGCGCCCCGAGAGGGGGCAGGGGGCCAAGCAGATGATCCAACACGAGGGGATCTTTTTCATTGGTAGCCGTCCAGTGGCAGTGAGTTCCACAGGCCTTGGCACATGCTGTGTGGGGCAGGAGGTCCTTGTATTTGGAGCAGTTGGAGTGAACTGTGTGCAGTTGTGTGTCTGCGCACGATTGTGAATATTATGGTGTGTGTGGGGGGTGATTGTTGCTGTCTTTGGGGGTTGAGCTAGCATACCCCTCTGGGTGTGTTGTGTGTGAGTGTTCTTGGGATTGTGTGAGTCCCTTTGTGCGTCAGTGTGCGTGTGTGTGTCAGTCAGTCAGTCACTTGCTGCAGGATACAAAATCCTGCAAAGCCATTTCCTACTGGTTAGCCCAGCAACACACTGATACAAACAGTGTCACACACACACACACAGAGCGGGGCTCAGCGCCACCAGCAGGGGGCAGCAGGGACACACACGTCTCTCCTGGGCCAGCTTGGACAATTTCCCATCACGACCCGGCACAGCGCTGGTGCCCCCACACGGGGGTGGGCAGCGACCGGGCAGGGCTTTGGGGGCGGGCCCAGCGGGGGCTTTGGGGAAGGGGCGGGGCGGGGCTCTGGGGGCGGGCACAGCAGGGGGCGGGGCGTTGGGGGAAGGGGCGGGGCGGGGCTTTGGGGGTGGGCACAGCAGGGGCGGGGCTCTGGGGGTGGGGCAGGGCTCTGGGGGCACAGCGGGGCTCAGGGCAGGCCGGGGCGGGTCTGTCTGCGGGGGTTTGGAGCCGGGCTCACCCGGGGAGGGGGGCGGGGCTGGGGGCAGCGGGAGTCGGGGGGTGACACGTAGGGGCGCCGGGAACACGTGGATCCAGCCCCCGGGCAGAGCCGGCCCCGCCCCCACCAGCCGCTTTGTGCGGGGGGGTGAAAGGGGCGAAGCGGCGCAGCACGTTCCTGCGCGGGGCAGCGTCACACCCTGCACCGGGGGGCGGGGCCGGGGCTCTCTGGGGGCGGGGCGGGGCTGAGGAGTCGCGTTGGGGGGGGAGGTGTCAGGTTGACCCAGGGACCCGCCCTCACCTGGGCTGGAGAGGACGGAGGCGCCCCGGGGCAGGCTGGGAGTTGTAGTTCCTGGCTCATCTCCCAGCGGAAGTGACGGGACGGTTACTCAGGCAACGCGCCCTTCCCGGTGCACTCTGGGAAGCGTAGTTCTCTCTCTCTCTCTAACGCGGCCTCTATTGGAGGAGGGGCCGTAACTCGTCACTTCGCCGCCCCCCTCCCCGCTCCCTGATTGGCGGAAAGAGCGCGGGACAGAGACCCCTCCCCCCCCCGCTGTGACCCTCCCGCCAGCCCCGCCCCCAGCGTCCCCTCCCCCACCCTGTCCGCTCTGCCCGGCCTGTCCCTTCGGCCTCCCTCTCCCCCCGCTTCCTCCTCCTCCCCCCCAGCGCCCCACCCCTAACTGCCTCCAGCCCATTTCCCCATGGCTGGGCCCCACGTTCCCATCCCCCCACTGCCCCAGTCCATCCCCAGGGTGTGAGGTTCCTCATCTCCAATCTCTGCTGCCCCCCAACCTGCCGGGTTCCCCTTTTCAGCCACTGTGGGGTCCTCCAACCCACCCCCACCCATCCACTCTGGGCTCTAAATCCCACCTTCCCACAATGCACCTTGGTAACCCCACCCTCCTCTATCCCTAATCCCCCTAGTCCCTTCCCTGGGGTCCCCCTGGACACCCCAACCCACAGTCTGGCCCCCACGTACACCCCAGTCCCTCATTCACACGCTGAGCTAGTCCTTCAGGGGCCCCCACAGCCCCCCAAACTCCTCCATCCATGAGCCCCGTGGGCCTGTGGCCAGGAAGTGGGGGAAGCTCCCACTTTGGCTGGGCTGGGTGTGGGTGTTAATCTTTTCCTGGCTTGTGTGTGCTGAGCTCACAAAGGCTTTTTGCTCCCTCTGTCCTCCCCTTATGCAGCCCAGGTGGGGAAGGTGACCTGGATGCAGGGAGCCCTGATGTCGCTCCTTGCTCCCCCCTCACAGCCCCCTAGGGGGGCAGAGAGGAACAATGGGGGGAGCAGTATCCGCTCATCACCGCTATCTCCCCCTTCTCTTCCCCTCCCTCCCCCCATGTTCCTATGCCGGGAGGGAGCAGGGAGAAATCTGGGCACCACCCCAAGCAGCACTCCCCTGCCAGCCGGGAGCAGTTTCTGACTTTACACCGGCAGCACACACCTCTCTGCCACCGTACAGCACCGCCCTTGAGCATGGTACCCCTGGGCAATGCCCTGGTGGCACCCACCCCTAAGGCTGGCTCTGGCTACGGGCTGCAGAGGGAGTGAGCAGACCAGGCGGCCATGGAGAGGTCCAGCCCCTGTTCTCCCCTCCCAGCTTCTAGCAATCAGAGGCCAGGGACATGCTTCCATGCTGATGACAGGTACTGCTCGATAACGATCCAAAGTACATTCATATTCCTCATCTGAGTCAGATGCCACCAACCGAAGATTGATCTTCCTGTCTAGTGGTTCAGGTTCTGTAGTGTCTGCATCAGAGTGTTGCTCTTTGAGGACTTCTGCCAACATGTTTCACACCTCGTCCCTCTTGGATTTTGGAAGGCTCTTCAGATTCTTAAACCTTGGCTCGAGCGCTGTAGCTATCTCTAGAAATCTGACATTATACCTTCTTTGTGTTTTTTGTCAAATTTGCAGTGAAAGTGTTCTTAAAATGAACATGTGCTGGGTCATCACCCAAGACTGCCATAAAACGAAATATATGGCAGAATGCGGATAGAACCATGGAGTAGGAGACATACAGTTCTTCATCAAGGTCTTCAGTCACAAATTAATGCATTATTTTTTTAATGAGCGTTTTCAGCATGGAGCATGTCCTCTGGAATGGTGGTTGAAGTATGAAGGCATATGGATGTTAGCATATCTGGCATGTTAATACCTTGCAATGCTGGCTGCAAAAGTGCCACGAGAGAGCCTGTTCTCACTTTTAGGTGACGTATACAAGACATGGGCAGCATTATTCTAGTAAATGTAAACAAACCTGTTTGTCTCAGCAATTGGCTGAACAAGAAGTAGGACTGACTGGACTTGAAGTTTTACATTGTTTTCTTTTTGAGTGCACTTATGCAACAACAAAAAATCTACCTATGCAAGTTGCACTTTAATGATAAAGAGATTGCACTACAGCACTTTATATTTTACAGTGTAAATATTTGTAATAAAACTATATATAGTGAGCACTGTACACTTCGTATTCTGTGTTGTAATTGAAATCAATCTAATTGAAAATGTAGAAAATCAAAAAATATAATAAATTTAAATTGATATTCTATTGTTTAACGGTGTGATTAAAACTGAGATTAATCATGATATTTTTAAAGTTAATTGTGTAAGTTAACTGCGATTAATTGACAGCCCTAGATTTGAATGTTTCTGTCCCATGCAGGACAAGCTGGAATATCCGTGTGCAGGGAAAGAGCCTGGGGGGAATTGTGCTGGGAAATTATTTCCTGTTCTGACATGTCCCCAGTTGCCCTTTTTGCCCTAACAGGCTGCAGCGCAACATCCATGTTTTGCTCCAGCTCATTCCGTCCTCCCAGGGGCCGGGGAAGGGAAATGGCTGCAGTGGAGCCAGTTGAGGGAGGGATTAGCAGGGAGTTGCTGGCGGGTTCCCTTGGCGGGGAGAAAGGGCAGTAAATACACAGGGGGTGGGAACTTCCAGGAAGGTTGGTCTGGGTGGGAGAGGGCAGGAAATCCCCAGGGTGGGGGATAGGGTGTGACAAACCTGCTGGGATTTGTTTACTGTGAGGCTCCAGCATTTCTCAAGTGTGGCCACCAGGGGCTTTTATTGTGGCCACAGCCTCCCGGGCTGTAATTGAGGGGGAGTCGGGGGCAGCAAAGCAGCGGCTCATCCCCCCGACTGCCTGCAGGGGCTGGTCCCTACCCCCTTCCCGAGTCATAAACACTGCAGGAGCCGGCAACCAGCGGGAGTTCCCCTCCTCCCCACGTGCGCTGGGGCTCAGGCTTCAGGCTTCTGCTCTGGGATGGTGGGTGGCAGGCTCAGTCAAGATACATGGAACGTAGGCTGGGTGGGGAGAAGTCTGTGTAACTCATCCAGTTATTGATATACATGTGACCTCAAATATTGCCAATCTGTGTGTCGTCCCCCCCCACACACACACAACCCCCCCCAACCAACCATCTCCCAAACAGACCCTCAGTCTGTAAAGCATTCATCCCTCATGTTGTTGAAAAAACTCACAGCAAACAGAAGAATCTCAAAGAATCCTGTGGCACCTTATAGACTAACAGATGTTTTGCAGCATGAGCTTTCGTGGGTGAATACTGCTTGCACTGCTTGCATCCGAAGAAGTGGGTATTCACCCACGAACGAAAGCTCATGCTGCAAAACATCTGTTAGTCTATAAGGTGCCACAGGATTCTTTGCTGCTTCTACAGAACCAGACTAACACGGCTACCCCTCTGATAGAAAAATCTCAGCTTTTAAAACAATTTTCCAGCAAGACAAAGAAACTCACAGCTGTAGACTCAGAAAACACTCCCAAGGAATTTTAACAATACATTGTTATAAAGAACTTAAGTGCTAAAGAAACCTGATTTTCTAACTAATTTAAAAATAATCTTCTCAAATCAGCATCTTTAGAGTGAATCTTATTCTGCTTTTTTAACCACACAATTCTCCCCAAAAGAAGAGGCACTGGTCCTGGAAATAGTGCAATACCAGATCAATGCATGGGGTGGACAGAGCAAGCTCCTATTCCATCCCCTTGTTTCAAAAATCAATTTAATATACAGTCCTCAAATAAAGGACCTATCAGATATTAAGCTGATAAGAACAGACACTACACTTATCTTAGCCAAAAGGCGGAGAAGCAATGCTATTAGTCTCGGATGTTAGGCAGCTGCTCTTCCCCCACTTCTTTCTACTTCAGCACGAGGAGCTCCCAGACACGCACCAAACACCATTCACGACACTTGATAACTAGGTAACTCGAAGTGATGATCACTTCCCCGAAATGACTCCACTGGAAGAATTCAAAGCAAGAGCCCTTAACACACAATTCTGTTCAAAGACAGAGAAGTCTTTCACCCTCCTTCCTCTTGCTGGTTTCCCTGTACACGCCTAATTTGCATAAACCCACCCACTGACCTGTGACTAACAATCTCTCACTGTTAACTCTTACAGCAAAACAGGCCACAGAAAGCCTATGCAAGCGCTATACCGCAGCCCCACTGCTCTTTTCTGCTCCTTCTCAAACATACAGTCATCAGGCACACACAAGAGTTTTGCTCCATACCAGTCCAGTTCCTTGTCTAACCACTGCACACACATGGTATAACCCTACCCTGAGCTGATTCCCGACTTTTGCGCTCAATACAGGAAAACGAGAATTGAGAGAGAAGCTGTGCAGGGAAGTCTTCCTCAACTTGCACTCCACTCCCCAAGGGCCTTTCGGGCTCTTCTGTGGACTTCAGGTTCCATTTGATTGCCAAGGTTTATGGTCTTATTAATTAGCCATCTCCTAATGCAAGGATGCTACATGTCAGACTAAAGATCGATTTTCCAAAAGAGCTGAGAAACAGAACTAAAGCTGAGCACGAGGTGTTACATTTACATGAGCATCCAGAATCTGACTGTGCCCTGGCAAGTTCAATGCTTCCGAAAGAAATCAGAAAATAAGGAGCCCGTCAGGGCCCCCTGCTAGCACCCAGATCTAGTCAATCTGCTGGGAAATAAGGAAAAGGTGATGAATAAAGAAGTCAGGAAATAACAAGGAAATGAAGAGGTTTGTCGAACGGGTTTCTGTCCGATATACCATCTTCTCAGCTACCAATCAAAGTTAAAGACCTAAAGTCGACCTATCGCCATAAGTACAGGTGGTTGAATGGAAGTTAAAAGGAGCTGCTGTCACAAGTGTTAGGAGCCTGCAAGCAACATGCAGACCATTTAAAAATGCTGCAATTAGAGGCTGCGACAAAGTTCCTCCTCTACCTTGGTGGGTCCTGTGCTTATTGGCAGATTTGCTCACCTCAGTGATCTTCCCCTCTGGTGGAACCCACAGTCTGGGTCAACTCCTCCTGTGTCTGATCAGGAGTTGGGAGGTTTGGGGGGAACTCAGGCCCACCCTCTACTCCGGGTTCCAGCCCAGGGCCCTGTGGATTGCAGCTGTCTATAATGCCTCCTGTACCAGCTGCATGACAGCTACAACTCCCTGGGCTACTTCCCCATGGCCTCCTCCCAACACCTTCTTTATCCTCACCACAGGACCTTCCTCCTGGTGTCTGAAAACGCTTGTATTCCTCAGCCCTCCAGCAGCTACACCCTCTCCCTCTCAGCTCCTTGCACCTCTTACTCCCAGCTCCTCACAAGACACCACAAACTGAAGTGACTCCTTTTTAAATCCAAGTGCCCTGAGTAGCCTGCCTTGATTGGCTGCAGGTGTCTAATCAGCCTGTCAGGGGTGCGGAAAGCCCTAGGGCGGGTGCAAGGAAGTTTTAGGCCCTAGGTGAAACTTCCACCTTGCACCCTCCCACCCAGCTAACCGCGTCTGTCCGTTCCCCCACCCCCCCGCAGCTAACTCAGCCCCCCACCCGGGGAGCCCCCCTGCAGCAACTACTCCCCCCATCCCCCCGTGGCAGCTAACCCTGCCTGGGGAGACTTCCTCCCCACCCCACCCCCTGCCACGGCAGCTTACCCTGCCTGGGGAGACCTCCTGCGGACATGGGTGGCAAGTTTGTAGAAATTTTGGTGGTGCCCAGAACCTGCCCCCCAACTCTGCACCCCCCAACTCTGCTCCCACCTGCCTAATGCTCTGGGAGGGGGCTCGGGAGGGGAGGTCTGGGGTGCAGATCCTGGGCTGGGGATTAGGGTGCAGGAGGGGTGCAGGCTTTGGGATGGAGTTTGGGTGCAGGCTTGGGGCTGGGGCAGGGGGTGGGTGTGCAGGCTTTGGGATGGAGTTTGGAAGGGGGAGGGGTGCACCTTGTGGGGAGGGAGTTTGGGGATAGGAGGGAATACAGGGGTGAGGGCTGTGGGGCTGAGGATGAGGGATTCATGATGCAGGAGGGGACTCAGGGCTGGGGCAGAGGATTAGGGTGCGGGGGTGAGGGCTCTGGCTGGGGCTGAGGATTAGGGTGCGGGGGGATGAGGGGTTCATGCTGCAGGGGGCTCTGGGTTGGGGCTGTGGATTTGGGTGCAGGGGGCTGTGGGCTCTGGCTGGGGCTGAGGATTAGGGTGCGGGGGGATGAGGGGTTCATGCTGCGGGGGCGCTCAGGGCTGGGGCAGAGGATTAGGGTGCGGGGGGATGAGGGGTTCATGCTGCAGGGGGGCTCAGGGCTGGGGCAGAGGATTAGGGTGCGGGGGATGAGGGGTTCATGCTGCAGGGGGGCTCAGGGCTGGGGCAGAGGATTAGGGTGCGGGGGGATGAGGGGTTCATGCTGCAGGGGGGCTCAGGGCTGGGGCAGAGGATTAGGGTGCGGGGGATGAGGGGTTCATGCTGCGCGGGGGGGTGCTCAGGGCTGAGGCAGAGGATTAGGGTGCAGGGGGATGAGGGCTCTGGCTGGGGATGAGGGTTTGGGGCATTGGGGAGGCTCAGGGCCGGGGGAGAGACCCAGCTCCAAATATTGCTGGAGCAGGGCCCCCAGCCCTGAATATTCCTGGAGCCCGGGCACCGCACACAGATATAACCTGCCGCCCCTGCCTGCGGCAGCTAAGCCTGCCTGGGGAGTCCGCCCCAGCTCACCTCGGCTCCACCCCCTCCACTGAGCACCCCGGCATCGCTCTAATTCTCCTCCCCGCCCAGGCTTGCGACGCCGATTGGAGGAGAATTAGAGCTGGGCTGTGTGCTCGGCGGAGGAGGCAGAGCGGAGGTGAGCTGGGGTGGGGAGCTGTTTCCCTGTGCGCCCCCATTGCCCCGTTACTGCGGACAGCCCTCCCCGTGCGCCCCCCCCAGCTCACCTCCGCTCCACCTCCTCGCCTGAGGGGGCTTTTAGATGCCTCCAACCACTAGGCGCCCTAGGTGGCCGCCTAGTTTGCCTAAATGGTTGCACGGGCCCTGGTGTTCACAAGCAGTGTGAAAACGTGCCATTCCCGCTCACACTGCACAGGGGCAGCACAGCTCCGGGGTTCTCTGGAATCGCACAATAATGCTGGCTTTGTTCCCACAGCATCTGGAGCTTTGCACAGTGAGACATGGGGGTGCTGCAGCCCCCGCCGCAGCCCTCGTTCCCGCACCTCTGCTTCTCTGCAGGGAACTTGTTATGCCACGAGGGGGTGCAGGGAGACTGTGCAGGAGACCCAGGCCCACGCACTGAGCAGTGCAGCTCCAGTGCTGTGTGCGGGATTCATTTCTGCTCTCTGATAACCTGCCCCAGGCTCCTCTGTCCAACTAATATTCGCCCAGGCTCCCCGGCGCTGTTAGTATCTGTCCAGAGCTCTCGCCAGCCCTGCCCCAGGAGAGCTGGGCGCTCGCCCTGCTCTAGGAGAGCCAGGCAGGCCCTGAGCACTAGACGGTGACCCTAGGCCAGTGGTGCCAGAACAATCTGTATAGTGGGGGGTGCTGAGCCACTGAACCAACTGTAACCCCTGGGTGTGATGGAAACCACGTCAAGCCAGGGGCTGCTGCAGCCCCCCCAGTTCCAGCCCCTCTGCCCAGGCAGCTCCCCCAGCCTGACACACACACACACCCCTGCACCCGCCCCACCCCAGGGCTCCTCAGCCCAGAGGGGAGCCCCCCGGCTGAGTGGGGAATCAGAACCCCCCGAAATTACCCTGGGACCAGCATGATCTGCCTCCGCCCTGCCCTGCTCCGCATGTATTCGGAGTGAGTCAGTTTCCCTGTCCCACCATGTGTCCTGCCCTGTGTCTCTTCTCCTCCCCAGTTCCCTCCAAACCAGCCCATTTCCCCTGCACCCTGGGCTGGGTCTCTGCCAGCCCCCCTTCTCCCCTCCTGACCCCAATATCTCCCTGCCCCTACAGGTCTATAGGGCTGGATCCCTCCCTCCCCCCTTCTCCCCTCATTTCCTGCCTCTGGGGGTCTATGGAGATGGGTGTCTCCTCTGCCATCCCCTCTCCTACCCCCAATATCCCTCTAGGGGTCTGTGGGGCTGGGTCTCTCCTCCCTCCATCCCCTCCCCGCCCCCAATATCCCTCTGGGGCTCTGTGGGGCTGGGGCTCTGTCACTGCCTCCGTGCTCCCCCCTGCACACGATGTCCTGGGAGTGACTCAGATTCCCTGGACCAACGTTTCACCCCCGCCACATGTCTCTTCTCTCCCCCAGCTCCCTCCACCCCACCCCATTTCCCCTGCACCCCGGGCTGGGTCTCTGCCAATCCCCCTTCTCCCCTCCTGACCCCAAGATCCCCTGCCCCTACAGGTCTATGGGGCTGGGTCTCTCCCTCCCCCCTTCTCCCCTCATCCCCTCATCCCTTCCCCCAATATCTCCCGGCCCCAGGCTGTCTATGGGGCTGGGTCTCAACCTGAAGCCCCGCCCCCAGCGCGGGGCTCACAGACAATCCCCGCCTGGTGGCTGTGACGTGCTTTGGGGCTGTGACGTGTGGTGACGTGATCACTCCCTGCAGGCAACTCATTAGCTTGAGACCAAAACGACAGGAGGTGTCACGTGTCCAGGGGCGGGGTTATGCAGATGAGCAGTGTCTGGCGGCAGGACGGGGAGCAGCGAGAGGAACCGAAGGAGCCCGGCGGAGAGAATTCTCTGCGTGTGGACAGAATCCTGTGTGGGGAGTTCGTGCTGTGGGTGCCTGCACCGGAGTCACTTCGGATCAGTGATTGCCACCGAGCTACATAGTGACCAAAGGCGTGTGAATGGGGTGTGGTGCCTGGCGGGGAGCAGCTCATGGTGATAAGGTGCCCCTCACTCCCAACCTGCAGCCCCAGCTATCCCAGTCCTGATCTCCAGACCCACAGCTCTGCTGGTGCCCCTCGTCCCGACCCGCAGCCCCTACTATACCAGTCCACACCTGAAGACTCACAGCTCTTCTGGTGCACCTCACTCCCGACCCGCAGCCCCTGATATCCCAGTGCTGACCTGCAGACTCACAGCTCTGCCGGTGCCCCTCACTCCCGACCCGCAGCCCCTGATATCCCAGTGCTGACCTGCAGACTCACAGCTCTGCCGGTGCCCCTCACTCCCGACCTGCAGCCCCTGCTATCCCAGTCCTGACCTCCAGACCCACAGCTCTGCTGGTGCCCCTCACTCCCGACCTGCAGCCCCTGCTATCCCAGTCCTGACCTCCAGACCCACAGCTCTGCAGGTGCCCCTCACTCCCGACCCGCAGCCCCTGCTATCCAGTACTGACCTGCGGACTCACAGCTCTGCCGGTGCCCCTCACTCCCGACCCGCAGCCCCTGCTATCCAGTACTGACCTGCGGACTCACAGCTCTGCTGGTGCCCCTCACTCCCGACCCGCAGCCCCTGCTATCCCAGTCCTGACCTGCAGACCCACAGCTCTGCCGGTGCCCCTCACTCCCGACCCGCAGCCCCCTGGTTTCCCCCCAGCTCTACCATTGCTCCTCACTCCCGACCCGCAGCCCCTGCTATCCCAGTCCTGATCTCCAGACCCACAGCTCTGCTGGTGCCCCTCGTCCCGACCCGCAGCCCCTACTATACCAGTCCACACCTGAAGACTCACAGCTCTTCTGGTGCACCTCACTCCCGACCCGCAGCCCCTGATATCCCAGTGCTGACCTGCAGACTCACAGCTCTGCCGGTGCCCCTCACTCCCGACCCGCAGCCCCTGATATCCCAGTGCTGACCTGCAGACTCACAGCTCTGCCGGTGCCCCTCACTCCCGACCTGCAGCCCCTGCTATCCCAGTCCTGACCTCCAGACCCACAGCTCTGCTGGTGCCCCTCACTCCCGACCTGCAGCCCCTGCTATCCCAGTCCTGACCTCCAGACCCACAGCTCTGCAGGTGCCACTCACTCCCGACCCGCAGCCCCTGCTATCCAGTACTGACCTGCGGACTCACAGCTCTGCTGGTGCCCCTCACTCCCGACCCGCAGCCCCTGCTATCCAGTACTGACCTGCGGACTCACAGCTCTGCCGGTGCCCCTCACTCCCGACCCGCAGCCCCTGCTATCCAGTACTGACCTGCGGACTCACAGCTCTGCTGGTGCCCCTCACTCCCGACCCGCAGCCCCTGCTATCCCAGTCCTGACCTGCAGACCCACAGCTCTGCCGGTGCCCCTCACTCCCGACCCGCAGCCCCCTGGTTTCCCCCCAGCTCTACCATTGCTCCTCACTCCCGACCCGCAGCCCCTGCTATCCCAGTCCTGACCTCCAGACCCACAGCTCTGCGGGTGCCCCTCACTCCCGACCTGCAGCCCCCGCTATCCCAGTTCTGACCTCCAGACCCACAGCTCTGCCGGTGCCCCTCACTCCCGACCCGCAGCCCCTGCTATCCCAGTCCTGACCTCCAGACACACAGCTCTGCGGGTGCCCCTCACTCCCGACCCTCAGCCCCTGCTTTACAGTCCTGACCTGCAGACTCACAGCTCTGCTGGTGCCCCTCACTCCCGACCCGCAGCCCCTACTATACCAGTCGACACCTGCAGACTCACAGCCCTTCTGTTGCACCTCACTCCCGACCCACAGCCCCCTGCTTTCCCCCCAGCTCTACCATTGCTCCTCACTCCCGACCAGCAGCCCCTGCTATCCCAGTCCTGACCTCCAGACCCACAGCTCTGCCGGTGCCCCTCACTCCCGACCCGCAGCCCCTGCTATCCCAGTGCTGACCTGCAGACTCACAGCTCTGCCGGTGCCCCTCACTCCCGACCTGCAGCCCCTGCTATCCCAGTCCTGACCTCCAGACCCACAGCTCTGCAGGTGCCACTCACTCCCGACCCGCAGCCCCTGCTATCCAGTACTGACCTGCAGACTCACAGCTCTGCCGGTGCCCCTCACTCCCGACCCGCAGCCCCTGCTATCCCAGTCCTGACCTGCAGACCCACAGCTCTGCCGGTGCCCCTCACTCCCGACCCGCAGCCCTGCTATCCCCATCCTGACCTCCAGACCCACAGCTCTGCCGGTGCCCCTCACTCCCGACCCGCAGCCCCCTGGTTTCCCCCCAGCTCTACCATTGCTCCTCACTCCCGACCCGCAGCCCCTGCTATCCCAGTCCTGACCTCCAGACCCACAGCTCTGCCGGTGCCCCTCACTCCCGACCCGCAGGCCTGCTATCCCCATCCTGACCTCCAGACCCACAGCTCTGCGGGTGCCCCTCACTCCCGACCTGCAGCCCCCGCTATCCCAGTCCTGACCTCCAGACCCACAGCTCTGCCGGTGCCCCTCACTCCCGACCCACAGCCCCTGCTATCCCAGTCCTGACCTCCAGACACACAGCTCTGCGGGTGCCCCTCACTCCCGACCCTCAGCCCCTGCTTTACAGTCCTGACCTGCAGACTCACAGCTCTGCTGGTGCCCCTCACTCCCGACCCGCAGCCCCTACTATACCAGTCGACACCTGCAGACTCACAGCCCTTCTGTTGCACCTCACTCCCGACCCACAGCCCCCTGCTTTCCCCCCAGCTCTACCATTGCTCCTCACTCCCTACCAGCAGCCCCTGCTATCCCAGTCCTGACCTGCCGACTCACAGCTCTGCCGGTGCCCCTCACTCCCGACCCGCAGCCCCTGCTATCCCAGTCCTGACCTGCAGACTCACAGCTCTGCCAGTGCCCCTCACTCCAGACCCGCAGCCCCTGCTATCCCAGTCCTGACCTGCAGACTCACAGCTCTGCTGGTGCCCCTCACTCCCGACCCGCACCCCCTGCTATCCCAGTCCTGACCTGCAGACTCACAGCTCTGCTGGTGCCCCTCACTCCCGACCCGCAGCCCCTGTTATCCCAGCCCTGACCTCCAGACCCACAGCTCTGCCGGTGCCCCTCACTCCCGACCCGCAGCCCCTGCTATCCCAGTCCTGACCTCCAGACTCACAGCTCTGCCGGTGCCCCTCACTCCCGACCCGCAGCCCCTGCTATCCCAGTGCTGACCTGCAGACTCACAGCTCTGCCGGTGCCCCTCACTCCCGACCTGCAGCCCCTGCTATCCCAGTCCTGACCTCCAGACCCACAGCTCTGCAGGTGCCAGTCACTCCCGACCCGCAGCCCCTGCTATCCAGTACTGACCTGCAGACTCACAGCTCTGCCGGTGCCCCTCACTCCCGACCTGCAGCCCCCTGGTTTCCCCCCAGCTCTACCATTGCTCCTCACTCCCGACCCGCAGCCCCTGCTATCCCAGTCCTGACCTCCAGACCCACAGCTCTGCCGGTGCCCCTCACTCCCGACCCGCAGCCCTGCTATCCCCATCCTGACCTCCAGACCCACAGCTCTGCGGGTGCCCCTCACTCCCGACCTGCAGCCCCCGCTATCCCAGTCCTGACCTCCAGACCCACAGCTCTGCCGGTGCCCCTCACTCCCGACCCACAGCCCCTGCTATCCCAGTCCTGACCTCCAGACACACAGCTCTGCGGGTGCCCCTCACTCCCGACACTCAGCCCCTGCTTTACAGTCCTGACCTGCAGACTCACAGCTCTGCTGGTGCCCCTCACTCCCGACCCGCAGCCCCTACTATACCAGTCGACACCTGCAGACTCACAGCCCTTCTGTTGCACCTCACTCCCGACCCACAGCCCCCTGCTTTCCCCCCAGCTCTACCATTGCTCCTCACTCCCGACCAGCAGCCCCTGCTATCCCAGTCCTGACCTGCCGACTCACAGCTCTGCCGGTGCCCCTCACTCCCGACCCGCAGCCCCTGCTATCCCAGTCCTGACCTGCAGACTCACAGCTCTGCCAGTGCCCCTCACTCCAGACCCGCAGCCCCTGCTATCCCAGTCCTGACCTCCAGACCCACAGATCTGCGGGTGCCCCTCACTCCCGACCCGCACCCCCTGCTATCCCAGTCCTGACCTGCAGACTCACAGCTCTGCTGGTGCCCCTCACTCCCGACCCGCAGCCCCTGTTATCCAGTCCTGACCTGCAGACTCACAGCTCTGCTGGTGCCCCTCACTCCTGACCCGCAGCCCCTGCTATCCCAGCCCTGACCTCCAGACCCACAGCTCTGCCGGTGCCCCTCACTCCCGACCCGCAGCCCCTGCTATCCCAGTCCTGACCTCCAGACCCACAGCTCTGCAGGTGCCAGTCACTCCCAACCCGCAGCCCCTGCTATCCAGTACTGACCTGCAGACTCACAGCTCTGCCGGTGCCCCTCACTCCCGACCTGCAGCCCCCTGGTTTCCCCCCAGCTCTACCATTGCTCCTCACTCCCGACCCGCAGCCCCTGCTATCCCAGTCCTGACCTCCAGACCCACAGCTCTGCCGGTGCCCCTCACTCCTGACCCGCAGCCCCTGCTATCCCAGTCCTGACCTCCAGACCCACAGCTCTGCCGGTGCCCCTCACTCCCGACCCACAGCCCCTGCTATCCCAGTGCTGACCTGCAGACTCACAGCTCTGCCGGTGCCTCTCACTCCCGACCTGCAGCCCCTGCTATCCCAGTCCTGACCTCCAGACCCACAGCTCTGCAGGTGCCACTCACTCCCGACCCGCAGCCCCTGCTATCCAGTACTGACCTGCAGACTCACAGCTCTGCCGGTGCCCCTCACTCCCGACCCGCAGCCCCTGCTATCCCAGTCCTGACCTGCAGACCCACAGCTCTGCCGGTGCCCCTCACTCCTGACCCGCAGCCCCCTGGTTTCCCCCCAGCTCTGCCGGTGCCCATCACTCCCGACCCGCAGCCCCTGCTATCCCAGTCCTGACCTCGAGACCCAGAGCTCTGCGGGTGCCCCTCACTCCTGACTCGCAGCCCCTGCTATCCCAGTCCTGACCTGCAGAATCACAGCTCTGCGGGTGCCCCTCACTCCCGACCTGCAGCCCCCGCTATCCCAGTCCTGACCTCCAGACCCACAGCTCTGCCGGTGCCCCTCACTCCCGACCCGCAGCCCCCGCTATCCCAGTCCTGACCTCCAGACACACAGCTCTGCTGGTGCCCCTCACTCCCGACCCTCAGCCCCTGCTTTACAGTCCTGACCTGCAGACTCACAGCTCTGCTGGTGCCCCTCACTCCCGACCCGCAGCCCCTACTATACCAGTCGACACCTGCAGACTCACAGCCCTTCTGTTGCACCTCACTCCCGACCCGCAGCCCCCTGCTTTCCCCCCAGCTCTACCATTGCTCCTCACTCCCGACCAGCAGCCCCTGCTATCCCAGTCCTGACCTGCCGACTCACAGCTCTGCCGGTGCCCCTCACTCCCGACCTGCAGCCCCTGCTATCCCAGTCCTGACCTGCAGACTCACAGCTCTGCCAGTGCCCCTCACTCCCAACCCGCAGCCCCTGCTATCCCAGTCCTGACCTGCAGACTCACAGCTCTGCCGGTGCCCCTCACTCCAGACCCGCAGCCCCTGCTATCCCAGTCCTGACCTCCAGACCCACAGATCTGTGGGTGCCCCTCACTCCCGACCCGCACCCCCTGCTATCCCAGTCCTGACCTGCAGACTCACAGCTCTGCTGGTGCCCCTCACTCCCGACCCGCAGCTCCTGTTATCCAGTCCTGACCTGCAGACTCACAGCTCTGCCGGTGCCCCTCACTCCCGACCTGCAGCCCCTGCTATCCCAGTCCTGACCTCCAGACCCACAGCTCTGCAGGTGCCACTCACTCCCGACCTGCAGCCCCTGCTATCCCAGTCCTGACCTCCAGACCCACAGCTCTGCAGGTGCCACTCACTCCCGACCCGCAGCCCCTGCTATCCCAGTCCTGACCTGCAGACTCACAGCTCTGCTGGTGCCCCTCACTCCCGACCCGCAGCCCCTGTTATCCCAGTCCTGACCTGCAGACCCACAGCTCTGCCAGTGCCCCTCACTGCCGACCCGCAGCCCCTGCTATCCCAGTCCTGACCTGCAGACTCACAGCTCTTCCGGTGCCCATCACTCCCGACCCGCAGCCCCTGCTATCCCAGTCCTGACCTGCAGACTCACAGCTCTGCCGGTGCACATCACTCCCAACCCGCAGCCCTGCTATCCCAGTCCTGACCTGCAGAATCACAGCTCTGCTGGTGCCCCTCACTCCCGACCTGCAGCCCCTGCTATCCCAGTCCAGATCTGTAGAGTCACAGCTCTGTGGGTGCACCTCATTCCCTACCCGCAGCCTCTGCTACCCCAGTCCTGACCTCCAGACCCACAGTTCTGCCGGTGCCCCTCACTCCCGACCCGCAGCCCCTGCTATCCAGTCCTGACTTGCAGACTCACAGCTCTGCCGGTGCCCCTCACTCCCGACCCGCAGCCCCTGCTATCCCAGTCCTGACTTGCAGAATCACAGCTCTGCTGGTGCCCCTCACTCCCGACCCGCAGCCCCTTCTATCCCAGTCCTGATCTGCAGACCCTCAGCTCTACCGGTGCCCCTCACTCCCGACCCGCAGCCCCTGCTATCCCAGTCCTGACCTCAAGACTCTGCTAATGCCCCTCACTCCCGACCCGCAGCCCCTGCTATCCCAGTCCTGACCTGCTGTGATGGAGTAGGTGCTGCCTGTGGGAGAGCCAGGGAGGATTTTAGGTGAGGGACAGGTATTCAGCCTGTACCATGAGCTAGGCGGGGGGAGGGGAGGTCAACACCTTTGCCCGGGGAGCTAGACAAAGCCAGGGAGCCGGCTGGAGGGGGTTGGGTCAGTTTCGGTTTGGGGCTTGGGGGGGGGAGAGTTCAGGGAATCCTATGCTGGGATCCCTGCACCCTGAACCCCAGAAGGACTCGATTGAGGGGTCCTGGTTGTGCTATAGCCTGTATTCCTGTTGTCCAATAAACCTTCTGTTTTACTGGCTGGCTGAGAGTCACTGTGAGTCCCAGGAAGAGGGGTGCAGGGCTGGACTCCCCCACACTCCGTGACAACTGGTGGCAGCGGCGGGTCCTACTGCACCCCATGGACAGCGCTTCCTGCAGTAAGTGACTGGGGAGCAGCAAAATGAAGGGGGAACTGATGGGGACCAGGTGGGCTGAAGAGACAGAGAGAGACAGTTTCAGGAGGCGATTAACCCCTGGGAGTGTGTGACCAGAGAGAAGGACTTTGCAGTAACAGGGTCCCCCGGGGGGATCGCAGGAGCAGTCCCAGGGGCAGAGGAGTCTGCAGCTCGATCCTGGCAGAGAGGTGGTGACCTGAAGAAGGGCTGGTGCACGAGGGGTCTCCCTGGAACCGGTGGGAAGCTGAGAGCACAGGCCGGCGAGGGGCCGGCAGGAAGATGTTTGCTAAGCACCTTAAGAGCGACCTGGTGGAGCTGTGCAGGCAGAGGGGGCTGCGCATTGGGAGGTCCACCAAAGACCAGCTAATTGCCCAGCTGGAGGAGACGGATCGCTTGGGTGAACCGAGCCCTGTCCCAGAGGGAAGCCACCCAGCGGACACAGTGTGGGCCCCGGGGCCTGACATGGCTGGGAGGGGCCAGACTGCTGCCGAGGACACCCCGAGACCCTGCCCACCTATACCTAGGGGAGGGGTTGGGGGAAGCCCAGTGAATACCAAGGGCACCTGGACCGTTGTGGCTAGCAGGGGATCGTCCCTGCGGAGCTCCCCGTCCCTGGAACAGATGCGGCTGGAATATGACAGGGAGGCGCTCGAGTTAAGGAGGCAAGAACTGAAGGAGCGGGAGAACCAGCGTAAACACGAGGAGAACCAGCGCCAGTGTGAGCTGGCACTGGCCCAGCTGAGAAGCAGCGGGGCCCCGGCTGCGGTGAGTGAGGGGGGACCCAAGCCTACAAAGAGCTTTGATAAGAGCTTCCTGGCCCGGCGTAAGGAGGGGGAGGAGATAGATACCTTCCTGATGGCCTTTGAGAATGCCTGCGAGCTGCACCGGGTTGACCCTGCAGACAGGATCCCGTTTCTCACCCCCTTACTGGACTCCACCGCCGTGGAGGTGTACAGCCGAATGAAAGGGGCGGAGGCAGGGGACTACGAACTGTTCAAACAGGCCCTGCTCCGTGAGTTTGGGCTGACTCCTGAGATGTACTGGAAGAGGTTCCGGAGTCAACATAAAACCCATGAGGTCACATACCTAGAACTGGTCAACCGGGCGCAGGGGTATGCCCGCAAGTGGACGGCTGGGGCCCAAACTAAAGAGGACCTGCTTGACCTATTCATACTGGAGCACCTGTATGAGCAGTGCCTGTCTGACCTGAGGCTGTGGGTGATGGACCAGAAGCCGGAGAACCCGCAGCACGCAGGCCAGCTGGCCGACCAATTTGTGGACAGTCGGGCAGGGGATAACAGGGAGGAGTCTCGAAGGAGCAGGCCTGCCTCAACGCAGAGAGAAAGTCACCATGGGACCTCCCAGCGGGGGCCTATGGAGAACCCCCACCAAAGGGGAACATCCAGCGTCAGGTCCATCCGACCCACTCGAGGGGACCCACGAGACATGGGCTGCTATCACTGTGGCCAGTGAGGCCACATACGGGCCCAGTGCCCCAAGCTCAGGGACAGACCGAGCAGACCCAACCCGCAGAGGGTTGACTGGGTAAAGACCCAATCAGATGAGGGGCAACATTCCCAGGAAAGGGGGGGCTGGCCACGTACCACCTGCGAAGGAGGGAGGAGGGCCCCAGGTCTGCTCCTCTGGGGGGCTGGATGCTCCAGACTCCGGGTTTTTGGTTTACAGGGTGGGCACGGGGCTGCCCCTCTGGAAAGAGTGCCTTGTTCCCCTGGAGGTGGATGGGAGGAAGGTCACTGGGTACTGGGACACGGGCGCAGAGGTGATGCTGGCCCGGCCCGAGGTGGTGGCCCCAGATCGGATGGTGCCCGACACCTACCTCACCGTGAGGGGTGTGAGTGGGACCCCATTCAAGGTGCCCGTGGTGAGGGTGCACCTGAAGTGGGGGGCCAAGGAGGGCCCCAAGGACGTGGGGGTACACCCACATTTGCCCACGGAGGTGTTAATGGGGGGGACCTCGAGGACTGGCCAAGCAACGCCCGGGGTGCCCTGGTCGTGACCCGTAGTCAGAGTCGGTGCAGGGCAGTGCGCCCTGACAATGGGGAAGGTACTCTGCCTGAGGTGCCGGACCCTAACCTGGTGGGGAGGGAACGCTCAGGGACACGACCCAGAGAGGCTGCTACCTCAGTCCCAGCTGATGAGAGAGAGCAGGTCCCCATCCCTGTCCCAGCTGCCGAGTTCCAGGCCGAGTTGCAGAAAGACCCCTCCTTGCGGAAGCTCAGGGACCGGGCTAACCTCAGTGCGGTACAGACCATGAGGAGAGGTTGCAAGGAGAGGTTCCTGTGGGAGAAGGGGTTCCTGTACTGGGAATGGGCTCCCCCCGGGGAAGTGGAGTCATGGGGGATCAGGAGGCAGCTGGTGGTTCACCAGAAGTTTCGCCACAAGCTCCTGTACCTGGCCCATGACATCCCCCTCGCAGGGCACCAGGGAATCCGGCGCACCAGGCAGAGGCTGCTACAGAACTTTTACTGGCCTGGGGTCTTTACCCATGTTCGACAGTATTGCCAATCCTGTGACCCCTGCCAGAGGGTGGGGAAGGCCCAGGACAAGGGGAAAGCAGCTTTGAGGCCTTTGCCCATCATAGAAGAACCTTTCCAGAAGGTGGCCATGGACATAGTGGGACCTCTCAGCAAGGCGACCTGGTCGGGGAAGAAATACATCCTGGTGGTGGTAGATTTCGCCACTCGCTACCCTGAGGCGGTGGCCTTGTCCTCTATCGAAGCAGACACCGTGGCAGATGCACTGCTGACCATTTTCAGCCGGGTGGGGTTCACCAAGGAAGTCTTAACGGACCAGGGGTCCAACTTCATGTCGACCCTGCTCCAGTCCCTGTGGGAGAAATGTGGGGTCCGGCACAACTGGGCCTCAGCGTATCACCCCCAGACCAACGGGCTGGTGGAGAGGTTCAACGGGACGCTAAAGATGATGCTAAAAACATTTAGGAACCAGCACCCACAGGACTGGGACAAGTTCTTACCTCACCTGCTGTTCGCATACAGGGAGGTACCCCAGGAATCTACCGGGTTCTCGCCTTTTGAACTGTTATATGGGAGGCGGGTAAGGGGGCCCCTGGACCTGATGAGAGACGAATGGGAGGGGAAGGCTGCCCAATGGCGAGTCAGTGGTGGAGTATGTCCTGACCTTCTGGGAAAGACTTGCCGAGCTCATGGGCCTGGCCAGGGAGAATCTGGCCCGAGCCCAGAGGAAGCAGAAGGTCTGGTACGACCGCACGGCGCAGGCCCGCGCCTCCCCCACCGGGGGTCAAGTGATGGTTCTCATCCCCGTGAGGAAAAACAAACTCCAGGCTGCCTGGGAAGGGCCCTTCAAGGTTATCAAGCAACTAAATGAGGTAAACTATGTGGTGGAGCTGTCTAACCGGGCTCATCACCGCCGGGTGTACCATGTGATGATGAAGCCATACTATGACAGGGGGAATGTGGTGTTGGCCATATGTGGACATTGGGAGGAGCAGGGAGATGACCCTTTAGTGGATCTATTCCCGGGGACAAAGGCTGGTTCCCCCCTGGAGGCGATTCCCCTCTCTGATCAGCTGACCCTGGCCCAGCAGGCTGAGATCAGAGGGGTGCTGCATCTGTACCGACAGCTGTTTTCCAACCAGCCCGGGCTCACTAATTTGACTGTCCACCAGGTGGAGACCGGGTCACCCCCCCCCCCATACGATGCTCCCCTTTTCAGGTCACAGGAAAAACTGCCCAGGACCTAGAAAGAGAGGTCAGGGACATGCTGGCTTTGGGGGTGATCCAGCCATCTTCCAGCCCTTGGGCCTCGCCGCTGGTCCTGGTCCCCAAAAGGGATAGGTCGATCCGGTTCTGTGTGGACTATCGAAAGCTCAATGCCATCACTGTATCTGATGCCAACCCCATGCCCAGGCCTGACGAGCTCCTAGACAAGCTGGGAGGCGCTCGGTACCTCACCACCATGGATCTTACAAAGGGCTACTGGCAAGTGCCGCTGGACGCAGATGCCAGGCTGAAATTGGCCTTTATCACCTCTCTGGGACTCTATGAGTTTCTGACCCTGCCCTTCGGCCTCAAGGGAGCGCCGGCCACCTTCCAGCGCCTGGTGGGTCAGCAACTGAGGGGGATGGAGAGTTTTGCCATGGCGTATATTGACGACATCTGCGTCTTCAGCCAGACCTGGGAGGACCACGTGTCCCAGGTTAAACAAGTGCTGGACCAACTCCGAGAGGCTGGGCTAACCGAAAAGGCTGAGAAGTGCAAGGTGGAGATGGCTGAAGTATCGTTCCTGGGCCATCGGGTGGGGAGCGGCTGCCTAAAGCCGGAACCAGACAAGGTGGAGGTGATCAGAGACTGGCCCGCTCCCCAAACCAAGAAGCAGGTCCAGGTCTTTATTGGGATGGCGGGGTACTATCGAAGGTTCGTGCCCCACTTTAGCGCCATAGCCGCCCCCATCACTGAGCTGTGCAAGAAGGGGAAGCCAGACAATGTGGTCTGGACCGAGGAGTGCCAGCAGGCTCTCCAGGCGCTGAAGGAGGCTCTGCTCAGTGGCCCAGTTCTGGCAAATTCAGACTTTGACAAGCTCTTTATGGTGTTCACTGACGCCTCAGACACGGGGCTGGGGGTGGTGTTGATGCAGGAGGATGAAAAGGGGGAGAGACACCCCATCATGTATCTGAGCAAGAAGATGCTACCCTGGGAGCAGAACTACGCGGCCATCGAGAAGGAATGCCTGGCCATGGTGTGGGCCCTGAAGAAACTGGAGCCATATCTCTTTGGGCGCCACTTCACCGTGTACACCGACCACTCTCCCCTGACCTGGCTGCACCAGCTGAAAGGAGCCAACGCCAAGCTCCTGAGGTGGAGCCTGCTCCTGCAGGACTATGACATGGACGTGGTCCACGTGAAGGGAAGTGCCAACCTGATAGCGGACGCGCTGTCCCTGAACTTCCCCGGGTCACTGGACAGAGTGACCCCGCTCAGTTCAGTCTCGAAAGGGGGAGAGATGTGATGGAGTAGGGGCTGTCTGTGTTGGGGTTGGGGGAGCCGGGGAGGACGTTAGGTGAGGGACAGGTATTCAGCCTGTAACCTGAGCTAGGCAGGGGGGAGGGGAGGTCAACATCTCTGCCAGGGGAGCTAGACAAAGGAGAGAGCCGAGTGGAGAGGGGGAGTCAGTTTCAATTTGGGGCTGGGTGAGGGGAGTTCAGGGAATCCTAGGCTGGGATCCAAGCACCCTGAACCACAGAAGGGCCAGATTGAGAGGTCCTGGCTCTGCCCACGAGCTCTGCTGTAGCCTGTGTTCCTGTGTCCAATAAACCTTCTGTTTTACTGGCTGGCTGAAAATCACTGTGAGTCCCAGGAAGAGGGGTGCAGAGTCGGACTCCTCCGCACTCCAAGAGGCAGCGGGGATCAATGCCCGCATCCTCCAGCGGCAAGGCAGCCGCGGGACCTTCTTTTGCCCTTCTTTTAGAAGCCATGGACAGTCAGCCGGCTCAGCTCCTCCAGTGGCCTCCATCCCTCTCCCCGCTTGGCCTCCCAAAAAGCCAGCCCTTGCGGAGCACAAAGCTTTTCCTCCCCGGCCCTTCTCCCCCTTGCGCTGACTGGGAGGCTGGCGACAGCTGGGGGAAGTTAGCTCAAATGGAAGAGCATGGGAGAAGTAGTCAGACCCAGACACACATTCTCCAGCCTGCTCTGCTCTGCTCTGCTCTGCCTGCGTCTTCCCAGGGCCGGCTCCCGTGAGGCGTGCATAACTTGGGAGGAAAGGGGTAGAAGAGAAAGCAAGTGAAGGTGACTTCGAGTGGTGGTGCCCCTGGGCGGAGTGGTCCTCCTGCTCCTTCCTGTCGGAGGGGTGGGCTCGAGTGTGGGCTTGGGGGGTCTGGCTGTGGGCGGTGGGAGGATGGTGTCCAGGGAAGTCCCAAAGGTCACCCTGCGCCGGCGGAGTGTGAAGCCTCTCCCCTAGGTTGGGGTGCCTAGGATTAAGCCTTCCTCTGTGGCTTGGGCTGGGGAGCGTGATCCGGCGTCGGGTCCATTTGGGTGGAGCTGGCGGCCGGCAAGAATTCGGGCCATCAGGTCAACCCTCTGTGGACAATGGGGGCGAGCCGGCAGGCCTGCGATTTTGGCTTCACGGGCGGGCAGCTCAAGCCTGGCCTCCTATGAGCCTGGAAGGCAGCTGGCCAGGCTCACCCGTCTCCTCCCCGGGCCCAAGTTCCTTTCAGGCAGCAGGTGGAGCGAGGAGCCCAGGGAGGAGAGCCCAAGGAGGTGTCAGAAGCCTCCTCCTGCCCGGCACCTGCGCCCAGCAGGGCTCTTGCCCGCTCCTGGCCCACCTGGTTTTGGCCTCTGCCACCCCTAGCAGTCAGCCAAAAGAGCGGAAACCACCTTCTCCCTCCCACACCCGGAGTGGCCAGCATGGGGCTTGAACCCATGACCTTGGCGTTATTAGCACCATGCACTAACCAGCTGAGCTAGCCGACCTATGGGAAACCTTCCTGTGATGGTGTGGTTCTGGCGGGACCCAACTGAGAGTGCCAATTCAGGACCAATTGCTCAAACAGGGCAGTCACAGCCCAAGGCTGAGGTTTTTCCACCTCTAAGGCAAACCAAACCAGCCAGACAAAGAGGACTTCGGTCTCACCCCACTGGCTAACCACAAGTCACACAAGCAATTTCCTTAGACACTTCAGTCTCCCAGTATCACCACCAGTGCACTCGTCCTGGGGATGAATGGTTATGAAAACCAACACCCCAATAAAAGAAAAAGGTTCTCTCAATCCCAAAGGACCAAGCCCCAGACCCAGGTCAATATACACATCAGATCTTACCCACAAATCACGCTGTTGCCAAGCCTTTAGAATCTAAAATCTAAAGGTTTATTTACAAAGGGAAAAAGGTAGAGATGAGAGGTAGAATTGGTTAAATGGAATCAATTACATACAGTAATGGCAAAGTTCTTAGTTCAGGCTTGCAGCAGTGCTGGAGTAAACTGCAGGTTCAAATCAAGTCTCTGGAGTACATCCCCCGCTGGGATGGGTCCTCAGCAGCGCTAGCTTTAGCAAGTGCGGGGCCCAATTCAAACTATTTCAATGGGGCCCCGGCAGGGATGACTATATATATAAAAAAAAATGTAAAAAACACATGGGGCTTGTACTCACCGGACAGTCCTCCGAGTCTTCAGCGGCGGGTCCTTCACTCGCTCCAGGTCTTCGGTGGCACTGAAGGACCCGCCGCTGAAGACCGAGAGCAAGCGAAGGACCCACTGCCAAAGTGTCGCGGAAGACCTGGAGCGCTGCCAGGTGAGTAAAAATTTAAAAGGTGCCTCTAGCCAAGGAAGAGATTCTCACTGGGTGCGGGGCCCTCTTAGGCGCGGGGCCCGATTCGGGGGAATTGGTGGAATTGGCCTAAAGCCGGCCCTGGTCCTCAGTCCCTTGTGCAGAGCTTCAGCTTGTAGCAAAGTCCCTCCAGAGGTAAGAAGCAGGGTTGAAGACAAGATGGAGATGAGGCATCAGCCTTATATAGGCTTTTCCAGGTGTAAGAATCTCTTTGTCCTTACTGTGGAAAATCACAGCAAAATGGAGTCTTCAGTCACATGGGCCAGTCCCTGCATACCTTGCTGAGTCACAAGGCGTGTCTGCCTTCTCTCCATGGGTCAATTGTGTAGCTGATGGTCCTTAATGGGCCATCAAGCAAGCTGGGCAGAGCTAACACCAGCTTGTCTGGGATGCTTTCCCCAGAAGCACAGCACCAACTTGAAATACAGACAGCATAGAGCCAATATTCATAACTTCAACTAAAAATGATACATGCACCCAGACAGCATAATCATAACCAGCAACCCATAACCTGGTCTTAGACACCTCATATGACCCCCTTTACATCAGATTTGGTGCCACTACAGGACCTTGGTTGCAACCCATGTTCTATATGGTCCCAATTTATATCAATAACGTCACACCTCCCTTGCCTGACCCTTTTGGAAGGAGTCACCGGCTAGTGCGGGGAACGATGTGGCCTCCGTTATCGAATGGATGGATCAAGACACTACCTGCCAAGGTAGGGGAATTAGCTCAAGTGGTAGAGCGCTCACTTAGCATGCGAGAGGCAGTGGGATCAATGCCCGCGTTCTCCAGCAGCAAGGCAGCCACAGGATCTTCTCTTGCCCTTCTTTTAGAAGCCATGGACAGTCAGCCGGCTCAGCTCCTCCAGTGGCCTCCATCCCTCTCCCTGCTTGGCCTCCCAAAAAGCCAGCCCTTGCGGAGCACAAAGCTCTTCCTCCCCGGCCCTTCTCCCCCTTGCGCTGACTGGGAGGCTGGAGACAGCTGGGGGAAGTTAGCTCAAATGGAAGAGCATGGGAGAAGTAGTCAGACCCATACACACATTCTCCAGCCTGCTCTGCTCTGCTGTGCTGGGCTCTAGTGGGGGACCTGCACCTTTCTTTCTGAGCTCTCACTGGAGCACAATCCCTTTCCTTCTCCCTCCCTGCTAGTCTACGCCAAGCTCATTGGCCGGGAGGGAGAGCCACTCAAATACAGAATTACTCACATCCCAGGGGTCCATGAAGAGAATGAGGAGATGGGCGGGGTGGCAGGCGATACCAGCTCAGCTGAGACCGTGAGACCTCGCAGCCTCCTGATCTCAGGCAGCATGGCAGCCGTGGAGCAGAGCAGAGCACGCAGACAGCTTGGAGACAGCCAAAGCGGGGAAGGGCTGCGTTGGTCTGGAAGAGGGAGTCGGTGGCTGTCTATCCTGGCAGAGGCAGGGTCATTTTGCTGTATGCTGGGCCAGGGGCCAGGGAGTCTGCTAGAGTTGCTGAGCTGGGCCTGCTCCTGGCTTTGCTTGGGTTAGAGGAAAGTGGTGAAGATAAGAACGGCCCTCCTGGGTGAGACCGATGGTCCATCTAGGCCACTATCACGTCTTCTGACAGTAACCGATGCCAGGCGCTTCAGAGGCAATGGCCAGAGCAGGCAATCGTCAAGTGATCTATCCCTGCGTTGTCTTCTGAAGCTTGGTGCTTGTTTCAGGGGTAACTCTCAGCCCAGACACACTCCAGGGAGGGAGCGTTGGTGTTTGTGCCGAGGAGCGTGGTTGGGACTCGGACCCCCTTCCCCAGCTCTGGGTAGCGCCCCGCCCCCATTTCAGGCTGTGTTCTGCTTAAGGCCACAGAGCCCTTGCCTTTTTTTGCCCGGTGACTGAGAGTCAGGCCAGCTGCGGGGAATTAGCTCAAGCGGCAGAGCGCTCGCTTTGCATGCGAGAGGTAGTGGGGGACGCTGCCCGCATTCTCCGAGCCTGTCGACTAAGGGCTCCTGATGAGCGTGGTGGACGGGAGAGCCGGCCATCTGACTTTTGGCCTTGCTGCCCGTAGCGGTCAGGCCGAAAAATCCAAAGCCATCCTCCCCAGGCCCACAGCCACCCAGGGGCTCCTCTGCACCATCTTGCCTCCACGAGTGCCGCACTCTGACCAGCTGAACCAGGCAAGCCACGGGAAGCTTCTCAAGGTCTTCCCCTGGTGTGGGCTTGGATGCGAAAAGCACCTGGCCGTTCATCAGCTGTTGCAAGAAGTGTGCAGAGTAGGAGTAGCGATGGGGCTGTAGCTTTCCACAGCATCTCAATTTGGGCAGCTTTCCATTCCCCTTTTCTGTGTAATGTCCCTCCCATGGGTTTCACTTGCGGAGCTGTACGACTCTGGCAGGGTGGCCATTTAGAAATCTTTTCCTTGCTTTTCTTTTTCACCTGGCCCCAGCGTTAGGACCGTTTGGGTGTTTCAGTGTGTGTGTTTTCCCATTTGGAGGCATTTGGAAGTTTGGAAGGAGAGCCGAAAGAGGCGTCTTTTTCACAAGCAAGTTGGCTTTCTGCACAGGTAGGGCCCTTGGCCGTAAAGCTTAGCTCCGTCAGTGCGTCTGACCGGAGTGGGTGTTTGGCTTGCGCCAGTCAGAGTGCCGTGCCTGCGTCTTCCCAGGGCCGGCTCCCATGAGGCGCGCATAACTTGGGAGGAAAGGGGTAGAAGAGGAAGCAAGTGAAGCTGACTTGGAGTGGTGGTGCCCCTGGGCGGAGTGGTCCTCCTGCTCCTTCCTGTCGGAGGTGTGGGCTCGAGTGTGGGCTTGGGGGGTCTGGCTGTGGGCGGTGGGAGGATGGTGTCCAGGGAAGTCCCAAAGGTCACCCTGCACCGGCGGAGTGTGAAGCCTCTCCCCTAGGTTGGGGTGCCGAGGATTAAGCCTTCCTCTGTGGCTTGGGCTGGGGAGCATGATCCGGCGTCGGGTCCATTTGGGTGGAGCTGTCGGCCGGCAAGAATTCAGGCCATCAGGTCAACCCTCTGTGGAAATGGGGGTGAGCCGGCAGGCCTGCGATTTTGGCTTCGCGGGCGGGCAGCTCAAGCCTGGCCTCCTATGAGCCTGGAAGGCAGCCGGCCGGGCTCACCCGTCTCCTCCCCGGGCCCAAGTTCCTTTCAGCCAGCAGGTGGAGCGAGGAGCCCAGGGAGGTGTCCGGAGCCTCCTCCTGCCCAGCGCCTGCTCCCGCGCTCAGCAGGGCTCTTGCCCTCTCCCGGCCCACCTGGTTTTGGCCTCTGCCACCCCTAGCAGTCAGCCAAAAGACCAGAAGCCACCCTCTCCCTCCTGCACCCCGAGTAGCCAGCATGGGGCTTGAACCCATGACCTTGGCGTTATTAGCACCATGCTCTAACCAGCTGAGCTAGCCGGCCTACGGGGTGCCCTCTCTTGCCTGACCCTTTTGGAAGGAGTCACCGGCTGGCGCGGGGAACGATGTGGCCTCCGTTATCGAATGAATGGATCAAGACAGCATTTGCCAAGATAGGGGAATTAGCTCAAGTGGTAGAGCGCTCGCTTTGCATGTGAGAGGTAGTGGGGGACGCTGCCCGCATTCTCCGAGCCGGTCAACTAAGGGCTCCTGATGAGCCTGGTGGACGGGAGAGTCGGCCATCTGACTTTTGGCCTGGCTGCCCGTAGCAGTCAGGCCGAAAAATCAAAAGCCATCCTCCCCAGGCCCACAGCCACCCAGGGGCTCCTCTGCACCATCTTGCCTGAGCCGGTGGAAGTGGAGCCTTGAACTTACCTTTTGCGCTGAGGGTTATTTGCACTGCGCGCTTCACACAGAGGTAAAAACACGGGGCACAGATCTTTGAGCACAACCCTCATCCTGAGGAATGGTGGCGGGGGGGGGGGGCTGCATAAAGAGAGACCGGCTCTCCCTGGCGGGGCTGCAGTGGCTCTTCACAGGGGCAGTCCCACTGTCTATTGGTACCAGAGTTTTGCCGGCCTCCTTTTGTGGGCTGACCTGGCTCCTCTCTCTTTAGGGAGACTGGTGACCCCAAACTTCCCAGGAACCATCATAGCGAGGCCAACCTGAGCACAGACACCTGCTCAGCACCCCGGGGTGCAGCCCTGAACTCCAGCAATCAGCTACGCTCAGCTGCCCACCCAACAAGCGTTACACGCAGGCGCCTTCGTGCCCCGTGTGTTCAGGTCCCTCCCAGCGCCAGCTTTAAACTCCGCTGCTCAGTTCTAAGCTTTGGCCACACGGGGGCAGCCTGGAGCTCAGCCAGCGCCTCCCGTTGCTGGTTGCGTTTCCCGCTCCTCGTGGCAGGTTCACACCCCGCAGGCAGATCTCTGAATCGGAGCCGAACCGTTCCCCAAATCCAGCGCTTTAGCAGCAGCTTTGCTAGGAAAGCGCTGACGTCCCCAAGTAAAGTAAGAGCCAGAGTGCTGTGTCCAGGATCTTCTATCGGGCCCCTCACCGTGGTGTCTGTCAGGCGCAAGGAGAAACCAGGGAAATGTTTTCATGGCGTTTAAGGGCAGAAGGGGCCATTAGCTCAGCTAGTCTGACCCCCGAATAACACAGAATTACACCATGGCACCTATTGATCCCACAGACCTTAGATAGATCAAAGCGTTTCAGCCCTCAGGAAGGAGGCTAAACTGGGTACCAGAGGCAGCGAACAAGGAGCCCCCAAGGCAATGGCAGGGAGCTGACGAGGTGAAATATGCCCAGATGATCCCAGCAGGCGACCCACCCCCATGCTGCAGAGGTGGGAGTCCCTGTTCCTCCTGCCCTTAAGAATCTCTGGTGGTAAGTGGGTCCCCCCAGTTCCCCAGATAAGAATCCTCCATGTGGTTTCCCTGGCTTCACCTCCAGATAAGAACATTGTGTGGAGGGGGTGGGAGGAAGGTTGTCTGGCAGATATGTAAAGGGGGACTGTGTCTCCCTGTCTGGCCCAGGCTCCTGGGAGGAAGTGATCTCAGTGTGTCTGGCTGTCTCCATTCCTCCCACCCATAAGAATCCCTGGTGTGTGGGTGCACCCTAGACCATTAAGGATCTCGGGTTGGTGGTGTCTCTCTCCCCCTAGTCAGGCGCTTTGGGGCATGGCTGTATAAAAAGAGACTTTGACTCACCCAGGCTGGGCTGCCATCATGGCACAGACCAGGTCCTTCTGTGGAGGGTTTGCGTTCCTCCAATGATGTGATCTCAGTGTGTGTGGGTGTCCCTGTCCCTGTCCCTTCAACCCTTAACAATCCCTGGTGCGTGGGTGCGCTGGGCCCCATTATAATCCCCTCTGTCTTACCCCCCATGAGGGATCCGGTGGATGTGGGGGTTCTCCATGCTACCGGGGGTGTCTGGTGCCCCTGTCCCTCCTGGTTAATAGTGGAGTGTGTGGGTGTCCCCCCGCCCATTAAGGATCCGTGTTGTGCGGATGCCCCCGTTCTTCTCATTAAGAATGGTGCAACGGAGCATATGGGTGTGTCCCCCACCCCATGAACTAGCTCCTGTGTGTGGTTCCCCTGCCCCCATCCAGGCTCTGTGGGTGTCACTGTTCCGCTTTTCAAGACCCGTGTTGCAGGGGGCGTCCCTCCCCCCAAGTCAGAATCCCCAGCGTGTGGGTGCTCCCATCCCCCCTCCAGGCTCTGCGGGGGGGGGGTGTCTTAAAAGAGACCGTGTCTCACTGTCTTGCCAAGGCTACGCTGCAGGGGCTACTCACAGGCACAACCCCACTACTGATCAGCACAGGAGTTTTGACCTGCTCTGTTTCCGACCTGGGCTGGTTCACCCCTCCTTAGGCAACCTGGAGACCCCAAGTTTCCCCGGGATCACCATATTGATGCTGAACTTAGTGTGGACACCCGATCGGCACAGCCCCCTGCAGCGCAGAACTCCTGAGGGCAAGCGATCCGCCAGCCTCAGCCTCCCCAGGCGCTGGGATCAAAGGCACCAGCCAGGGAGCCCGGCTTATTTTGCTGCCTGGCAGCTGGAGCTTTAAACTCTGCTTGTGAGCTCTGTGCCTTGGTCAGATGGGGACAGCCTGGAACTGGGAAATGCTCCTGCTTCCCCCGCCCCCGTCTCATGTCGGGGTGCAGGCGCCGCTGTCCTCCCAGGTAAGATCCCGGATGTTTTGGTGCCCCCCATCCCCTGTCCAGGAGCCCAGGTGTCCGGGTACCTCTGCCCCCCATACAGAATCCTGGATGTGTGGGTGTCCGTCCCTCTGCAGAGGATCTCGGAGTGTGGATGCCCTTGTCCCTCTCTAGAAGATCCTGGGTGTGTGGGTGCCACTCTCCCCCCCGTAGATCTCTGGTGGGTGGGTCCCCAGGGTGTGAGCGCTCCCATTCCCCGATACAGGCTGGGGGAGGGGGGGGTATAACTGGCTCTCCCTGTCCTGCCCAGGCGGTGCTACAGCAGCTGTTCACAGGGGCAGCAACCCCACTGTCACCCTGCAGCTTTAACCTGCTCCAGGGGTGACCTGCTTCACCCTCCTGTGGGAGCCTGGGGACCCCGAACTTCCCAGAGTCACCTGATTGATGCCGAGCTTAGCACAGACACCGGCTCATCATGGCAGGGTGCAGCCCTGACCATAGGCGGCAGGTTTGTATAATTTTTGGTGGGGCCCAAAATGGTGGTGCCCCCCCACTCCCGCCCTGTAAGCCGATATAAAATGAAGCTACAACACGTTAGTACCACAAGATTACAAGGTTGGAGAAGAGGTAGGGGGTTCCAGGGGCCAGTCAAGGGACAAGGAGCAGGGGGGGTTGGATGGGGCAGAGGTTCGGAGGGGCAGTCAGGGGACAGGCAGCAATTGGATAGGCATGGGAGTCCAGGGGGCTTATCAGGGGACAGGTAGGGGGTGGGGTCCTCGGGGAAAGTTGGGTGGGGTCTCAGGTGGGGGCAGTTGGGGACAAGGAGAAGGGAGGCTTAGATAGGGGCTGGGGTCCCAAGGGGCAGTTAGGGGCAGGGGTCTCAGGAGGGGGTAATTGGGGAACAAGGACCAGTGGTGCTTAGATAGGGGGTGGGGGTCCTGGGGGGCAGTTGGGGCAGGGGTCTGGGGAGGGGGCAATCAGCAGCCAGGGGCTGGGATTCAAAGGGCTCTGAGCTGCTGGCAGCCGCGGGGAGCCCTGAGCCCTTTAAATCCCAGCCGCCGCGGCTGGGATTCAAAGGGCTCTGGGCTCTCTGCCCCTGCGGGCAGCCCAGAGCCCTCCGATTCCCAGAGGGCTCTGGGCTCCCCGCGCTTGTAGGCAGCCCAGAGCCTCTGATTCCCGGCCGCGGCTGGGATTTAAAAGGCTCTGGGCTCCCCGCGGTTGTAGGCAGCCCAGAGCCCTCTGATTCCCAGCCGCGGCTGGGATTTAAAGGGGCAAAACTTAGCTCCAAATATTGGTGGAGCAGAGCCCCTGATTTTGAATATTCCTGGGGCTTTAGCTCCACGAGCCCATATAAGTTGGCGCCCATGGCCCTGAGCCCTGACAACCAGCTTCCCTCCGCCTCCTGCTGCACAGCGAGGATCCCACGTGAGAGCCTTTGTGCCCCACGTGTCCAGCCAGGTCCGTTCCAGCTCCAGCTTTCAACTCTGCTTGTGAGCTCCCATCTCCGGCCACACGGGGGCAGCACTAACGGCCTCATCTAAATTTGACCCTTCAGACTGCAGATTATAACCCAGCGGGCAGATTATAGCCCAGGAAGCCAAATCCTTCCCCAAACTGACAGCTGAAGCAGAAGATCCCCTTGGAAAGATCAGGAATTTTGCCTTTAAAAACAAGGAAAATGTGCATTGGTCTCTTCTGTCTACAGCGAGAGATTGAAGAAACTCAATTGATTTCATTGACTGGAGGTTAAGAGGGGATTTAGTCACTGATTTTAAATACACAGTTTTAAAAATTCCCAGAGGGGGGAATATCTGATTTTAAAGGGTTCTTTAATTCACCAGACAAAGGTTGAACACGACCCCCTTGGTTTGCAGTCAATGTCACAAAACGCCAACTGGAAATTACCATTTTTTAACCGTGAGGCTAATTATCTAGTGGAACAAGTTCTGCGCAGGAATTGGTTAAATCCCCATCACTGCCGGGTGTAAATGAAGACCGCAGCTCTTGCTGCAAGACACCTGGTGTGTGAGTGTCCCTGTTCCCCCTTCAGAACCTCTGGTACATGGTGCTTCCCTCCTCCCAGTTCAAGATCCCCATCATGTGGGTGCTCCCATCCAGGATCTCTGGTGGGTGTCTCTGTCCCCCACCCCATGAACTAGCTCCCATGTGTGGTTTCCCCTGCCTGCCCCCATCCAGGATCTGTGGGTGTCTCTGTTCCCCTTTTCAAGATCCGTGTTGCTTGGGTGTGTCCCTCCCCCCAAGTCAGAATCCCCAGCGTGTGGGCGCTCCCGTCCCCCCCTGCAGGCTCTGTGGGGGGTGTCTGTATAAAAAGAGACCATGTCTCACCCAGGCTACGCTGCAGGGACTATTCACAGGTGTGATCCCACTACTGATCAGCAGGGGAGTTTTGACCTTCTCCATTTCCGACCTGGGCCGGTTCACCCCTCCTTAGGCAACCTGGGGACCCCAAGCTCCCCTGGGATCACCATATTGATGCCGAACTTAGTGCAGACACCCGATCGGCACAGCCCGCTGCAGCCCAGAACTCCTGAGCTCAAGCGATCCGCCAGCCTCAGCCTCCCCAGGAGCTGGGATCACAGGCACCAGCCACGGAGCCCGGCTTGTTTTGCTGTCTGGCAGCTGGAGCTTTAAACTCTGCTTGTGAGCTCTGTGCCTTGGCCAGACGGGGACAGCCTGGAACTGGGAAATGCTCCTGCTCCCCCTGCCCCCATCTCATGTCGAGCTGCAGGTGCCGCTGTCCTGCCAGGTAAGATCCCGGATGTTTCGGTGCCCCCTTCCCCCACCCAGGTGTCCGGGTACCTCTCCCCCCCCATACAGAATCCTGGGTGTGTGAGTGTCTGTCCCTCTGCAGAGGATCCCCGAGTGTGGATGCCCTTGTCCCCCCCTACAAGATCCTGGGTGTGTGGGTGCCACTCTCCCCCCCTAGAAGATCTCGGGTGCGTGGGTGGGTGCCCCTGTTCACCCTTACAGCATCCCTGGTGCACGGGGGCCTCCCTCCGTCCCAACTCAGGGGCCCCAGGGTGTGAGCGCTCCCATCCCCCGATACAGGCTGGGGCGGGCGAGGGGTATAACTGGGTCTCCCTGTCCTGCCCAGGCGGTGCTACAGCAGCTGTTCACAGGGGCAGCAACCCCACTGTCAACCTGCAGCTTTAACCTGCTCCAGGGGTGACCCATGCGGGTCGGGAGTGAGGGGCACCAGCAGAGGTGAGAGTCTGGAGGTCAGGACTGGGATAGCAGGGGCTGCGGGTCGGGAGTGAGGGGCACCGTCAGAGCTGGTTGACGCCTAAGGGGCTGCGGGTAGGGAGTGAGGGGCACCAGCAGCGCAGTAACTGGGGAGCTCAGCGAGGAATCGAGGGGGCTGCGGGTCGGGAGTGAGGGGCACCAGCAGAGCTGTGAGGCTGGAGGTCAGGACTGGGATAGTAGGGGCTGCGGGTCGGGAGTGAGGGGCACTGGCAGCGCAGTAACTGGGGAGCTCAGCGGGAAATCAAGGGGGCTGCGGGTCGGGAGTGAGGGGCACCAGCTGAGCTCTTGGTGTAGAGATCAGGATTGGGATAGGAGGGGCTGCGGGTCGGGAGTGAGGGGCAGCAGCAGAACTGTGAGTCTGGAGGTCAGGACTGGGATAGCAGGGGCTGCGGGTCAGGAGTGAGGGGCACCACTAGAGCTGGGGGGAACCCAGGGGGCTGCGGGTCGGGAGTGAGGGGCACCGGTAGAGCTGAAGGAAGCCCAGCAGTCTGTGGGTCAGGAGTGAGGGGCACCGGCAGCACAGTGACTGGGCAGCTCTGCGGGAAGCCCAGTCGCTGCAAGTCGGGAGTGAGGGGCACCAGCAGAGCTGTGGATCTGGAGATCAGGATTGGGATAGGAGGGGCTGCGGGTCGGGAGTGAGGGGCACCGTCAGAGCTGGTGGACGGCTAAGGGGCTCCGGGTCGGGAGTAGGGGGCAGCAGCAGAACTGTGAGTCTGGAGTCAGGACTGGGATAGCAGGGGCTGCGGGTCGGGAATGAGGGGCACCGGCAGAGCTGGAGGGAGACTAGGGGGCTGCGGGTCGGGAGTGAGGGGTACCAGCAGAGCTGTGAGGCTGGAGGTCAGGTCTGGGATAGTAGGGGCTGCGGGTCGGGAGTGAGGGGCACCAGCAGAGCTGTGAGTCTGGAGGTCAGGTCTGGGATAGTAGGGGCTGCGGGTCAGGAGTGAGGGGCACCGGCAGCGCAGTAACTGGGTAGCTCAGCGGGGAATCCAGGGGGATGCGGGTCGGGAGTGAGGGGCACCAGCAGAGCTGTGGGTGTGGAGATCAGGACTGGGATAGCAGGGGCTGTGGGTCAGGAGTGAGGGGCACCACTAGAGCTGGGGGGAACCCAGGGGGCTGCGGGACGGGAGTGAGGGGCACCGGTAGAGCTGAAGGGAACCCAGGGGTCTGTGGGTCAGGAGTGAGGGGCACCAGCAGAGCTGTGAGTCTGGAGGTCAGGACTGGGAAAGCAGAGGCTGCGGGTCGGGAGTGAGGGGCACCGTCAGAGCTGGTGTACGCCTAAGGGGCTGCGGGTCGGGAGTGAGGGGCACCGGCAGCGCAGTAACTGGGGAGCTCAGCGAGGAATCCAGGGGGCTGCGGGTCGGGAGTGAGGGGCACCAGCAGAGCTGTGGGTCTGGAGATCAGGATTGGGATAGGAGGGGCTGCAGGTCGGGAGTGAGGGGCACCAGCAGAGCTGTGGGTCTGGAGATCAGGATTGGGATAGGAGGGGCTGCGGGTCGGGAGTGAGGGGCACCAGCAGAACTGTGGGTCTGGAGGTCAGGACTGGGAAAGCAGAAGCTGCGGGTCGGGAGTGAGGGGCACCGTCAGAGCTGGTGTACGCCTAAGGGGCTGCGGGTCGGGAGTGAGGGGCACCGGCAGCGCAGTAACTGGGGAGCTCAGCGAGGAATCCAGGGGGCTGCGGGTCGGGAGTGAGGGGCACCAGCAGAGCTGTGGGTGTGGAGATCAGGATTGGGATAGGAGGGGCTGCGGGTCGGGAGTGAGGGGCACCGGTAGCACAGTGACTGGGGAGCTCCGCGGGAAGCCCAGTCGCTGCAGGTCGGGAGTGAGGGGCATCAGCAGAGCTGTGGGTCTGGAGGTCAGGACTGGGATAACAGGGGCTGCAGGTCGGGAGTGAGGGGCACCGGCAGAGCTGTGAGTCTGGAGGTCAGGACTAGGATAGCAGGGGCTGTGGGTCGGGAGTGAGGGGCATCGGCAGAGCTGTGGGTCTGGAGGTCAGGACTAGGATAGCAGGGGCTGCGGGTCGGGAGTGAGGGGCACCAGCAGAGCTGTGGGGCTGGAGGTCAGCACTGCGATACCAGGGGCTGCGGGTTGGGAGTGAGGGGCACCAGCAGAGCTGTGGGGCTGGAGGTCAGCACTGGGATACCATCCAGCCTGATGGTAAGCGATGCCCAGCTGAGCCCATGGCCAGTACGTCCTGCTCCACCCACGGCCGGGCTGGGAGCCAGGACTCCTGGTTCTTCTCCCCAGCTGTGGGAGGGCAGTGCAGGCTAGTGGTTAGAGTGGGGGTTGGGAGCCAGGGTATCCGGGTCCCACCGCTGGCTCTGGGAAGGGAGTGGGGGCCAGTCGTGGTGCCCCCCCCCCGGCTTGAAGTGGTTTCCATCCTGTGCAGGGTTTACAGTTTTGTTCACTGGCTCTCAGCACCTCCCACTATACAAATTGTCCCAGTGCCGCTGGGTCTAGTGGTTAGAGCCGGGGAGGCCAGGAGCCAGGTAGGGGCGGTGGGTATAAGGGGCCCGGGGAGGCACCTGGCCCGTGCTCCACCCAGAGGCCCTGCTCCCACTCATCCTCTCCCCCGCAAGGCCCCATCCTCACTTCGCCCTTTCCCAAGCTCCATCCGGCCACATGGGGCCGTGGGAGAGGCCGGGTGCAAACGGCAGAGAGGCAGGTGGGGGCCTTGGGGGGGGGGCGAAGAGGCACAAGTGGCAGGGCCTCAGGGGAAGAGACGTGAGCGGTGGGCGGGGGGGGTCAGGGGAGTGGAACAAAGGGGTCCTGAGGGGGGCGTGTGGGCGGGGCTGAAGGGGGAGTGTGGGCGGGGCTGAAGGGGGAGTGTGGGCGGGGTGGAGGGGGCGTGTGGGCGGGGCTTTGGCAGGAGGAGGCTGAGTGGCAGCAGGCCTTGGGGCAGGGCCACAGTCCGGGCCCGCCCAGCCTCCCCAAGTGGAGGAGTCCCAAGCTGCCCATGGAGCCAGGACTCCTGGGTTCTATTCCTGGCTCTCTCACAGACTCCCAATCTGAGCTGGTGCAGCCCATCTCGCCCTCCCTGGTGCCTCAGTTTCCCCCATGTGAGGCGGGTCCCAGTGTGAACGGCTGCAGCGCCGTGGAGAATCTCGTCCCTTCTCCTGGCGGCTCCTTGGGAGCCCTGGGGAAGCAGCCAACTGCTGCAGCCCCTGGCTCCCGTCTGGGCAGCCCGGGTGGGGTGGGATCTGGGCAATGGGAAGAAGGAATCCTCTTCCCCAGCCCACCCCGGGGACATGGGGAGGCTGGTGCTGCGGGGGCAGGAGTCCTGCAGCCCTCGCAGGGGAGAAGGGGCAGGTTCCCGGCTTGGCTGCTGATGGGGGCGGGGTGGGGGGCACTGCTGGACTGGGGGCTCCCCCCTGCGGGGTGGAGATGGAGCACGGCCTGCTGGGAGCGGACGTCTCCTCTGGATTGGGGAGGGTGACACTGGCCAAATTGTGGGAGCCCCTGTCCCCCCCCCAGACAAGGGAGGGGCCTCTCAGCCGTGCCGGCTCGTCTCTCTTTCACCAGGATCGGCCCAGCACCTGGCCTGGCCCAGACCCCCCTTCCTCAGCGCCAGCAGCTGCCCATTGTGGGGAGTGGAGCGGCCGGGGGGTGGGGGCCTCTCAAGCCCCCCGGGGAGCAGGGCCGGGGCACTGGGGGGCAGAGGCTGCGATGGGGCAAGGTGGGTTCGAGAGATGTCGGGGGGTGAAGCTGGGACTCAGGGGGGGAATGGGGCAGGCTGCAGGGAGGAAGTGTGGGGGGGCCACCGGAGGGGAGCTGGGGAGCTGGGAAGCTGCGGGGACACAGCGGGGGTAGTGGTGACACCGCAGGGGGCTGCTCAAGAGGCAGTGGGCTGGGGGCAGGGCGGGAGCTCGGACAGGGGTGGGGTCAGGCTATTGCGGGTCTCCTGTGAATGGCACCAGACTGCAGGGAACCCCGGCCGGCAGCCCCTGCTGGCAGGTCTGGTCAGTGCAGCCCCGATGCACCCTGCTGGGGCTCTGGTCACTGCAGCCCCCCCCGATGCACCCTGCTGGGGGCTCTGGTCACTGCAGCCCCCGATGCACCCTGCTGGGGCGTCTGGTCACTGCAGCTCCCGATGCACCCTGCTGGGGCTCTGGTCACTGCAGCCCCCGCTGCACCCTGCTGGGGGCTCTGGTCACGGCAGCCCCCCCCCGATGCACCCTGCTGGCGGGTCTGGTCACTGCAGCCCCCCCCCCCCGATGCACCCTGCTGGGGGCTCTGCTCACTGCAGCCCCCAACCCGCTGCACCCTGCTGGGGGCTCTGGTCACTGCAGCCCCCGCTGCACCCTGCTGGGGCTCTGGTCACTGCAGCCCCGATGCACCCTGCTGGGGCTCTGGTCACTGCAGCCCCCGCTGCACCCTGCTGGGGGCTGTGGTCACTGCAGCCCCCAACCTCACCCGGGAACTGGGCGGGGGGGGGGGGAAGGTTTCTTCTCGCGCTCCCATTGGTCAGGGCTCTGCCTCCTCTTCCTATTGGCTGTCTCGGGAGAGGCGGAGTTTCCGAGAGGGCGTCACGTGGCCCGGAAGCGTTCGCGAGGCGGCTCCTGAGCAGCCCACCCCCCCCCCCCAGCTCCCCCCCCCCCACCGCCGCCCCTCCCCCGCTCCGCCCCGCCCCCAACCCCTGAGCGCCCCTCCCCACTGCCGCCCCTCCCCTCCCTGCCCCGCCCCCAACCCCTGAGCTCCTCCCCACTACCGCCCATCCTCCCTGCCCCGCCCCAACCCCACGAGCTCCTCCCCCACTGCCGCCCATCCCCTCTCTGCCCCGCCACAACACCCCAGAGCTCCCCTCCCCACTGCCGCCCCTCCCCTCTCTGCCCTGCCTCCAACCCCTGAGCTCCCTCCCCACTGCCGCCCCTCCCCTCCCTGCCCCGCCCCAACCCCACCCCGAGCTCCTCCCCACTGCCGCCCATCCCCTCTCTGCCCGGCCCCAAACACCCCTGAGCGCCCCACCCCCACTGCCGCCCATCCCCTCCCCCTCCCCAACCCCTGAGCTCCTTCCCACTGCCGCCCATCCCCTCTCTGCCCCGCCCCAACCCCTGAGCTCCTCCCCACTGCCGCCCATCCCCTCTTCTTCCCCAAACACCCCTCCGAGCTCCCCTCCCCACTGCCGCCCATCCCCTCTCTGCCCCGCCCCCAACCCCTGAGCTCCCCTCCCCAGTGCTGCCCATCCCCTCTCTGCCCTGCCCCAACCCCCTGAGCTCCTCCTCCACCAGTGCCGCCCATCCCCTCTCTGCCCTGCCCCCAACCCCTGAGCTCCCTCCCCAGTGCTGCCCATCCCCTCTCTGCCCCTGCCCCAAACACCCCAGCTCCCCTCCCCAGTGCCGCCCATCCCCTCTCTGCCCCGCCCACAACCCCTGAGCTCCCCTCCCCAGTGCCGCCCATCCCCTCTCTGCCCCGCCCCCAACCCCTGAGCTCCCCTCCCCACTGCCGCCCTCCCCTCTCTGCCCCGCCCCCAACCCCCTGAGCTCCCCTCCCCACTGCCGCCCATCCCCTCTCTGCCCTGCCCCCAACCCCTGAGCGCCCCTCCCCACTGCCGCCCCTCCCCTCTCTAACCCCACCCCAAATCCCCTGAGCTCCCCTCCCCAGTGCCGCCCCTCCCCTCTCTGCCCCGCCCCAACCCCCAAGCTCCCCTCCCCAGTGCCGCCTCCCCTCTCTGCCACGCCCCAACACCCCCTGAGCTCCCTCCCCAAGTGCCGCCCATCCCCTCTCTGCCCCTGCCCACAACCCCCTGAGCTCCTCCCCCAGTGCGGCTCCCCTCTGCCCCGCCCCAAACACCCCCAAGCTCCCCTCCCCAGTGCCGCCCATCCCCTCTTCTGTCCCCACCCCAAACACCCCTGAGCTCCCCTCCCCAGTGCCGCCCATCCCCTCTTCTTCCCCAAACACCCCCTGAGCTCCCCTCCCCAGTGCCGCCCATCCCCTCTCTGCCCCTGCCCCCAACACGCCCGAGCTCCTCCCTTTCCCCTCTCTGCCCCGTCCCCAAACACCCCTCCGAGCTCCTCCCCAGTGCCACCCATCCCCTCTTCTGCCCCGCCCCCATCATCCCCTGAGCTCCCCTCCCCAGTGCCGCCCATCCCCTCTTCTGCCCCACCCCCAACACCCCTGAGCTCCCCTCCCCAGTGCCGCCCATCCCCTCTTCTTCCCCAAACACCCCCGAGCTCCCCCTCCCCAGTGCCGCCCATCCCCTCTTCTGCCCCAGCCCCAAACACCCCCGAGGCCCTCCCCAGTGCCGCCCATCCCCTCTCTGCCCCGCCCCAAACACCCCCGAGCTCCCAATCCCCAGTGCCGCCCATCCCCTCTCTGCCCCGTGTCCAACCCCGATCTCCCTCCCCGATGCCGCCCATCCCCTCTTCTGCCCCCGCCCCAACACCCCCAAGCTCCTCCCCAGTGCCGCCCATCCCCTCTCTGCCCCGCCCCAACACCCCCAAGCTCCCTCCCTAGTGCCGCCCATCCCCTCTTCTGCCCCCGCCCCAAACACACCCCGACACTGTTCCTGGTTTTGGGAGGGGAACAGGAGAAAGGACAAAAGAAGCAAGAGACGAAGAGAAAGGAGGGAGGGATGGATGGAGGAAAAGGTGAAACAAAAAGAACAAACCCTAATGTCCCCAGTGATTTTAAGGGACAAAATCGCAGGTACGGAATAAAATTCTGCCTCCTTAAGCTCGTGTTTTCCATGCCTAGAATTCAACTGTCACCAGATGGATCAGACTGAACAGGTTTCAAACCTCGAGGAGGCTCTTACCTTCTAAACAGGGACGGCTGTTTTCTAGTAAACTCACTAAAAGGGAAGGAGAAAACTCGAAAGAGGTTCCTCCTGGCGCTCACGTCCGTGAACCCGAATACTCTCTCAGTCCTCAAAGAGAGACCTGGAGAAGGAGACTTGCTGAAGCAAAGCCACAGGGGTCTCTGAGGTTTCCCTGGCCCCTCACCCCTGTCCTGCCTGGCTGATGTCAGAATCTCTCTGTGAGGTCACCACCTCCCCACCACCTTGGACCAATAGTCTGAGGTCCTGCAAAAGGCCTTTGTGATGTCACTGCCACACCCCTCCCTTGCTGTGCTAATGTCCTGCCCCTGCCCAGGCACTTTGGAGGTTTGAGCTACTCCCTGTGGATCACCCCACTCAAGGAGCGTTCGTTCTAGGCAGCAAGCCGGCTAGACAGGAAAACATCAGACGCTGCTCCCAGTGCTACAGTCAGTTTTTCAGAAATTAGTCGACTTTATGACCAGAAGAGACCATTAGAGCATCTAATCTGACCCCCTGCTTATCACAGGCCTCCTGTATGACACAAGAGCTACTTTTGGAGCAAACACATTCCAGAAAGGCATCTAGTCTTCATGAAATGACATCAGGAGATGGTGAATCCACCACTTTCCTTGGTAGATTGTTCCTGTGGTGAATCATCCTCGCTGTTGAATATTTGTGCCTTAGTTGTAATATGAATTTGTCTCTTTTCACCTTCCAGCCACTGGGTCTTGTTATGCCTTTCTCTCCTAGATTCAAGAGCCCTTTAATACCCAATCTATTCTCTCCATGAAGGCCCTTCAACACTTCAATGAAGTCACCTTTCAATCTTCTTTTGATAAGCGAAACAGGTTGAGCTCACTAGAAGGCATTTTTCTCCATCCCTCAGAACATTTATTGGCTCTTTGGTCATCAGACTCCTGAACTGTAGCTGGATGTGGCTCTTGTTCTTCTGCACAACATAGCTCCTGGAGAAGAGGGATCTTCAAATGTACATTCCTATGATACCTTTGTTTAATTGATGAAAACATAAACTAGACACTTAGAGGATTGGAACGGATTTCAGCTGATGGACAGCTTTGCTAGGTTTTTGTGCATTTGGACAGTGAAATGTTGAGTGTTTACATTCATATCAAGCACCCCTGTATAGTGGAGCTCCTGAACATAATGAAGAATGGAAATGAAAATGTTTTCCTTTTTTAAAAAAAAAGAAAGAAGGTTATAAGAGAACACTGGGGCTTGAATCAAGGATCACTTGATCTACCATCAAGCACTGTACCACTAAGCTATACCCCCATGACCATGGACTCATGATCTCCAAGACTTTGAAGGACAGACCCTGCTTCCTCGAGATCCTTTGCCATTCCCAGACCAGAAGTGGTTTTAAAAATGGGGTTTGATTAAACTTCTTAAATGTGGCAAACACCACAGCTTGCACACCCACCGATATAGCTTCTCCCACTGACATAGCTGCCACCTCTTGGGGAAGTGGATTAACTGCACCCACATGAAAACTCTCTCCCCTCAGCATAGAGCAGGGGTTCTGAAAGTGTGAGTCAGGACCCCAAAGTGGGTCATAACCCTGTTTTAATGGGGTCACCAAGGCTGGCATTAGACTTGTTGGTGCCTGGGGCTGAAGCCAAAAGTCTGAGCTCCACCACCCAGGGCTGAATCCCTCAAGCTCTGGTTTTGCCCTCCCCCAACTGGATAAGAGGGCACAGTGTGAAATGTTTGGGGACCACTGTTTTAGGATGACGTTCTCAATCACTTCTATGAAGTCCAATGAAGGCTATTCCTCACCCACCTACCCCTCCATCAGGACCGACTAGGTATGTTCTGCTGCCCTTCACTCATGCAGGAAGGATAACAACATTTCATTCCACTCAATCCTAAAGTGATTTGTAACCTGCCACCAGCCAAAACTGGTCATTTTGGGAAAGCAGCCCCATCCTGCTGCATACCTAGGCAGAGTAGGTGTGTCTATGCAAACACGGTCTGTTCCTGAAGTCTTTCCCCCAGCTCCTCACTAGATGTGAGGGGGGAGCTCATTCAGCCCCTGCTTCCGCGTAGTATTTAAAAACTCCTTATTGTCCCTAGCTCTGCTGGCCTTAGATTTCTCCTCCTGTCTTTTCCTTGATAGTTCTGATGAGGTGGCTGAGTGGTTAAGGTGATGGACTGCTAGTCCATTGTGCTCTGCATGCATGGGTACAAATCGCATCCTCATCGGATGCATTTAGTCATTACTCCTCCTTTGTAGACAACCATGTCCCCGTTTGGTATGATGTTGCTTCTTGCAAACAAAAACCTTCTCAGAAACTCAGAACTCTCTTGCTTTAAATAAAATGTCTAAATCCCAGATTTCTTAAAAAAAGAAAAATTCTCTAGTCCTGTATTTCTTAATTTATATCTCAAAAGGTAACATCCTCGTCATCTCCTCCAAACACCCTGGGACCTGCCCAAATTATTAAAATACCCTCAACCCGAGCAAGGCCAGAGCAGTGACCCAGAGCTAGTGTCTAGGCCAAGCTGTTCTGAAGGAGGCAACTCAAACATTTTCTCCCTGCTTCCCTTGGCAAGGTCTGACTGGGAAAAAAAAATTCCCCAAACTGAAAAACCAATACTAATCTGTTTGGGGACTTTGGTTTGAAAGTATTATTGTTATTATTCTCTTCTGAATCAGTTCAGTTGAGTCTTTGTCCTCCAGGTGTTTCCAGCTAAAACCACATTGAGGGTACTGGACCACTGACCTATCAGCTCTTAACACCCAAACTTTCAGTAACTCTATTATCAGTGCCTGCGAGTGTAATTTAAACCATAGGTTCATCTAGCTCTGAATCTTGTCTTCTGACAGTAGCCAATACCAGGTGCTCCAAAAGCCAGTCTTTAAGGTAGCACCGGGAGTTGAACCCAGGATCTCTTGTTTACAAAACAGGTGCTTTAACCAGCCAAGCCATGGTAACTATTGTTGCTTAAAGCACCGTGTTTGCTCACACCTGACTCTCTGCCAATCCCCACTGGGCCCTTACAAGTGTTGCTCGTGTTTGGCTTCTGTAAAGCAGAGGAGCAGGTGAAGTTTTGCTCCCAAGGTGTGTGTGCGATTCTTTGGACAGGTCTACACTATGAAATTAGGTTGGTGTAATTACATTACTTAGGCTGGCAATGCAGTTCTATCAACCTAATCCCGGTGTATATAGCGGCTCAGCTGTCAGAACTTAGAGGTCCGGCCTCTGTAGCAGGAATGCAGGGCAGGCGAGTTCATGGTGGGATACTGGTGGAGACCAGTTATGGTGATATAATGACCAGCAGCATTTACACTGACAATTTGGCACAAAGCTCTAGGCCTCTTGTCGAGGTGGTTTTATTTTGTCGCCAGACGTGGCATTGCAGTGTGTGCACCAGCCAAAAGCTGCTGACCGAGGGAGCGTTTGTGTTTTTCACACAGCTGAGCAATATAATGATGCTGAAATAACTTTGTAGTGCAGACCTGGCCAAAGATTCACACACACACACACACACAGAGCTTGCAAGGAAAACCTCACCTGCTCCTCTGCTTTGCAGAATCCAACACAAGCAAAGCTTTTCAGGCCCCAGTGGGGATGGCAGGGAGTCAGGTGTGGGCAGAGAGTGTCCCTGAGCCATAAGCAGGCACCATGGCTTAGCTGGCTAAAGCACCTGTCTTGTAAACAAGAGATCCTGGGTTCAACTCCCAGTGGTGCCTTGTTGAGTACCTCTTGGAGCACCTGGTATTGGCAGCTGTCAGAGAACTAAATGGGCCTTTAGTCCAGCCCAGTATGGTTGTTTCAATTACACTCACAGGCACTAATAACGGAATTACTGAGAGTTAAGAGCTGATAGGTCAGTGGTCCAGCCTGTCACAGATGACCCCCCTCCCTCTGGGACAGGGGCAGGTCTGGGCTCTCACACCAAATGCTCATTGTGGCTGCCAGAACCTGTGGGCAGCTCATTTAGTTTGCACTGAGGGTTGAGTCCTGCTTCATGCACCATGTGTGAGAATGAAAATCCTAAACCGCCCTTTGAAATAACAGATGCAGCAGGACGTGTTATTGTCCCTGCCCCAAAGCACACAGACCAATGGAGAAATGCCATTGAGTCCAGGGTAATACTCCACTGCCAGTTTATCTTTTTTGCTTGCTAAACTCCCTTCCAACCTTGAGGGCTCCCAGAGCCCAATATTGAGCTTGAGCTGAGATGTCTACAGTGCAAATTTACCACCCCATGGCCCTAGCCTGGGAGCCTGCACTGGCACAGGAAAGCCATGAGTGTTTCATTGCAGTGTGGACATAGCCCCAGCCCACTCAGCTTTGGAACCCCTGTCCCCTGCCTAGCAAGTGCTATTGAACTGAGGGTGAGTCCCTCAATCAGGGTCTGCCAAGCACAGTTGTGCTGCCCTTGGTTCACACAACAAGGATAACAACCCTTTATTTCTCCTGCCCCTATAACATGGAGACTGGGAATCCAACACCAGCCACCAGTGATCATTTCAGCAAACAACCCAACCTATTTCCAACATACTGTGAAATCCACATGCAGACTCATACACGAAACCTTGCAAGAAAATCTTCCTGAGGGGGTGTGAAGCACCTGCTGCTGGAGGGAAGGAGGGAGCTGTGGGTTGGGATTGAGGAGCAGCGTGAGGAGGGGGGGCTGTGGATTGGGATTGAGGGGCACCGGGAATAGGAGGGGGCTGTGGGTTGGGATTGAGGGGCGCTGGGAATAGAAGGGGGCTGTGGGTTGGGATTGAGGGGCGCTGGGAATAGAAGGGGGCTGTGGGTTGGGACAGAGGAGAAGGGTGAAGAGGAGCAGGCTCTGGTTGGGAGTGAGGAGCAGTGAGCATAGGAGGGACTGAGGGTTGGGACTGAGGAGAACTGGGAAAAGAGGGGACATGGGTTTAGGCTGAAGAGCATCTTCATTTGGGGATCCAGCAGGACAGGGGAAGGCAGCAGGTGATTCTAATTCCTTAGGGATATTCTGTGTGTTTGTGTGTGTCTGTGTGTGTGTGCAAGGGAGGAACATGCTCTATGCCCAGAGGCCTTTATTCCTCCAGGCTGCAAGGACAGAGGGGCAGTCAGGAAGTTGCCCCTTCAAACCCACACACAAAAAGGCCCTTCTGAGGAAAGAGAAAATCCTGAAGAGAAAAAGTAACATCAAAGAGGACATGGGAAAGACAGTGTAAGATCTTGGTGAGTAATTTATCACCTGACCAGGGACTTGAACCCTGGACCTTCAGATTAAAAGTCTGATACTCTACCAACTGAAAGCAGCAAAGAGTCCTGTGGCACCTTATAAACTAACAGATGTTTTGAAGTATGAGCTTTCCTGGGTGAATACCCACTTCAGCTAGCCAGGCTCATGAAGAAAAAGAGCAAGTTGGTGCAGAGGAGAAACTAGTAAAGAAAACAAGAGCGGGAAACAATATGGGAAACCTGCTGCTCTCTCTGGCCCGGTCAACACTGTGAGTTTATATCGAATTTAGCAGCGTTAAAGGGCATTAACCCTGCACCCGTCCACACAACGAAGCCCTTTATATCGATATAAAGGGCTCTTAATACCGATATCTGTACTCCTCCCCAACGAGGGGAGTAGCGCTGAAATCGGTATTGCCATGTCGGATTAGGGTTAGTGTGGCTGCAATTCGATGGTATTGGCCTCCAGGCGCCATCCCACAGTGCACCATTGTGACTGCTCTGGACAGCAATCTGAACTCGGATGCACTGTAAAATCGGAATAATCCCGTAGTGTAGACATACCCTGTGATTAACAACATTGGTGGCTAATTGAAAGGCTGATGGCTGAAACCCAAGTGAAGATGCAGGTGGTTTTTTTTAGTCATGAGGGTTTTTTTTAGTGATGAGAATCCAGTACATTTTAACAGGCAGAAAAATCTCTTCAACGCTGGTCTAACCTCATTAGGCAAGCATAAGTGACACTTTTGCCAGATGCATTGGTGGTATAGTGGTGACCATAGCTGCCTTCCAAGCTAGTTGACCTGGGCTCAATTCCTAGCTAATGCAATGATGTGATGTTTTCTCTGCTTGGAAGTGATTTAATTTCAGTCACATTGTATCAGTTTATCAATGGAATGAGAGAATCCATGTGCTGCAGGTCATTCAACACACAATGGAGGAAGAAAGGGGCAGGACTATACAATGAGCTGTTGGAGTTATCCTGATATTACAATGTTTGGTTTATTTTTTAAAAAAACTTCCTTTACTTCCATCTCCCTTTTAGACTCAGAGGCTTTAAGGTTAGAAGGGACCAGTGTGATCATCTAGTCCGACCTGCTGCACCTTGCAGGCCAAAAGACCCCACCCACCCACTCCTGTAATAGACCCGGGAGGGGAGGCAGCTCTGTGCTCTGCCCCTCCCCCAGGCAGCACATGGAGGCCCTCTGCTCCCCTCCCCCAATGGGTGTGCAGAGATGTGCCAGCAGCACTGAGGTGGCTCCCTGCCCACTCTGCCTCTGTCCCTCCGTGCCACTCCCAGAAATGGCCGGCATGTCCCAGCATCCCCTGGGGTGGGCGGAGTGTCTCCATGCACTGCCCCTGTCCCAAGTACCAACTCTGCAGCTCCCATTGGCCAGGAACTGCAGCCAATGGGAGCTCTGGGGGCAGCGCCTGCAGGCAGCGGCGCACGGAGACTCCCTGGCCCCGCCCACCTAGGAGCTGCTGACGCAGGGTTGTGTGTACGGGTCAATTTGGGAGCTGCAGTGCCCAGGGTAAGCGCCACCCCTCCTGCACCCCAACCCCCTCCCCCAGCGCAGAGCCCACACCCCGCACCCAAATTTCCTCCCAGAGCTTTGCTTGTCTTCCTTTCACCCAGAACCATCCTTCTCCTGGGCTGCAAGTAGCCATCCCTGGGAAGCCAAGAGGCAGGCACAGGATTCTACCTCCCAGCAGCCAACCGCACCTCCCCAGGCTTTGCAGAACGAATGGTGGCGCTCTACTAACCCCACTTAGCCGCATTGAGGCGCTTAGCTTCTGCCCTGCCTTCCTCAGCTCGACTTTCCTTTTTTGCCCCATGCCTGCCTCACTTCCTCCTTTGTCAAGTCACACAGAGGAGGCAGCAGGAAGAGCCGGCCGCCATAGGCCAACCTCTCAGGGCAGAGGAGACCAAACCACAAGGCTTCAAAAGGTGACTGGCCAAGATCCTCTAGCTTTCCTCTGCTGATGCCAAGGCTTTTTCTCAGCTCATTTCACCAACCTCTGTCCTGCAGGGGTTGAGTTTATCACAGGTGTTACCCAAAATTGGGCTGGCTAGTAAGCGTAGGGAGGACTAATGACCAACCAGAGTTTGGCAGAAAGCAGCACGTTTGTTATACTGACAGCTAAGCTCAAAATAAGCGGGGGGGGGGGGTGGGTGTCACACTCGCACTTGCATACTCACGCTCCCAGGACAGGCATGGCACTGGAGATGTCAGGATTCTGCAAGGTAAGTGTCCCACAGCACCGTGATGGATGGTGTGATGAAGGTAAATCTTCCTGAGGCACAATGAAATACAATTCAGAGAACCACTGGCCAGGCGGTCCGGGCGAAGGGCATTCACTGGAGGTACAAGCTTCTGAGTGCTCTCCTGAGCACATGGCCCCTTCCCCTTTTAAGGGCCTGCACCTCATGGCCTGCGACTAGAGATGACTTGGCTGCATCTGGTTGGTCACACTCCACCTTGGGCAGTGTCCATGCTCTGGGTGTGTGAGTGCTGCCTAATTAGTGTCCCAGACACCTTGTCTACCTGGGAGCTCTTCTGCTCTTCAACCAGAACATTCATCCCAGGAGCATTCCAGGGGGGAACGGGAGGGGGAAAGCCACTTCACAGGCATTCAGAGAGGGAGAGGAGACAAAAGTGGGAGCAGGGGAAGTATAACAGACCTTTTGAGCATAGAAATCACTGCTCCTTCTACAACAGCAGGGACAGGCCAGTAGGAGCTGGGAAAAATAAGCCAGCATGTTTCTGTCTGGCTTTGAACCAAGGACCTTTTGTGCATTAGGCAAACATGATAACCACTACACTACAGAAACTCTGTTGCAGGGCTCTGCCCCTTCCTTCATAAGAATGTAAGAATGGCCATACTAGGTCAGACCAAAGGTCCATCCAACCCCGCATCCTATCTGCCAACAGCGGCCAATGCCAGGTGCCCCATACGGAGTGAACCTAACAGGTAATGATCAAGTCATCTCTCTCCTGCCATCCATCTCCACCCTCTGACAAACAGAGGCTAGGGGCACCATTCCTTACCCATCCTGGCTAATAGCCATTCATGGACTTAACCTCCATTCATTTATCTGCAAAAAGAACAAGGACTACTTGTGGCACCTTAGAAACTAACACATTTATTTGAGCATAAGCTTTCCTGGTCTCAAACCAACTTCATTGGATGCATGCAGTGGAAAATACAGCAGGAAGATATATATATATATATACATAGAACATGAAAAATTGGGTGTTTCCATACACACTATAACGAGAGTGATCAGTTAAGGTGAGCTATTATCAGCAGGAGAAAAAAACCATTTGTAGTGGCTTTCATGGCCTTTGAGAAAGCAAGACAGAGCCTTGGAAGACCCAGCAGGGTTTGTGGCACAGGAATTGTTCTCAGATTCCACTGAGACTTCAACTCAGATTGCAGGATTCAAAGTCCTGAGTGCTGGCCCTTACACCATGGGACCAGCAGAGCACCTGTTGATTACTGTAGACTTCCAGCAGGGAGGACTCCATGGGTAGGGGCAGCTCTAGGTATTTTGCCGCCCCAAGCACGGCAGGCAGCTTGCCTTCAGTGGCTTGCCTGCGGGAGGTCCGCCGAAGTCGCAGGACCAACGGACCCTTTGCAGGCATGCCGCCGAAGGCAGCCTGCCTGCCACCCTCGCTGCGACCGGCAGAGCACCCCCCGCGGCTTACTGTCCCAAGCACGCGCTTGGCGTGCTGGGGCCTGGAGCCGCCCCTGTCTGTGGGGACAATTTTTTCTGGCAGGGAGGACTCAGTGGGAACATGCCTGTCTGGCCAGCCCTGCATTTGCTGCAAAAGTCAGCACCCAGCACTTTGCTGCAGGCCCAGAGGCCTTTCTTCCTCCAGACTGTGAGGCCAGTGGACAGGTGAGGCAGTAGCACCTTCAGTCCCAGGCAGTAAAGGGCCCTTCCTGGGAAAGGCCATGTCCTGAAAAGGAAAAACTAAAGTCCTTCTAAAACTCTTTGGGTATGTCACAGGGGGAAAGTGTTTCTTTGCCTCACCAGGGACTTGAACCCTGGCTCCTCAAATTAGAAGGCTGATGTGCTGCCAACTGAGCTAGCCAGGCTCACATTCTACAAAAAGCAAATTTCGTACAGAAGAGAAACTAGTCAAGAAAAATGAGGGCAGGAAACTATACAGAAAACCTGCTACTCTCGCTCTCTTAGCAGTCCTAGCCCCGCCTGCTCCTCCATCTGGTGCCCTGAGGCCGTATTCTTTTTTTTGTTAAATATCAAATCCAGGAGAAAACACAGTTATACAAAGCAAAATGAAATCACAAACAGAAATGTCATTGGAAATACAGAAATAAAAAAGGAAAATGCAATCCCCATCACTTTATCATATCTGGGCCATTCCTGTATCGAGAGCACCCGTGAAGGTCCCTGTGTGCTTACGAGAAACGTGAAGGAACTCATACCACAGCCTGAACATGAAACTCAACTGCTCCCAGGTGCCGCAGTAAAACCCTTTCCCTGCTGTGATGTTGCACTCCATAGGATTTTATGAAAGTATGCTAATGAGTGTGAATATAAAGTGACTGGACTATGCTTCATTCAAAAAGTCTCTTGTAAGGTATCATTACAAAGCTTATAATCTACGGTGTGTGTTCATCCTATTTGTATGAACCGATCATTCTTGGATCTGAAATTAGAAATATGAACTATAACTCTGAGGTCCTGTTGTAATGATGCAAAGTGTGGGCCATTAATAGTGGTTTGGATTCTTGATGGCCCATTAACCAGGACAATTTACTAGAGATGGCTCTGTCCTTCACCATCTGTGAGTCAGGCCAGGAAGAATGAAGGCTTGGGGGGTCTCACGGGATATGTGACCATGTCACCTGGTACAGGAATCCATCTTAATCCTGGGGCTTTTCCCCAGGAGAGAGACAAAAGATTCCTGCCTTGTACCAAAGCTCTATAAGAGGGTGGAACTGAACAAACGTGGCTGCAGTCATGAGACATCCCCTAGCTACCACCTGAGCTGGAACAAGGGCTATAGCAGGTGAAAAGATTGGGCCCAGACAAGAAATAAGTCTAGTCTTTGCCTCTCAGTCTGTGCAGATGGGACCTTTCCCTCCAGTGCTGGAGGATTCTCCCTTCTCATCTACCCTTGTCCCAAGCAGCACAGCGGGTGGGAATCTTAAATGTGCAGAGGAGACTTAGGAGCAGAACCCCCCCCAGACCTTCCATGCAATTGGCACTTGCCCCTCACTGAGCAGGATTGAAACTCCTGCAGGGCATGAGCAAAGCAGCAGGGTGAAAAGAACCTGGAGATGCTGGGGATTGAACCCAGGACCTCACACATGCAAAGCATGTGTTCTACCACTGAGCTACATCCCCAGATGGGCTGTGTGTGCTATAGGTTACACTTAGAGCCCTCCCGTTTCCAGAGCACCTAGTGGCCTAAGAGCAGCCTGGGGGACACATTCCCTGCTCTGAGGGCCAAACCTGTGATCCTTGAGGCTGCTGGTTCTTAGGGTCACTTTGCAGCAGGGCCAGATTCGATGTGTGGGGCAGAGAGAGTGGGTGCCCTGGGCTCAGGGTGCAGAGATACACTCAGCCCTCTCCCCTGCATTGGGTGGGGGGTGCTGCCACCCCCTCCTGGAATGTAATGGGAGGGGAGGGGCGCTGTGAGTCGCTCAACACCTGACCCCGGTGGCAGAAGTGCTGTGGGGAGCTCCAGGTGTTTCTAGGATCTGCTCTTTCCACCTGCCTGTAAAGTCCAGCTTTCCCCAGCACATTCATTGTGGTGCAATTGGGTCACAGTTTCCATGGCTGAACAGCAAAGAATCACTCCCAGTTTCCCTTCTATCTGCGGCAGGATTAGCCTTGTCAGTGATTAATGAGGTGGCTCTTGTTGTAGATTGATATTCATTCCCCACCTTGACAATTCACACCGTCCCTTTCCCATGCAGATTCCCAGCACCTCAGTGATCCTCGTAGCAGGAGTTGGGGCCTGAGATTTTCAGGGTTCTTCCCCCCTCCACCTGGAGTGAACTCAGTTTTCCCCCATCCCAGACAATCCATGAAATAACAACAGGGGCATAAAGAAAAGGGGAGGGAACATCTCACGGCCAGGGCTGGATGTGCCCATGGCCCCCTGCTTATCCATTGTTTCCATGGAATTTGGCCCCCTGCTTTGCACAAGGGACAGCTCAGCTCAGCATCGATCAGGTGACTCTGGGAAGTTTGGGGTCCCCGGGCTCCCAAAGGAGGGGGAAGCAGGTCACCCCTGGAGCAGGTTAAAGTTGCAGGGTGACAGTGGAGTTGCTGCCCCTGTGAACAGCTGCTGTAGCACCGCCTGGGCAGGACAGGGAGAGCCAGTTTTACCCCCCCCCCCCCCAGCCTGTATCGGGGGATGGGAGCACTCACACCCTGGGGACCCACCCACCAGAGATCTACTGGGAGGGAGAGTGGCACCCACACACCCAGGATCTTATAGCGGGGGACAAGGGCATCCACACTCCGGGATCCTCTGCAGAGGGACGGACACCCACACACCCAGGATTCTGTATGGGGGGCAGAGGTACCCGGACACCTGGACGGGGGATGGGGGCACCGAAACATCCGGGATCTTACCTGGGAGGACAGCGGCGCCTGCAGCTCGACATGAGAGGGGGGCGGGGGAAGCAGGAGCATTTCCCAGTTCCAGGCTGTCCCCGTCTGGCCAAGGCACAGAGCTCACAAGCAGAGTTTAAAGCTCCAGCTGCCAGGCTGAGAAACAAGCTGGGCCCTGTGGCTGGTGCCTGTGATCCCAGCTCCTGGGGAGGCTGAGGCCGGCGGATCGCTTGAGCTCAGGAGATCTGGGCTGCAGGGGGTTGTGCAGATCAGGTGTCCACACTAAGTTCAGCATCACTATGGTGATCCCAGGGAAGCTTGGGGTCCCCAGGTTGCCTAAGGAGGGGTGAACCGGCCCAGGTCAGAAATGGAGCAGGTCAAAACTCCCATGCTGATCAGTAGTGGGGTTGTCCCTGTGAGTAACCCCTGCAGCGTAGCCTCGGTGAGACATGGTCTCCTTTTAGACACCCCCCCCCCCGCAGAGCCTGGCTGGGGGGATGGGAGCACCCACATGCTGGGGATTCTGACTTGGGGGGAGGGATGCCCCCCCTGCAACACGGATCTTGAAAAGAGGAACAGCGACACCCACACACCACAGAGCCTGGATGGGGGTAGGGGAACCACACACGGGAGCTAGTTCATGGGGTGGGGGACACACCCTTATGCTCCATTGCACCATTCTTAATGAGAAGAACGGGGGCATCCGCACAACACGGATCCGTAACGGGCTGGGGGGACACCCACACACTCCACTATTAACCAGGAGGGACAGGGGAACCAGACACCCCCGGTAGTGTGGAGAACACCCACATCAGATGGATCCCTCATGGGGGGTAAGACAGAGGGGATTGTAATGGGGCCCAGCGCACCCACGCACCAGGGATTGTTAAGGGTTGAAGGGACAGGGACACCCACACACACTGAGATCACGTCCTTGGAGGAACGCAAACCCTCCACAGAAGGACCTGGTCTGTTCCATGATGGCAGCCCAGCCTGGGTGAGTCAAAGTCTCCTTTTATACAGGCACGTCCCAGAGATCCTGACTAGGGGGAGAGAGACACCCACCCCCAGAGATCCTTACTGGTCTAGGGTGCACCCACACACCAGGGATTCTTATGGGTGGGAGGAATGGAGACAGCCAGACACACTGAGATCACTTCCTCCCAGGAGCCTGGGCCAGACAGGGAGACACAGTCCCCCTTTACATATCTGCCATACAACCTGCCTCCCACCCCCTCCACACAATGTTCTTATCTGGAGGTGAAGCCAGGGAAATCCCATGGAGGATTCTTATCTGGGGAACGGGGGGGACCCACTTACCACCAGAGATTCTTAAGGGCAGGAGGAACAGGGACTCCCACCTCTGTAGCATGGGGGTGGGTCGCCTGCTGGGATCATCTGGGCATATTTCACCTCGTCAGTTCCCTGCCATTGCCTTGGGGGCCCCTTGTTCGCTGCCTCTGGTACCCAGTTTAGCCTCCTTCCTGAGGGCTGAAACGCTTTGATCTGTCTAAGGTCTGTGGGATCAATACGTGTCATGGTGTAATTCTGTGTTATTCGGGGGTCAGACTAGCTGAGCTAATGGCCCCTTCTGCCCTTAAACGCCATGAAAACATTTCCCTGGTTTCTCCTTGCGCCTGACAGACACCACGGTGAGGGGCCCAATAGAAGATCCTGGACACAGCGCTCTGGCTCTTACTTTACTTGGGGACGTCAGCGCTTTCCTAGCAAAGCTGCTGCTAAAGCGCTGGATTTGGGGAACGGTTCGGCTCCGATTCAGAGATCTGCCTGCGGGGTGTGAACCTGCCACGAGGAGTGGGAAACGCAACCAGCAACGGGAGGCGCTGGCTGAGCTCCGGGCTGTCCCCGTGTGGCCAAAGCTTAGAACTGAGCAGCGGAGTTTAAAGCTGGCGCTGGGAGCGACCTGAACACGCGGGGCACGAAGGCTCCTTCATGTAACGCTTGTTGGGTGGGCAGCTGAGCGTAGCTGATTGCCGGAGTTCAGGGCTGCACCCCGGGGTGCTGAGCAGGTGTCTGTGCTCAGGTTGGCCTCGCGATGATGGTTTCTGGGAAGTTTGGGGCCGCCAGTCTCCCTAAAGAGAGGGGAACCAGGCCAGAAAAGGAGGCTTTCAAAACTCTGGTACTAATTGCCAGTGGCACTGACCCTGTGAAGAGCCGCTGCAGCCCCGCCAGGGAGAGCCGGTCTCTCTTTGTGCAGCCCCCTCCATTCCTCAGGACAAGGCTTGTGCTCAAAGATCTGTGCCCCGTGTTTTTACCTCCGTGTGAAGCGCGCAGAGCAAATAACCCTCAGCGCCTCAGCTCAGTTCCAGGCTCCACTTCCACTCGCTCAGGCAAGATGGTGCAGAGCAGGGCCGGCTTTAGGCCTATTCCACCAATTCCTCCGAATCGGGCCCCGCGCCTAAGTGAGAATCCCTTCCCTGGCTAGAGGCGCCTCTTTAATTTTTACTCGCCTGGCAGCGCTCTGGGTCTTCGGCGGCGGGTCCTTCAGTGCCGCCAAAGACCTGGAGTGAGCGAAGGACCTGCCGCCAAAGAGATGGAGCACCACCCGGTGAGTACAAGCCCCGCGCTTCCTAAAGCCGGCCCTGGTGCAGAGGAGCCCCTGGGTGGCTGTGGGCCTGGGGAGGGTGGCTTTTGATTTTTTGGCCTGACTGCTACGGGCAGCAAGGCCAAAAGTCAGATGGCCGGCTCTCCTGTCCACCACGCTCATCAGGAGCCCTTAGTCGACAGGCTCGGAGAATGCGGGCAGCGTCCCCCACTACCTCTCGCACGCAAAGCGAGCGCTCTGCCGCTTGAGCTAATTCCCCGCAGCTGGCCTGACTCTCAGGCACCGGGCAAAAAAAGGCAAGGGCTCTGTGGCCTTAAGCAGAACACAGCCTGAAATGGGGGAGGGGCGCTACCCAGAGATGGGGAAGGGGGTCCGAGTCCCAGCCACGCTCCTCGGCGCAAACACCAACGCTCCCTCCCTGGAGTGTGTCTGGGCTGAGAGTTAGCCCCTGAAACAAGCACCAAGCTTCAGAAGACAACGCAGGGATAGATCACTTGACGATTGCCTGCTCTGGCCATTGCCTCTGAAGCGCCTGGCATCGGTTACTGTCAGAAGACGTGATAGTGGCCTAGATGGACCATCGGTCTCACCCAGGAGGGCCGTTCTTATCTTCACCACTTTCCTCTAACCCAAACAAAGCCAGGAGAGGTCCCACGGCTTCCTTGCCGCTGGAGGACGTGAGCATTGATCCCCGCTGCCTCTTGGAGTGCGGGGGAGTCCGACTCTGCACCCTCTTCCTGGGACTCACAGTGATTTTCAGCCAGCCAGTAAAACAGAAGGTTTATTGGACACAGGAACACAGGCTACAGCAGAGCTTGTGGGCAGAGCCAGGACCTCTCAATCTGGCCCTTCTGTGGTTCAGGGTGCTTGGATCCCAGCCTAGGATTCTCTGAACTCCCTCACCCAGCCCTAAATCGAAACTGACTCCCCTCTCCACTCGGCTCTCTCCTTTGTCTAGCTCCTGGCAGAGATGTTGACCTCCCTCCCCTGCCTAGCTCAGGCTACAGGCTGAATACCTGTCCCTCACCTAACGTCCTCCCCGTCTCCCCCAACCCCCACACAGACAGCCCCTACTCCATCACATCTCTCCCCCGTTTGAGACTGAACTGAGTGGGGTCACTCTGTCCAGTGACCCGGGGAAGTTCAGGGCCCCCTCTCCGGGACAGCGCGTCTGCTATCAGGTTGGCACTTCCCTTCACGTGGACCATGTCCATGTCGTAGTCCTGCAGGAGCAGGCTCCACCTCAGGAGCTTGGCGTTAGCTCCTTTCATCTGGTGCAGCCAGGTCAGGAAGAGAGTGGTCGGTGTACTCGGTGAAGTGGTGCCCAAAGAGATATGGCTCCAGTTTCTTAAGGGCCCACACCATGGCCAGGCATTCCTTCTCGATGGCCGCGTAGTTCTGCTCCCGGGATAGCAACTTCTTGCTCAGTTACACGATGGGGTGTCTCTCCCCCTTTTCATCCTCCTGCATCAACACCATCCCCAGCCCCGTGTCTGAGGCGTCAGTGAACACCATAAAGGGCTTGTCAAAGTCTGAATTTGCCAGAACTGGGCCACTGAGCAGAGCCTCCTTCAGCGCCTAGAGAGCCTGCTGGCACTCCTCGGTCCAGACCACCTTGTCTGGCTTCCCCTTCTTGCACAGCTCAGTGATGGGGGCAGCTATGGCGGTAAAGTGGGGCACGAACCTTCGATAGTACCCCGCCATCCCAATAAAGGCCTGGACCTGCTTCTTGGTTTGGGGAGCGGGCCAGTCTCTGATCACCTCCACCTTGGCTGGTTCCGGCTTTAGGCAGCCGCTCCCCACCCGATGGCCCAGGTAAGATACTTCAGCCATCCCCACCTTGCACTTCTCAGCCTTTGCGGTTAGCCCAGCCTCTCGGAGTTGGTTCAGCACTTGTTTAACCTGGGACACGTGGTCCTCCCAGGTCTGGCTGAAGACGCAGATGTCGTCAATATACGCCACGGCAAAACTCTCCATCCCCCTCAGTTGCTGATCCACCAGACGCTGGAAGGTGGCCGGCGCTCCCTTGAGGCCGAAGGGCAGGGTCAGAAACTCGTAGAGCCCCAGAGAGGTGATAAAGGCCAATTTCAGCCTGACATCTGCGTCCAGCGGCATTTGCCAGTAGCCCTTTGTAAGATCCATGGTGGTGAGGTACCGAGCGCCTCCCAGCTTGTCTAGGAGCTCGTCAGGCCTGGGCATGGGGTTGGCATCAGATACAGTGATGGCATTGAGCTTTCGATAGTCCACACAGAACCGGATCGACCTATCCCTTTTGAGGACCAGGACCAGCGGCTAGGCCCAAGGGCTGGAAGATGGCTGGATCACCCCCAAAGCCAGCATGTCCCTGACCTCTCTTTCTAGGTCCTGGGCAGTTTTTCCTGTGACCCGAAAAGGGGAGCGTCGTATGGGGGGGGGGGTGTGTGACCCGGTCTCCACCTGGTGGACAGTCAAATTAGTGCGCCCGGGCTGGTTGGAAAACAGCTGTCGGTACAGATGCAGCACCCCTGTGATCTCAGCCTGCTGGGCCAGGGTCAGCTGATCAGAGAGGGGAATCGCCTCCAGGGGGGAACCAGCCTTTGTCCCCGGGAATAGATCCACTAAAGGGTCATCTCCCGGCTCCTCCCAATGTCCACACACGGCCAACACCACATTCCCCCTGTCATAGTATGGCTTCATCATATTCACATGGTACACCCAGCGGTGATGAGCCCGGTTAGACAGCTCCACCACATAGTTTACCTCATTTAGTTGCTTGATAACCTTGAAGGGCCCTTCCCAGGCAGCCTGGAGTTTGTTTTTCCTCACGGGGATGAGAACCATCACTTGTCCCCCAGTGACGAAGGCGCGGGCCCGCGCCGTGCGGTCGTACCAGACCTTCTGCTTCCTCTGGGCTCGGGCCAGATTCTCCCTGGCCAGGCCCATGAGCTTGGCAAGTCTTTCCCAGAAGGTCAGGACATACTCCACCACTGACTCGCCATCGGGCAGCCTTCCCCTCCCATTCGTCTCTCATCAGGTCCAGGGGCCCCCTTACCCGCCTCCCATATAACAGTTCAAAAGGCGAGAACCCGGTAGATTCCTGGGGTACCTCCCTGTACGCGAACAGCAGGTGAGGTAAGTACTTGTCCCAGTCCTGTGGGTGCTGGTTCCTAAATGTTTTTAGCATCATCTTTAGCGTCCCATTTAACCTCTCCACCAGCCCGTTGGTCTGGGGGTGATACGCTGAGGCCCAGTTGTGCCGGACCCCACATTTCTCCCACAGGGTCTGGAGCAGGCTCGACATGAAGTTGGACCCCTGGTCCGTTAAGACTTCCTTGGTGAACCCCACCCAGCTGAAAATGGTCAGCAGCGCATCTGCCACGGTGTCTGCTTCGATAGAGGACCAGGCCACCGCCTCAGGGTAGCGAGTGGCGAAATCTACCACCACCAGGATGTATTTCTTCCCCGACCGGGTCGCCTTGTTGAGAGGTCCCACTAAGTCCATGGCCACCTTCTGGAAAGGTTCTTCTCTGATGGGCAAAGGCCTCAAAGCTGCTTTCCCCTTGTCCTGGGCCTTCCCCACCCTCTGGCAGGGGTCACAGGATTGGCAGTACTGTCGAACATGGGTAAAGACCCCAGGCCAGTAAAAGTTCTGTAGCAGCCTCTGCCTGGTGCGCCGGATTCCCTGGTGCCCTGCGAGGGGGATGTCATGGGCCAGGTACAGGAGCTTGTGGCAAAACTTCTGGGGAACCACCAGCTGCCTCCTGTTCCCCCATGACTCCACTTCCCCGGGGGGAGACCATTCTCGGTACAGGAACCCCTTCTCCCACAGGAACCTCTCCTTGCAACCTCTCCTCATGGTCTGTACTGCACTGAGGTTAGCCCGGTCCCTGAGCTTCCGCAAGGAGGGATCCTTCTGCAACTTGGCCTGGAACTCGGCAGCTGGGACAGGGATGGGGACCTGCTCTCTCTCACCAGCTGGGACTGAGGTAGCAGCCTCTCTGGGTCGTGTCCCTGAGCGTTCCCTCCCCACCAGGTTAGGGTCCGGCACCTCGGGCAGAGTACCTTCCCCGTTGTCAGGGCGCAGTGCCCTGCGCCGACTCTGACTACGGGTCACGACCAGGGCACCCCGGGCGTTGCTTGGCCAGTCCTCGAGGTCCCCCCCATTAACACCTCCGTGGGCAAATGTGGGTGTACCCCCACATCCTTGGGGCCCTCCTTGGCCCCCCACTTCAGGTGCACCCTCACCACGGGCACCTTGAATGGGGTACCACTCACACCCCTCACGGTCAGGTAGGTGTCGGGCACCATCCGATCTGGGGCCACCACCTCGGGCCGGGACAGCGTCACCTCTGCGCCCGTGTCCCAGTACCCAGTGACCTTCCTCCCATCCACCTCCAGGGGAACAAGGCACTCTTTCCGGAGGGGCAGCCCCGTGCCCACCCTGTAACCCAAAAACCCGGAGACTGGAGCATCCAGCCCCCCAGAGGAGCAGACCTGGGGCCCTCCTCCCTCCTTCCCAGGTGGTACGCGGCCAGCCCCCCTTTCCTGGGAATGTTGCCCCTCATCTGATTGGGTCTTTACCCAGTCAACCCTCTGCGGGTTGGGTCTGCTCGGTCTGTCCCTGAGCTTGGGGCACTGGGCCCGTATGTGGCCTCATTGGCCACAGTGATAGCAGCCCATGTCTCGTGGGTCCCCTCGAGTGGGTCGGATGGACCTGACGCTGGATGTTCCCCTTTGGTGGGGGTTCTCCATAGGCCCCCGCTGGGAGGTCCCATGGTGACTTTCTCTCTGCGTTGAGGCAGGCCTGCTCCCTCGAGACTCCTCCCTGTTATCCCCTGCCCGACTGTCCACAAATTGGTCGGCCAGCTGGCCTGCGTGCTGCGGGTTCTCCGGCATCTGGTCCATCAACCACAGCCTCAGGTCAGACAGGCACTGCTCATACAGGTGCTCCAGTATGAATAGGTCAAGCAGGTCCTCTTTAGTTTGGGCCCCGGCTGTCCACTTGCGGGCATACCCCTGCGCCCAGTTGACCAGTTGTAGGTATGTGACCTCACGGGTTTTACGCTGACTCCGGAACCTTTTCTGGTACATCTCAGGAGTCAGCCCAAACTCACGGAGCAGGGCCTGTTTGAACAGTTCGTAGTCCCCTGCCTCCGCCCCTTTCATTCAGCTGTACACCTCCACGGCGGTGGAGTCCAGTAAGGGGGTGAGAAACGGGATCCTGTCTGCAGGGTCAACCCGGTGCAGCTTGCAGGCATTCTCAAAGGCCGTCAGGAAGGTATCTATCTCCTCCCCCTCCTTACGCCGGGCCAGGAAGCTTTTATCAAAGCTCTTTGTAGGCTTCGGTCCCCCCTCACTCACCGCAGCCGGGGCCCCGCTGCTTCTCAGCTGGGCCAGTGCCAGCTAACGCTGGCGCTGGTTCTCCTCGTGTTTACGCTGGTTCTCCCGCTCCCTCAGTTCTTGCCTCCTTAACTCGAGTGCCTCCCTGTCATATTCCAGCCACATCTGTTCCAGGGACGGGGAGCTCCGCCGGGACGATCCCCTGCTGGCCGCCAGGGTCCAGGTGCCCTCGGTATTCGCTGGGCTTCCCCCAACCCCTCCCCTAGGTATAGGTGGGCAGGGTCTCGGGGTGTCCTCGGCAGCAGTCTGGCCCCTCCCAGCCATGTCAGGCCCCGGGGCCCACACTGTGTCCACTGGGTGGCTTCCCTCTGGGACAGGGCTCGGTTCACCCAAGCGATCCTTCTCCTCCAGCTGGGCAATTAGCTGGTCTTTGGTGGACCTCCCAATGTGCAGCCCCCTCTGCCTGCTCAGCTCCACCAGGTCGCTCTTAAGGTGCTTAGCATACATCTTCCTGCTGGCCCCTCGCCGGCCTGTGCTCTCAGCTTCCCACCGGTTCCAGGGAGACCCCTCGTGCACCAGCCCTTCTTCAGGTCACCACCTCTCTGCCAGGATCGAGCTGCAGACTCCTCCGCCCCTGGGACTGCTCCTGCGATCCCCCCGGGGGACCCTGTTACTGCAAAGTCCTCCTCTCTGGTCACACACTCCCAGGTGTTAATCGCCTCCTGAAACTGTCTCTCTCTGTCTCTTCAGCCCACCTGGTCCCCATCAGTTCCCCCTTCATTTTGCTGGTCCCCAGTCACTTACTGCAGGAAGCACCGTCCACGGGGTGCAGTAGGTCCCGCCGCTGCCACCAGTTGTAACAGAGTGTGGGGGAGTCCGACTCTGCACCCCTCTTCCTGGGACTCACAGTGACTCTCAGCCAGCCAGTAAAACAGAAGGTTTATTGGACAAAAGGAATACAGGCTACAGCACAACCAGGACCCCTCAATCGAGTCCTTCTGGGGTTCAGGGTGCAGGGATCCCAGCATAGGATTCCCTGAACTCTCCCCCCAAGCCCCAAATCGAAACTGACCCAACCCCTTCCAGCCGGCTCCCTGGCTTTGTCTAGCTCCCTGGGCAAAGGTGTTGACCTCCCCTCCCCCCGCCTAGCTCATGGTACAGGCTGAATACCTGTCCCTCACCTAAAATCCTCCCTGGCTCTCCCAACCCCCACACAGACAGCCCCTACTCCATCACAGCAGGTCAGGACTGGGATAGCAGGGGCTGCGGGTCGGGAGTGAGGGGCATTAGCAGAGTCTTGAGGTCAGGACTGGGATAGCAGGGGCTGCGGGTCGGGAGTGAGGGGCACCGGCAGAGCTGTGATTCTGCAGGTCAGGACTGGGATATCAGAGGCTGCAGGTTGGGAGTGAGTGGCACCGGCAGAGCTGTGATTCTGCAGGTCAGGACTGGGATAGCAGGGGCTGCGGGTCGGGAGTGAGGGGCACCCGCAGAGCTGAGGCTGGAGGTCAGGACTGGGATAGCAGGGGCTGCAGGTCGGGAGTGAGGGGCACCAGCAGAGCTGTGATTCTGGAGGTCAGGACTGGGATAGCAGGGGCTGCATGTCGGGAGTGAGGGGCACCCACAGAGCTGTGAGTCTTGAGGTCAGGACTGGGATAGCAGGGGCTGCGGGTCGGGAGTGAGGGGCACCGGCAGAGCTGTGAGTCTGGAGGTCAGGACTGGGGTAGCAGGGGCTGCGGGCCGGGAGTGAGGGGCACCGGCAGAGCTGGAGGGAGCCCAGGGGGCTACGGGTCAGGAGTGAGGGGCACCAGCAAAGCTGTGAGTCTGGAGGTCAGGACTGGGATAGCAGGGGCTGCGGGTCGGGAGTAAGGGGCACCGGCAGAGCTGTGAGTCTGCAGGTCAGGGACTCGGGCTTAATCCAAGTGCAGAATCTTCAGTTGTGTATGTTTCTCTCCTTTCCCACTTCTGCCCAAGCGGCAAGGGAGAAGCGGAGGAGACACGCTGGCCCGAAGACGCCTTCCTCCCACTTCCCTGTACGCTGTGCAAAGCTCTTGGCCTGCCTCATGCCTCGTCAGGAAAGCACGGCCATGCGTCCCAAGCCTGAGTCACGTCCGCAGCCTGGCCCACCCCGCCCCGGCTGACGGCCGCGCAGAGCCACGCGAGTCAATAGCAGGTCGAGTCAGGGCCATGTAACCAGCCCTCCTGGAGCTCTGGTTCTGGGGTGGATGGGGCCATGCTACCCACTCTGGGGCTGGGAGGGAGGCTGGGGGCATGATGGGGCTGGGGCACTAGCCTCGGGCAGGAGCTGGCTGCTGCGGTGGGGGGGCTCTGGGCTCCAGCGGGGTTTGCAGAAGGGGCGGGGCCTCAGGTGGAAGGGGCGGGAGAGGGCGTTAGTGTCCCCCCAGCTGGCGGTTCTCGCCCTGCCCATGGTGTTGCAATGACAGAGGCTGCCCAGGCTGCACTTGTATCAAGGTTCCCCCACTAGGTGGCGGCGCAGAGGCTGCAGGAGACAGGCAGGTGGCAGCAGGGGAAGTGGCAACACAGGAGCTCTCAGCAGCAGGGTGAAGGACAATGCTGTGGAGCGGCAGCAACGCAGAGTGAACAGGGCAAACCGAGAGCCAGTTGAGGGAGTGTCGGCAGCAGAAGCTGAGGTTTCTCTTGATGCCTTCCCTTCCCTCCTCCACCTCTGGGGCTTTGCTGCCCAAGGGGAGTGGGGGTTGGGGAAGGAGAGCGGAGGGGTCTGTTAAAGGAACATTGTATTGGCCTGTCACACCGCAAGGTGAGAAACTGAGGCGAAGGACACGGCCCAGCATACTCTGGGGTGGGGTTTTTTCCTTTTGATCATAGATGTGAATGTGGTTGTGGTGGAAGCAGTAAATACTTTTCAGTGGCCTGGCTAGCTCAGCTGGCAGCACCTCTGGCTCTTACTCTGAAGGTTGAAGTTACAATTCCCTGTTTGGGTGCTTGGGGCTTCTCTTCAACAATACAACACACAATCTGCCTAAGCCCCCACCCAGTAACCTGGGGAAACTATCCCTGGCCACTGGGTGCCTCTAAGAGGCGATACTTTCCCCACTCACACGCACTGAGTGTAGAAAAGAAACTTTAATAAAAAGGAGGAAAATCACCTTGTATTAACTTGGGAAAACACCACAATCAGGATTCATAACACAACACTAAGAGCAAAACACCCCCCCTAACACAGTGTGCTGGGCAGTGGCCTTTTGCCTCAGGCTCCTAAATCCAGACCCCAGAAGCTCTGTGGATGTGCCCCTCCCTTCACTGCACCTCACCCACAGCTGCTGCCCTGGGTCAGTGAAACCCAGAGTTCACCTCTCACCTCCTGGGAAAGCCCTTTCTCCCTCCGCTGTCTGGCCACATTGCCGGCCGCTTGCCGTTCCCCCCTGTCACCGCTCTGCTGGCCACCCTCTCTGCTCTGGGGCGTCTTGTGATCCCACCACAAGCGGAACAGGCTCCCTAAAAGTAGCAGCCACCAGAGCCCGAACAGTAGCCCCATCCCTTCTACTCAACTCCACGCCCCTGCCCCACCCCGCTCCCCCAGGCCCCCCGCCGGTGCTGCCGCTTCCCCCCACACCCCACTTCCCGCTCACTGCTCTCCATCCCCTCCCCACCCTCACTCGCCCTTACGGTCATTACAAAGTGGCAAGGCAGAGCCCTCCCATTTTTAAAAGTCCTGGGGTGTTGTTCCCCCCTGTTCAGGCACCCCTGGGGCCCTGCACTTCACACAGCTCTCCCTGATTTCAGCTGTTAGTGAGGGAGCCTCACTGCTAGCGCAGACTGGGCAGTTTCTTGCATGAGAGACACTGTCCCAAAGCAGGACTAATGCTTAGAGCTGGTTCTCAGTGATTTCAGATCTGTTGGGCTGCAGCAAGACTCTCCATTGAGTCTTAACCAGCTCTGTTATTACACAGGGAAGAACAAATGAGTCAAATGGTGCCTGGAACCCTTAAGAAGGATCCACCCCACCAAGTACAACACTTGTCGCTACCTGCTCTCAACTCCACTGAGAATGTTTTGGGGTCACGCCTTGGCTTTATCAGCCTAGGGGGTCTCAGAAAATCATAATTAACAGGTATTCCAGTGGCACAATTCGTTAGTGCACAGTACTTATAGGGCAGTGCTGAGAGGAGCTATGCTGAGGTTGTGAGTTCAAGCCTCACCTGGAGGGCTGGTTTTCATTAACCAAGTGGCATCACCCCCTCATTTGGCCCTGTGGAAGGTAGAATTCTAGCCCAGGGGACCCTGAGGAGAGGAGGAGTCAAAAATGCCCTCCAATTATTACTTCCTCTCCAGAGTGCAGGCGAGAATCTACAATCCTTTCTCCTCCACCAGCCCCTGTGCCTGCTGAACCCTGGGCGGCTGCACTGCTGTGCTGGGGTATCTCTGCAGGGGGAAAAGCTGCTGTGGAGCAATGTAGAGCAGGTGCAGGAAGGAGCCGGGGTCACTATTCACATTCTGACCTGCACAATTTTCCAAATTTGGGGCTGTCTGAGAACAATTCTAGGGGAAGGTGAACGCAGAGCAGTGATACTGGAGGTGCCCAAACCTCCAATGGGGGCGGCGTGGAAATTAATAATGGGAAGATCATTTGCAAAACTTCACTCGTCATCACTGACAAGATTTGTCTCTGTTCTTATTTCATGCTGTGGTGTTAGTTAGAAGAATCAGGACATATTTTTACTATATTAATTAAATATTTAATTTTATTTAACCAAGCCAAAACTTAGTGTCACTTATTTTTTCTCTCTCTAGCAAGTGTGAATTGAATTTTGTGACTTTCTGGAAAGTGCAGCGAGATTAAATGTGGGAATTCAGTCTCTGTGTTTGTGAGCTGATGTTTTACTCTCACAGGTCAGTGCCTGCATTGAAATACCAAGAGGGATCTAAGGGCTGGTGTACAGTGGGCACTGAACTGGCAGAGCGACGTCTCTCAGGGTGTGAATCCCCCCTCCCCCCAAACCCATATAGTTAAGGTGACCTAAGCCCGGGTTAGATAGTGCTAAAGGAAAGGAAGAATTGTTCTGTCAATGCAGCTATTACAGAGATGGTAAAACCCCTCCAGTCACTGTCCACTCCAAAGTGCTATAGCAGTGCCACAGCAGCATTATAAGTGTCAACAGAGTGAAAGTAGATCTGGCTTCAGTTTGCACTGTGGATGCTCAGGCACTAAGTCTACAGTAATAATAACAAAAGTGCAGTGCTTGCGTAGCTGGCAGGATTTGAACCTGCGCAGGGAGACCCCAATGGATTTCTAGTCCATCGCCTTAACCACTCGGCCACAACTACTTAATACACAGCTGTGCTACTACATGATGATTCTGTTCTCACTGAATTGTCACTTCAAATTGCTCAGACCAGCTTCCCCAGCACAATCATGGCTGCACATCAGTGTAAGTGTGTCCTTGGGTGAACAGCGAGAATTCCTGCCCATTTCCCTTCCGGCTAGAGCAGGATGAGAGTGTGTTTGTGTGAACGACATTGCTGTAGATTGTTGTTCATTCCCCACTCTGACAATTCAGACAGTCCCTTTCCCATTCAAATCTCCAGCACATCATTCCAATAGCAGGAGGCAGGATTTCTCTGGGGCACTGAAATTTTTTCAGGGGGCTGGCGCGTGAACTCAGCCTTGCATTCCACCCTTGATGTTTCATGGACTAACAACAGCAGCAGAAAGAAAGAGCGGAGCCAATATCTCCCTGCCAGGGATGCAGGGGCCACGTCCCCTCTGTCTGACCATCGCCATTGCAGGAGAGAAGGGTTCACTGGAGTCGAATGCCCTGGCTCAGACCAGAGACACAGGGAGGTTTTGCTGTTCACGGATCTGTGCAAAGGAAATTGTGTGTCTGTGTGAAATTGAGGCAGGAAATGAAACACCCAATGCCCTAAGGAATGTGGGTGAAGGACTCGGGCTGAGCAATGATTTAACAGGGGTTTGTTTCAATTTATTGGCCTGATTATAACTATGGCTAAAAGCCCCCTGTACCAGGGGCTGCGGGACAGGACAGGCAGTTCTGCGTGGAGTGTTCAGAGCTGCCCCGTATCTGCCCTTTCTCTGCACCGCCCCTGCTCCCAGAATGCACCAGGCCCTGGACTGAACTCTTCCCCTGCTGGCCAAGCTGGTTTCGTTTGCTGTGATCCTGTTGGCTTGGCAGGGGGGGGAAGTGACAGTCCCACCCCAGAGCCAACGCCTCCCTGTCACCCAGCCCCCTGACCCCCAGCAGTGCAGGTCAGCCAGGAGCTGGGCCCTGCCAGGCACTCAGGGGCGTCTCCTGCAGCTGGGGGCTCTCCCCAGCGTGGTCTGTGGGAGCTCGCGCGGGCAGCGGCAGCAGCCGCGTGGTGGGTTGGGCTGGTGACCCGGGTCCATCTCCTGGGGTCGGCTGGGTTCATGCTCAGGTGACTGGCCCCAGCCACCGGCCGAGCCCCACGGCCACGCTGCTGCTGTTACCACACTAGCCCCTCACGCCCCCATTCCCTCACTGAAGCCAGGAGAAGGTTTGCAGGGAGAAGGGGGGGGTTGACCCCAATATCCCAGAGCTGATTCTCCTCACAAAGGGGTGTGTGCATGTGGTGGGTGCCGTGTGCAACGCCCTGTGCCCATGAGGAGGGGACCGGAGCTCTGCCGGCAGGAAGATTTATCCTGCAGGAGCCCTGCCTCCCTCCCCCAGGGGTTCCCCTGGAGCAGAGAAGCTTTGAATCCTCTCTGGAGACTAGAGACGCCCGAGCCGCACCAGCTGCCTGGCAGAGGTTCTGGATCAGTGCCTCACGGGCACATTGGGGTCATTCCCTCAGGGCTGCCCTGCCCAGTGCCAGGGCTGCTCTCACTCCTCCAGCATAGAGGGGGCTGCAGGCTCTTTGCCAAGCTGGGTCCCAGCTCAAGGCAGATTTAACACTAGCAGGGGGCTCAGGTATGTGCTGGTGCCACTCAGGGAGGGAATCTGGGCCAAAGCCTGATTAGAAATTGGGTAACACTGAAGTGGGACTAGAAAGACCCTTGATGGGACGTGGCGGGTAGGTAGCCCCCATTGTGTACCGTGCCCTCGCCGAGAAGTCTCTGGGAGTGTGGATTCTTCCTGATGCGCCACCAACACGTCTCGTTGGTCCTGATGTCGGCTGCTCCTTTCTTGATACTGACAAGCTAGTTGTGGGCATTTCCCACTCACCCCATAGCTCTGGAATGCACAGACAGCAACACTGGTGTGGAAGAAACAAACTCCACTCTCAGGTTTCAAGATACTTAAGATCACTGACTTGCCAATGTAATTGTCAGGGGGTATAGCTCAGTGGTAGAGTGTTTGACTGCAGATCAAACGGGCCTTGGTTCAAATCCAAGTGCCCCCTTAAAAGCCTGGTCCTTGAACAAAAAGTAATTGCATATCCATTATGTTCAGGAGCTCCACTGACTAGGGATGAATGGAAACACTCAACATTTTCCTGTGCAAATGCATAAAAATCTAGCAAATATGTCCCCCAGCTGAAATCAGTTCCAATCCTCTAAGAGTCTAGTTTATGTTTTCATCAATGAAACAAAGGCACATGAAGACACATTTGCAGGTCCTTGGCCTCCACGGGCTACAATGTGCAGAAGGACAAGAACCACATCCACTTGGGAAGCATGGACTAGTCTGTATTACATTTGGTAAGTAAGTTGCCATTGGGACTGAAAATTCTACTGGAGGTGGACAGGAGCCTGTTGAAAAAATAAAATAACCAAGATTTACCAAACTCCCCGTTACACATTCAATCCTCTCTTTTTTCTATTTTATTAACCTGGGAGCAAGTTACCAGTGACCCAGGGCTGGGGTGGAAGAAGGTGCAAGTGCGGGGAGGAACCCAGGGCTGGGGCAGCAGGGGGTGTGTGGGTGGGGGAGCACTGGTCCTATTAGTATCCAGGAAGTGGGCGGGCGAAGCCCACCCACTGCTAAAGGACCTCCCCCCAGCCTAAGGAGAGGATCCACAGGTCCGGGACACTAACTAAGTACGTGGGACAACTAATGAAAAAAACAGGAGCGGGAGTGAGGTCACAGGGCTAAACGAAGGGAACCAGAAGGGGACACCGAGCAGAGAACCCCGGACAACGCCCACTGCTCCTCGAAGGCGTCAAGGGAGCCAGTGGACGCCGCCCAGAGGAACTCCGCCCGGATGCGTGAACGGACGGAGGAGCGGAAATAGGCCCCACAGTCGCAGGAAATCCCATCGGCCAACCTCCTCTCCCTGGTTTTATAGATGGCCAGTTTGGCCAGGACTAAGAGGAGGTTGACAAGGAGATCCCGCGACTTCGTGGGGCCACGGATAGGGAGTGCATAGACAAACAGGTGAGGGGAAAAGTGCAACGAAAAACGTAATAGGAGATCCAAGAGGAGCCGGAACAGGGGGAGCACTGATAGGGGGGAAGGGGAGAGTCGAGAGCTGGGGCAGCACAGGGTGTGTGTGGGGGAGAGCCCAGGGCTGGGTTGGCAGGGGAGTGAAAGTGGTGGGAGGCCCAGAGCTGGGGAGGCAGTGGGTGCAGGTGTAGGGAGGGGAGAACCCAGGGCTTGGGCAGCAGGGGGATGGGAGGGCAGACAAATTTTTTTTTTTGCTTGGGGAGGCAAAAAACCTAGAGCCAGCCCTGCCTCCACATACCGTAAGGTAGGTAGGAGCGGATCATTATTATCCCTACTTGGAAGAGCGAGAAGCTCAGGCTGAGACAGGAGAATTGACTTGTCTTAGGTCACACGGCCAGCCAGTGGCAGAGCTGGGAATAGGACCCAAGACCCCTGATTTTCAAACTAACCATCGGATCTTGAATTTCATCCATTGAATGACCTGAATAAAGTGCTCTCAGATGAGCTCCAGACCAACAGTGCACAGTAATTATTCAGCAAGTATTTGAGGAGAACTGCAATGTTAGAGAGAATCATGACCTGCTCAGAGACCATTAATGCAGAGAAGCAGCAAAATTCAAACATATGACTGGTTCTGACTTATTTCCTTGGTCTTAAAAGAGAACAACAAGGACCTGAGTCTCCTCCCTGTCAATAACCCCCTGCTGAGCCAATCAGGGTAGAGACTGAGGACGGGAAGCTGACGGTTCTCAGCAGGGAGCCTAAAGGATGGTTCAGGTCACTGGTGGGGATCACTGCCCAAGCACTATTTCAGCCCCACATTTTTGGGTGGAGCTCCCACAGTGGGAGCTGCCAAACACTCCCCCGCAACACATACACACACCCCGCTCTTGGTGTTGGGAGGGAAACAGGTGAAAGGACAAAAGAAGCAAGAGAAGAGAAAGGAGGAAGGGATGGAGGAAAAGGTGAAACACAAAGGATAAACCCTAATGTCTCCAGTAATTCTAGGGGACAAAATCCCTGGTGCGGAATAAAATTCTGCCTCCTTAAGCTCGTGTTTTCCAGGCTTAGATTTCATCACCAGATGGATCAAACTGAACAGGTTTCAAACCTCAAGGAGGCTCTTACCTTCTAAACAGGGACGGCTGGTCTCTAGTAAACTCCCTAAAAGGGAAGGAGAAAACTCGAAAGCGGTTCCTCCTGGCGCTCACGTCCGTGAACCCGAATACTCTCTCAGTCCTCAAAGAGAGACCTGGAGAAGGAGACTTGCTGAAGCAAAGCCACAGGGGTCTCTGAGGTTTCCCTGGCCCCTCGCTCCTGTCCTGCCTGGCTGATGTCAGCATCTCTCTGTGAGGTCACCACCTCCCCACCACCTTTGACCAATAGTCTGAGGTCCTGCAAAAGGCCTTTGTGATGTCACTGCCACACCCCTCCCTTGCTGTGCTAATGTCCTGCCCCTGCCCAGGCACTTTGGGGGTTTGAGCTACTCCCTGTGGATCACCCCACTCAAGGAGCGTTCGTTCTAGGCAGCAAGCCGGCTAGACAGGAAAACATCAGACGCTGCTCCCAATGCTACATTCAGCTTTTCAGAAATTAGTCAACTTTATGGCCAGAAAAGACCATTAGAGCATCTAATCTGACCCCCTGCATATCACAGGCCTCCTGAATGACACAAGAGCTACTTTTGGGGCAAACACATTCCAGAAAGGCATCTAGTCTTCATTAAATGACATCAGGAGATGGCAAATCCACCACTTTCCTTGGTAGCTTGTTCCTGTGGTGAATCATCTTCGCTGTTGAATATTTGTGCCTTAGTTGTAATATGAATTTGTCTCTTTTCACCTTCTAGCCATTGGGGCTTGTTATTCCTTTCTCTGCTTTAATACCCAATCTTTTCTCTCCATTAAGGCCCTTCAACACCCCCCAGAGCCCAGACCCCACAGCCGGGGCCCCAGCCACCGCCACAGCCCCAGCCAGGGTCCTGCCAGATCTTCCCTGGCCCCCAGTCCCCAGAGCCCCTGGCCAGGGCCCAGACACCCCCAGAGCCCCACCAGCCCCAGGGAGAGCTGGACACTGGCGAAGGGGAGAGAAAATGGGGCACAATCGGGGCAGGGAACTTCTCAGGGGTTGGGGAGGGGGTCACCCTGGGGGCTGCTCGTGGCTCTAGCGAGAAAGGGGGCGGGACGGGCGGGGGGTCCCCACGGGGGGGCAGCGGTAAATCCGAGGGGATCTCAGCCCCCCCTTTCTCTCCCCGCTCCCCGGGGGCACCGGCTCCCCCCCCCGCCCCTTTCCCACGGAGGGGCCGGGCGCGGGGGGGGTTAATGAAGGTCTCTCCCGCCGCGATGTGCGCATGCCCAGAGCCCCAACGGCACAAACCTTCTCCGGCCCCGCACGAGCCAGACAGAACCGCAGCGCGTGCGTGCTCCCGTTCCGGCTCCCTCGCCGACGTCACTTCCGGTCCAGGGAGAGTCAGGAACTACATCTCCCAGCCTGCCCCGGGGGCGCTCCCGCCCTCCCCAGCCCGGGTAAGGGAGGGGTCAGCAGCTGGAACTGCGCATGCTCCGTGCGAGCCCCGCTGCGGGCGGGAGAATAAAGCTGCTGCTGCCGCTTTCGTGTGAGCCGGTGAGTGAGAGACCGGGGCGGGGGGTTAATTGGCTCCTGTCCCTGTTGGCGCCTCTCGCCCCCCCCCGGCACAGAGTCTCTCCGGTTCTGCCCCGTTTCTCTCTCGGGGTCTCGCTCGGGCTGTAACATCCGGGGAGATTCGCCCCCCCCCCGATCCGCTCTCTCGGCTCCCTGTCCCCGGTCTCTCCATGAGTCTCCAATGTCCATTTAAAATCTCTCCCATGGGGGGTCCCCCCCCCCCGTTTTACCTGCAGCGATTTGTCCTTGTCCGGGTGGGAAATTGTTGCCCCGGGTCAGTCCCCAGCACGTGGCTGCCCCTGGCGGGGGGGGGGGTGAGATGCCGGTTCTCTGCCGGGGGGGCGGGAGGGGCACGTGTCCCCCGTGGGGGCTGCCCGGACCCCGGTTTCCCAGTTACTGCCCCCAACTACCACCACAGCCACCAGTCACCTGCCCATCCCCCACTGCTGCCCCCTTCCCTCATCCAGGGACCTGCCAGCTCCCCCCCCCTTTGCCCTCTTAAAGCAGCTCCTCAAGGGCTCCCTGCTGCCTGTGGGAATGGTGGGGGGAGCCATCACTTTCTGTTTATGTTTTGGATACTAATATAAAATCCAGTCCAACAGCCCTGCTTTTCCCTCTAGTTATTTAACAGCAACATAAAATCCCCTCAGATCTCGACGGTGTTCATAGACTATCAGGGTTGGAAGGGACCCTCAGGAGGTATCTAGTCCAACCTCCTGCTCAAAGCAAGAACAATCCCCAACTAAATCCACCAACAGCTTTTTACCACAGATTTCTAAATGGCCCCCTCAAGGACTGAACTCACAACCCCGGGTTTAGCAGGCCAGTGCTCAAACCACCGAGCTATCCCTCTCCCCTCTCTCATGTTATCAACTGTGTAGTTTCTGACACGTGTTCTCTGCAAATCTCAAAGATTGATAAAAATTATCCTAAGCCCCACTTTTTCTCCAATTGTCTATTTCTAAATGACTATGGCCTGAGATTTTTCCCTGTCTCTTTAATTATAAAATACTAAGAAAATCTCAGATTTACACCTTTTCTCAGGTTCCTGAACATGGATATAAAATATTGGCAAATGTTGCCCATTTTCTCTCTATTCAGTTATCAGATATTGATGTGATACACTCAGATTTTACCTCGTATCAACAACTGATATAAAATCCCTCTGATTTTCCACTTTCCTCTCTAAACGTATTTAATACCCATCAAACCCAGAGGCCTCCCCCTGTTTGGGGGATCAGTGGTTCCCAGCTGGTAACTGGAGAGTTGGCTGGACCCTTTTCTTTTCTCCAGCTGGCACTGGGTGAGGAGGTCACTCTGAGTGCAGCGTGGGTCCAGCAGTATCCCAAAGCCCATGACAAATGGTCTCTGGGAGGGGTTGCTTCCCGCAGTGCGAAGATGTAGCTAGTGACAGGGCATGGACCTTTCTTGCCCTTCCATTCTCCTGTTAAAGCAGCACCGCCCAGGGATCCCTCTGCCCGGGTGACTGGCCAGCAGGGGGCAGTGATAACTTTCTATCCACTTAGCAGACACAGTGAGGTAACTGTTGCTGGGGTAGGGGATGGGGTGTCTGTGTGGGAGATTGCAGCTGGAGCTGACGGGGCGTTGTGGGAGGGGGAGGCCTCTGGGTGACTGGGCAGGGGGTTCTGGAGGTTTGGGGGGGGAGGGGTTCTGATGTGCCCAGCCCTGAGGCTGTGGGTCCTGGAGGTGGGTATCGCTGGGGACTTGTTGGTGCAGAACAGTGAGGGTGGGCGTCTCTTGGGGAGGCGGGGCAGGGGGCTGGAGGGAGCCTGGTGCTGTGCCAGGGGCTCAGTCGTGCCCAATGCACAGAACTGGGTGGGGGAGTGCCAGGCACTAGGTCGGGATGCCAGGCAAGCAGAGGGAGGGGCCCCGTTGTAAAGCATCAGGGGGTCCCAGGGAAACAGCCTGGCAGGTCCTGCTGGAGGGCAGGTGGGGACCTAGGCAGGCAGTAGGGGAATCCTGGGCAGGCAGTGAGGGACTGAATTCCCAGTGAGCGGTCCCCTGGGGGGGTGGTCCCTGGCTGTTGGGGGCTCTTGGTGGGGGGAACCTTTAGGATTCCCAGCCTGCCAGTGATGGTCTGGTGGGGGTTCTCAGGCCAGTGGGGTGCTGAGGGGTATCTGGAGTCCCTGTTCAGGGATTTTGGGGGTTGGGTCCCAGGGAATATCTGGCTGCGGGGTCTGGGCTCTGGGTACTGGGGGTGTCTGGGGGGCCCTGGATGGAGGCTCTGGGGGCTGCTACTAACCATGCTCCTTCTCTCTGATCAGCTTGTGCCAGAATCCTGACTCCAAGCACATCCCAGCATTCCCCAGCCAGGCCCAGTCACCATGATAACTTTCTATCCACTTATCAAACATCTTGAAAACTCCAGGACCTTCCAGTTCCATTGGGAAAATTTGTCCCCCGGGTCCTTATACTAGATCTTGAGGGTGCGGCAGGTGGGAAGGGGGCTAGAAATGCCACACAGTGGTCTCTTCCACAGCATTCTGGACTCATTCATTCTGAAATCTGGTTTCATTGAGACCATTGTTAATCCAGAGTCACTGTATGGAAAGACAGGGAGTGACTCCAGATGGACAGTGGGGCAAATGAGATCAGCAGTTCTCCCTGTGAGGAGGGGCTCTCATTTGCTGCTCTCCCCAGAGAGCTAAAGGAGGGAAGCTGCTCAAACGCTCTGTCCCTCTCTGCCCGGGATATTGGAGCTCAGCTTCCTGGGTCAGATGCTGTAGCCTCCATTGTGATCTGGGAGACCAGGCTTAGCAGCTGCTGCTCCCCCAGCAGGGGCTCTGTGCTGGGATGTGACCTTAACTAAAGCTGCTTCTCTGCCTGGCCCAGGTGATGACTTTCTCCAGCTGGTCCTAGCCCCTTGGGGCAGCCCTGGGCCCTGTTAATACAAATTCTACCACAGACTCCAGGTAACTGAAAGTCCTCTGGGAAAGTGCTGGGGACTGGCAAGAAAGTGACTCTGCACAAACAGCCTCTCCTCCCATTAGCAATTGCCAGGAGCAAATCCAGCCATGGGAGAGCAAAGCCCCCAGGAATGGGACTTTCCCAGCCAGAGGGGCAGGGAGAGAGGACAGGGGAAGGAGAGACTGAAAGGGGCAGTGGGAGAAATGAGTGGGGGGGAGAGATTTCCAGTTCTCTAGTCCACCCAGACACATGTATTGCAGCATCCCTGGGCAGAACCACTTTCCAGTGAACAAGAAAAGGATTAGACAGAGGAAAAGCTGGTTCTTGACTCCATATTCCCCCTGCTGGGGTGTGACTGCCGTGGGGTCAGTGTCCGAGGGAATCCCCCACAGTGACTCCTTTGGTGCTGCTCTTTTCTAGCCTTGTGTTCAGAGACTTAGTTATGAGATTGGGAGAGGGAGAAGGAAGGTTAAAAATCTCTCTGTGGGCTTAGCCTGGCAGGAGGGGCCAGGTCTACACTGTAATACAGAGATTGAGCATTTTCCCAGGATGGCAGAATCTAGGATGTCTGTCTGCAGGGAAAGGGCCTGGGGGAATCGTCCTGTGACATTAACTAAAGCCTGTTCTGTAACCCCCACAACTGCCCTTCTCACCCTCCCAGGCTGCAGAATGACGTCCGTGTTTCACTCCAGCTCATCCCATCCTGCCATGGGACAGGGGAGAGAAATGGCTGCAGTGGAGCCTGTTCAGGTAAGGATTGTCGGGGGGTTGCTGGTGCGTTCCTGCAGGAGGGAGAGGGACAGCAAATACACTGGAGATGGGAAGATTTGCACAGTCTGGTTTGGAGCAGGGCAGGAAATGCACAGGGTGGGGAAGGGAGGAGGACAGCTTGTGACATTCCTGCTGGGGGGAGTTTAATGATTGGCCCATATTCTAGGAACAGACCCATGAGATTAGGAGGTGGAAATAACCTAATTTGTGAAACAGAAAATAACCCTCCTACATGGGGCTAGGAAAACTGACCAGACTCCCAGTGCTGGAGCCTGACCTGACTAACCAGTGGCTGCTGTGAGATATGAAGGGGACACCCACTAGTGAGGTTTAGGGGAGATTCCCCTCCTTTCGTATCCAGCTCTGCACAATGGGGAGGGTGCTGGGCTTCCTACCGGAGATCTCTCCCTGGTCCCTGCTAGGGGCTCCATCTCCTTTAGCCGTCTGTGGCTAGTAGGAGTGTGATGGATCTGCTGGGAGAGAAAAGGGACTCTCTAGTCGTCCCCTTAACCTGGTGTTTCCAGGATGCTCTGAGTGGGGTGGAGGTGGGACTCTGACTGTGATCCACCCAGAGCTTGCATTTGATTGACTTCTCTCCCCCACAAATAGTGGGGTTGTGAGTGGGGCAGCAGGTACTGAGTGTTGGACTCTTGCTCTTTCAGAGGCCAGTGACCTTCGAGGAGGTGACTGTGTATTTCACCAGGGAAGAGTGGGCTCTGCTGGACCCTGCTCAGAGAGCCCTCTACAGAGACGTCATGCAGGAGAACTATGAGAATGTGACCTCGCTGGGTAAGGATTCCTGTCCCCTCAGTTCTTGGAAGGGGAAATGAAGAGATATGGTTCACGCCAGCCCCACAATGCCACCTCTGCTCTGTCCTGTCTCTGCATCACCGCAATATGCCAGTGACCCACACACTGCCACAGACCCTCCCCTGCTGCAGAGCACAGGAACAATATTGCACAGTGTCAAATATCTCCTGTTTGCATAAGTAAACTTCTTTGAGATGGGGTGACCACACCTGCACGCAGTGTTATGCTCCTACAAAGCACATGGGATCTTTATAGAGGAAGGCGCGCGCACACACACACACACACACTGTCTGTCTGTCTGTCTCTCTGCCAGAGCTGTTCATAGTTACCAGTCTGTTGTAGCTCGAGTCAATCTAATGGCCAATTACACTGAGCACAAGTGTGGGGCTGGGCTCTTGTCGGTCGCAATCCAATGCTCCGGGAGTGTGGCAAGATGAACCCAAACTCCCATGGCCAAGCACCCTGGTTCTTATAGGGTTTTTTCCTTTGTTGAAGTCTATGGATTTTGCTGTATCAGTTTGTGATCGGTTACTTCTTAACTGGTGTAAACATTCCAGTGCACCTCCGAGAGGGTCAGCCTGACCTTTGTTCTGATTTAATCAATTGTCCTCAGGGGTGCCAGCCTTGACCTCAGGGTCATCAATCTGCCCTTCGTTATGAATGCGCGTTGATGATTCTTTGATGTCCTTTAAGTCTCTTGACTCCTTCTGACTTGACGCTGGCTATAACAATGGCCTTTACACCTTCTCTTTTCCTGATGCATACATCCTCATTCACACAAACCCACTGAGAATACAAACAGTAGTGTTTTATATCGAGCAAAAAGGCATTGCAAATGAAACCTTGCCTTCAATGTTTCTCTAATCTACTTAACATAGACACAATCGAGAATCCTGTCTCTTATTTACTAAACCTTAAAACAAAGACATGTAGATTTAACTAGAGTGCCTAATTTGTAATACATAGAGGAAACCATAGTAGACAGTGTAACTTATCCTAAAACAAAAGATGACCATAATCAGTCAGAAGGATTGTTCTGGTCTGTCATTCCTTTCTGCTATTCAAACAGGGTGGCTGACAGGATGAAATCAAATCATACATTACATTCTCACAGTACATTATAAAATCCAGCTCCTACAGCCGTATTCGAGATGTGGGCGCACCATAGATTTGTATACAGGCAATATGATATTTTTTGTCTTTTCTATCCCTTGCTTAATGATTCCCAGCATTCCGTTCGCTTTTGACTGCCGCTGCACATTGCGTGGATGTTTTCAGAGAACTATCCATGACTCCAAGATCTCTCTTGAGTGGAAACAGCTAATTTACACCTCATCATTTTGTATGTCTAGTTGGGATTATGTTTTCCAATGGGCTGCACTATGTGCTATCCTGACATCTAGTACTGCTGAGATCCTGCATTCAGTACTATCCCTGCCCTTCCTGTTCCCTTTCTCCACTGAAGCCCACCAGCCCATGGTTACTGTCCCCAGCTTCCCCAGGACTCTCTCATTGTCTCTGGACCTCTCCGTCAGCAAGAAGCAGTGGCAGGGAGACTTGCCCTCTCTGGAGTCTTGGATTTCTGGGACATGGATTTACTTTCTCTGTGTTTTGGGAGCCTCTTTGAAATTGAGTGTCTGTGACATTAAGCACAGTGCAGTCTGGAGTGTTGAACAGCTGTGTCCCCTCAGTTCCCAAGCTGGGGTGACTTTTACACTGATTTACTGTGAGAGCAGCCGCTCCTGGGCAGGTAACACACAGTCTCCAGCATGTAACTCGCTCCCAGCTACACAGTATTTAGTGCTGCTAGTCAGCGACTCAGGAGTTACAGTGCAGCACAGGAAAACCCCAGAAAAGTCTCTGTTCCCAGACTTCCCCCAGAAATGTGCATCTTTCCCTGTCCAACACACTACTGAACAAGGCAAGCTCATATCACGTCTGTCATTTCATCTGTGGAAAATGACATGCACCAGCCTTGTTATCCCATGTAGATGAGGGGACTCACCCCTGCGGCACCCCCTGCTGGTGACTTCTGGGAATTAGCTCATTCCAGCTCCAGCACACCCTCTGCAGGCCGGTGATCTGCCTGTCCTCTGGCCCCCCGTGTCCCTCCCTGGACCTGGTGCCCCTTTTACCTGGGGTGCTGCCCTCTGGCAGTAACCCCTCAGTCTTGGGGTCTCCCCTCCCCAGGGAACTCCCACCCACTATTCCCACCTCGGCTCAGTATAAGGCCAGTCATCGTCTAGCCCCACACCCTGGGGCAGGCTGCAGTATCAGCCACTCATCACTGGCAAGGAGGGTTTGGACCTGCTGCCTTTGCCTACCGCTGGGCTGCCCTCTGCAGCCCCCCAGTACCTATTGCCTTCTGCTGGGCCGCAGCCTGGGGCTTTCCAGGCTGGAGCTCCCCAGCTCCTCTGCCTTTCCCCAGCCCTGCTCCACTCAGGTACCCTGTGTCCAGCTCCCTGCAGCCAGGCCCATCTCCCTCTACAAACAGAGAGAGACTCTATCTGCCCCTGGCTTCTCTGCCTTTATAGGGCAGCTGAGTCTGTTTGGGGCGTGGCCCCAGCTGCAGCCACTTCCCCCAAGCAGCCCAGCCTAAAAGCTGCTTTCTCCAGCCACAGCCCCCTCCCAGGGCTGTTTTTAACCCTTCAGGACAGGAGCGGACGTCCACCCCGCTACATCCCAAATGCAGTTTCCAACACACTTTAATCCAAACACGCTAGTTGGATAAAACAATAAAACAAGATTGTTAATTACCAAAAAAAAAAGATTTTAAGTGACTACAGGTAACGAGGCATAAAAGTCAGAATTGTTTACAAAAGAAATGCAGATAAAACACAAATATATTTGTTAGTCTCTAAGGTGCCACAAGTACTCCTGTTCTTTTTACAAACTAACATGTAGGTCAGGGGTAGGTAAACTACGGCCCGCAAGCCACACCCAGCCTGCTCGGCCCCTGAGCTCCCGGATGGGGAGGCTCCCCTCTCCCTCCCCTCCCCTCCTGTTCCCTCGCCTCTGCTGTCCCACTGCAGACTCAACATGCCGCACCACCAGCGCTCTGGCCCACCACTCCTGGGCAGTGCTGCAGCGGTGGGGCTGCGAGCTCCTACTGTTCTGAGCGGCATGGTAAGGGGGCTGGTCTGCGCGCTCCTGAGGGACCCCGTGTCTAGCTGCAGCGGGCCGCGTGGCTGTGGTAAGGAGGCCGGGGGTTGGATAAGGGGCAGAGAGTCCTGGGGGGCAGTCAGGGGACAGGGAGCAGGGGACGATTGGGCGGGCGGTCAGGGGATGGGAAACAGGGGGGTTGGATAGGCGTAGGAGTCCCGGGGTTTGTCAGGGGGCGGGGGTTTGGATATGGGTTCATATCCAGGACCCCACCCCCTACCCAACCCCGCTGCTACCTGTCCCTTGACTGCCCTGACCTCTATCCACCCCCCTGCCCACTGACAGACCCTTGGGACTCCCACACCTATCCAGCCCCCGTCCTCCCAGAACCTCCGCCCCATCCAACTGTCCCCTGACTGCCCCCTGGGACTCCCTGCCCCTTATCCAACGCCCCCACCTCCTTACCATGCTGCTCAGAGCAGCGTGTCTGGCAGCCACGTGGGCCACGCAGAGCCAGACACACTGCCCTGCAGGAGCGCACAGCCCTGCCCCACAGGAGCGCTGCCCGCACGGTGGTGTGGCTGCGGGGGAGGGGCTAGCCTCCCCAGCCAGGAGCTCAGGGACCGGGCAGGACGGTCCTGTCGGCTGGATGTGGCCCGTGGGCCGTAATTTGCCCATCCCTGATCAAGGTCATAAACCTATTGAGTCAGCAAGACATGCAGGGGTATGTCTGTGTGCTGAGACCTACGAGGCTTTTCCATGCCCTGTGCTGTGAAGCTTGTGTTTGGGACACAGGAAGTACAAGCCACATGGCAAAAGGAATATAAAGGGCAGCTGCATCATCTCCATTTTGTCTTCAATCCCTCTTCCTACCTCTGGAGCAACTTCTCTACAAATTGAAGCCTGGAACAAAGGACTGAAAGACCCATCGAACTTGTGGATGTGTTCCAGACGGACTTTCAAGCCAGCAGCTCAACAATACTGCTAATAACCTGATATATAGATTTTGGAATGCATCTCACTGCTTTTCCATTTAACAACTTTTTTTGTGTCGTGTCCTGTCTTGTCTTTCCATGCTAAAGGATTGGCTGGCAGTGTGGTCTTTTGGGTAAGATCCAAACCTATAGTGATCTTGTAATGTGGCTGACCTTTTGGGGTCAGAAAAACATTTTGTCTATGAGCAGAGTTTTTAAATAACCTCTCACTGTACTGGATCTAGGTGCTGATTGGGAGTCGGAGAACTGGAATGCAATAAAGGGGGCTGTGTGATTTCTTTTTTCAGCTTCTCGATAACCCGTGTGTGGGATCAGAAGCACAGTTTGTGACTGGTCGTTGAGTTTAACTTCAGTGTTAACCACCAGTTTTGGGAGCATCTGCTCTCCCTTTTTCATCCTGCCCTGACCCTGGCATTTTCACTGTGGACTGCCCCAGGCACACCCGTCACACTAAGCACTGAAGTTAAATTAATAGAATGTTTTTTATGACAAAGTTATGAAATCAAGTGACCTCCTTTGTTTTCTTTCATCTGAGCAGGGTTTCCAATTTCCCAACCTGATGTGATCTCCCAGCTGGAACAAGGGGAAGAGCCATGGGTCCCAGACCTCCAAGGTTCAGAGGAAAGAGAGATCCTGAGAGCTCCCTGCACAGGTGAGGAAATATTAAACCAACTGAGAATCTGTAAGTGCCTGAAGGAAACATCTGGGATGCCCTACAATGCCCTTGGAAGGTCTCTCAGTTCAATATTGTCCCTAGCAGGGGTCGTATCCTTAGGGTAAATATAGCTCATGGCTTCCTGTAGACACTAGCAGACACCAGGCAGTAGCTTCCTCCCTTCCCCCTGTGAATTTGGATGGGATGTGAAGCCTGAATTGATCCCCTCCTCTCTCCTGTTTGGGGAAGAACTTGGGGGAGTTCAGTTCCTGATTTTTATTTGACCTCTCTCCAGTACTTGTATTGGTTTGGCCTTCCCCTTTCCATCCCTGTTTGAGGTTTCTGTCTCTATCACAGCAGGTGACGCAATGGTATGTGAGAAAGAGGAGCAGAATTCTCAGCAGGAAAATGTTGAGCAAGTGGATAAACACAGAGCATTATCGCAAAGATCGAAAAGGAATGTGTCCTGGAGTCATAAGCAGGAAAAATCCCATGACATTCAGCACAGACCAGAAGGAGAGCAGGGAAACCAGCCAGGGGAGAAAGTGGGTAAATGTATTTCCTGTAAGGAAACTCAGAAGGACCTCAAGGAAACCACAATACAACAGGAAATCCTCAGCAGAAAGAGAAAAAATACATGCACTGAGTTTGGGGAAAACGTATGTGATTGCTCCATCCTTATAAAGCATCACAGAATCCACACAGGGAAGAGGCCCTATGAATGCAGTGAGTGTGGAAAATGCTTCCTTAGCAGCTCAGCCCTTTCTCAACATCAGAGAATCCACACAGGGGAGAGGCCCTATGAATGCAGTGAATGTGGGGAAAAATTCACTCGCAGCTCAGTCCTTATTAGACACCAGAGAATCCACACAGGGGAGAGGCCCTATGAATGCAGTGAGTGTGGAAAATGCTTCACTAACAGTTCAGCCCTTTCTCAACATCAGAGAATCCACACAGGAGAGAGGCCCTATGAATGCAGTGAGTGTGGAAAATGCTTCACTTGCAGCTCAGGCCTTTATCAACATCGGAGAATCCACACAGGGGAGAGGCCCTATGAATGCAGTGAGTGTGGAAAATGCTTCACTGACAGCTCATCCCTTTCTCAACATCAGAGAATCCACACAGGGGAGAGGCCCTATGAATGCAGTGAATGTGGGGGAAAATTCAGTCGCAGTTCACACCTTATTACACATCAGAGAATCCACACAGGGGAGAGGCCCTATGAATGCAGTGAGTGTGGAAAATGCTTCACTAACAGTTCAGCCCTTTCTCAACATCAGAGAATCCACACAGGGGAGAGGCCCTATGAATGCAGTGAGTGTGGGAAAACCTTTATTACCAGCTCAAACCTTATTAGGCATCAGAGAATCCACACAGGGAAGAGGCCCTATGAATGCAGTGAGTGCGGGAAAAACTTCACTCGCAGCTCAAGCCTTTCTAAACATCAGAGAATCCACACCGGTGGGAGACCCTATAAATGCAGTGAGTGCGGGAAAACCTTCTGTGGGCACTTAGCCCATGTTAGTCATCAGAGAATCTGCAAGGGAGATCAACAACATAAACACCTCTAGGGCTATCAATACTTTTTTTTCTCTAATAATTTTCCTGATTCCCACATAGGATGTGAGGTTGGATGGACCTTTACTATCTGCCAACAGTGGACAATGCTAGGTGCCCCAGAGGGACTGAATCTAACAGGTAATGAGCAAGTGATCTCTCTCCTGCCATCCATCCACCCTCTGACAAACAGAGGCTAGGGACACCATTCCTTACCCATCCTGGCTAATAGCCATTCATGGACTTAACCTCCATTAATTTATCTGCAAAAAGAACAAGGAGTTCTTGTGGCACCTTAGAAACTAACAAATTTATTTGAGCATAAGCTTTTCTGGGCTAAAACCAACTTCACTGGATGCATGCAGTGGAAAATACAGCCGGAAAATACACACACACACTCAGAGAGGACATGAAAAATTGGGTGTTGCCATACACACTATAACGAGAGTGATCAGTTAAGGTGAGCTATTATCAGCAGGAGAAAAAAACCTTTTGTAGAGGTTTTCGTGGCCTTTGAGAAAGCAAGATAGAGCTTTGGAAGACCCAGCAGGGTTTGTGGCCCAGGAATTGTTCTCAGATTCCACTGAGACTTCAACTCAGATTGCAGGATTCAAAGTCCCGAGTGCTGGCCCTTACACCATGGGACCAGCAGAGCACCTGTTGATTACTGTAGACTTCCAGCAGGGAGGACTCTGTGGGCAGGGGCGGCTCTAGGCATTTTGCTGCCCCAAGCACGGCAGACAGGTTGCCTTCGGCAGCTTGCCTGCGGGAGGTCCGCCGAAGTCGCAGGACCAGCGGACCCTTCGCAGGCAGGCCGCCGAAGGCAGCCTTCCTGCCGCCCTCGCGGTAACCGGCAGAGCACCCCCCGTGGCTTGCTGTCCCAAGCATGTGCTTGGTGTGCCGGGGCCTGGAGCCGCCCCTGTGTCTGGGGACAATTTTTTCTGGCAGGGAGGACTCAGTGGGAACATGTCTCTCTGGCCAGCCCTGCATTTGCTGAAAAAGTCAGCACACAGCACTTTGCTGCAGGCCCAGAGGCCTTTCTTCCTCCAGACTGTGAGGCCAGTGGACAGGTGAGGCAGTAGCACCTTCAGTCCCAGGCAGTAAAGGGCCCTTCCTGGGAAAGGCCATGTCCTGAAAAGGAAAAACTAAAGTCAAGGAGAGTCCTTCTAAAACTCTTTGGGTATGTCACAGGGGGAAAGTGTTTCTTTGCCTCACCAGGGACTTGAACCCTGGATCCTCAAATTAGAAGGCTGATGCGCTGCCAACTGAGCTAGCCAGGCTCACACGCTACACAAAGCAAATTTTGTACAGAAGAGAAACTAGTCAAGAAAAATGAGGGCAGGAAACTATACAGAAAACCTGCTACTCTCGCTCTCTTAGCAGTCGTAGCCCCGCCTGCTCCTCCATCTGGTGCCTTGAGGCCGTATTCTTTTTTTTGTTAAATATCAAATCCAGGAGAAAACACAGTTATACAAAGCAAAACGAAATCACAAACAGAAATGTCATTGGAAATACAGAAATAAAAAAGGAAAATGCAATTCCCATCACTTTATCATGTCTGGGCCATTCCTGTATCGAGAGCACCCGCGAAGGTCCCTGTGTGCTTACGAGAAATGTGAAGGAACTCATACCACAACCTGAACATGAAACTCAACTGCTCCCAGGTGCTGCAGTAAAACCCTTTCCCTGTTGTGAAGTTGCACTCCATAGGATTTTATTAAAGTATGCTAATGAGTGTGAATATAAAGTGACTGGACTATGCTTCATGCAAAAGGTCTCTTGTAAGGTATCATTACAAAGCTTATAATCTACTCTGTGTGTTCATCCTATTGTATGAACCGATCATTCTTGGATCTGAAACTAGAAATATGAACTATAACTCTGAGGTCCTGTTGTAATGATGCAAAGTGTGGGCCATTAATAGTGGTTTGGACTCTTGATGGCTCCCATTAACCAGGACAATTGACTGGAGATGGCTCTGTCCTGCACCATCTGTGAGTCAGGCCAGGAAGAATGAAAGCTTGGGGGGTCTCACGGGACATGTGACCATGTCACCTGGTACAGGAATCCATCTTAAACCTGGGGCTTTTCCCCAGGAGAGAGACAAAAGATTCCTGCCTTGTACCAAAGCTGTATAAGGGGGTGGAACAGAAGAAAGGTGGCTGCAGTCATGAGACATCCCCTAGCTATCACTTGAGCTGGAACACGGACTATACCAGGTGAAAAGATTGGGCCCAGACTCCTGCCACCACTGCCAGCAGCACAAGGGGGCTAAGGCAGTTTCCTGCCCACCCTCGCTCCATGTGACACACCACTCCCGGAAACGGCTGGCACATCCCTGCAGCCCCTGGCGTGGGGTGGGGTCTCTATGCGCTGCTCCCTCCCTGAGTGCCAACTCTGTCAACTGTGGCAATGGGAGTTGCGGGGTTGGAGTCTGTGGGCAGCGGTGCGCAGAGACACCCGTGGCCCTCCCGCTTAGGGGCTGCTGCCAGAGGGGGATGGGGTGCGGGTTGCTTTTGGGAGATGCCTGAGGTAAATGCTGCACCCCTCACCATCTCCTGCACCCCCAACCCCCTGCCCCAACCCAGACCCCAAACCTGCACCCAAACATTCTCCAGGACCCTGCCCATTCAACACCCTCCTGCACCCCAACCCCCTGACTGAGCTCAGACCCTGCACCCAAACTCTCTCCCAGAGCCCAGCCCCTCTCCCTCCCTCACCCAAACTCCCCCCCCCAGAACCTTAGGCAGGTGTGTGTGGGGTGTGGGGCAGGACTTAGTCCCATTCTGGGCACCACCAAAAATTATACAAACCTGCCTCCCGTGTCCAGCCCAACCTTCTGCTGATGCACCTCAGCCCCCACCCGTGCAGGGTTTGAAGCTTCCATTGCTTAAACTCCAGGACACTGAGGGATTTCAGCTCCCCTTTGCCCAGAGGGAACCTTCACCCCACTCCCATCCAGGTTCTTGTCTATGGGATCACTGTAGGGGGGCTGGGTCCCGCTGGGTCTTTTCTCTCACTGTGACAGGCCAGGGTGCAATACCTGGGGCATCTGAGCACCCAGGACCTTCTGTGGGGCTGCCGTTCCCCTTCCCCTTCTGTGGTCTCGTCTGTCATTGACTCCAGCCTTTTTTCTATCCATCGTCAGCACCATCTCAAGCCAGCTGCACTCGCCTCAAAAAGACAAAGAGTCCTGTGGCACCTTACAGAGTAACAGACATATTGGAGCATAAGCTTTCGCGGGTGAATCCCCACTTCATCAGATGAATGTCGTGGAAATTTCTAGGGGCAGGTATAAATATGCAGGCAAGAATCAGTCTAGAGATAACAACGTTAGTTCAAAGAAAGAACAGGAGTATTTGTGGCACCTTTAGAGACTTACAAATTTATTTGAGCATTAGTTCAATCAGGGAGGATGAGGGGTGAGGATGAGGTATGAACACCAAGGGAGGAGAAACTACTTTTGTAGTTGGCTAGCCAGTCACAGAATTCCCACTGCATTCATCTGACGAAGTGGGGATTCACCCAGTGATGAGCTGCCAAAATGTTAACAACTGGTTCCCTCCCTCCCCCCCCCGGGAGGGGGGTCGTGCCCCATCCAACCCCTCATGTTCCTTGACAGCCTCCCCGACCTATGCCCTATCCACCCCCCTTCCCTGTCCGCCCCCTGCCACCCCATCCAACCCCTTCTCTCATTCCTGATGGCACCCAGGGACCCCTACCCCATCCAATCACCCCTTCTCTCTGTCCCCTGACTGTCCCTGGAATCCCTACCTCTAACTGCCCCCCTCCACCCCATCCAACCCCTGCTCCTTCCTGACTGCCCCTGGGGACCCTTGCCACCATTCAATCCCCCTGTTCCCTGCCCTTTGACCGCTCTGACACTAATCACCCCCCCCAACTCCCCTGCCCTCTTCCCACACCGGCTCCCTGCTACCTTACCGTGCTGCCTGGGGCTGGGATCGGAGCCACCCAGCCGACGTCGGGGCCGGACTCCGGGCCAGCAACCCCGCCGCCCGGGGAGCAGACCCCGGGCCAGCAACCCCGCCGCCAGGCCCGGCCCGGCCGCCGGGGACCGACCGGACCCTGAGCCAGAAACTGCGCGGCCCGGCCCGGCCACAGGGGACCGACCGGACCCCGGGCCAGCAACCCCACCGCCGGGCCCGGACACTGGGGACCGGATCCCGGGCCAGCAACCCTGCCGCCCGGCCCGGCCCCCGGGGGCCGAACAGGAGCCACACTGCGCTGCCCTGCCCAGCGAGGTCGCAGCTGGACCTGGGGGGCCAGGAGCCACGCTGCACCGCCCGGCCCCAGGGACCAAGGTCCGGCCCCGACCTCGCTGGGCAGCGCGGCGCCTGGAGCCCTCCACCCGCTGGCGCCCCCGCCCCCGCTGAAACTTACCTGCTGGAAGCCTCTGCTTTCTTCTCAGCCCTCCGAGGCTTCCCGTGCAAACAGCTGATTGGCGGGAAGCTGGGGAGGGGAGAAGAAGCCGGAGGAGCTTCAGAAGAGGAGGCGGAGTGAGGTGAGCTGGGGCGGGGGAAGGGTAGGGAGCTACTAGAGCTTTAGTTAAATTTAAAAGCCCTTTTGGAACTAGTTGTTCCTCCAGGAACAACCGGTTCTAAAGGGGGCTTCTAAATTTAACAACCGGTTCGCGCGATCCAGTGCGAACCGGCTGCAGCTCACCCCTGGATTCACCCAAGAAAGCTTATGCCCCTGTACGTCTGTTAATCTGTAAGGTGCCACAGGACTTTGTTGCTTTTTACAGATCCAGACTAACACAGCTACCCCTGTGATACTCAAAAAGACAGTGTCCCCTGTTGGGTGTACATCACTGATTTCTCTCCTCCCTGGGCACTGACTGCCCCTGTGTTTCCTTGCCTCTCAGTCTGAGCAGATGGGACCTTTCCCTCCAGTGCTGGAGGATTTGCCCTTCTCATCTACCCTTGTCCCAAGCAGCACAGCAGGTGGGAATCTTACATGTACTGAGGTGACTTAGGCGCAGAACCCCCCCAACCTTGCATGCACTTGGCACTTGGTCCTCACTCAGCAGGATTAAAACTCCTGCAGGGCCACATTCCAGCTGGGCATGAGCAAAGCAGCAGAGCGAAAAAAAGAGATAGAACCCAGGACTTCATACATGAAAATGAACTAGCAGCACATGACCTCTGAACAGCTGCCATTCGAATGTATCTGAAAGTTACAAGGAACAACAATCTGTGTTAATGGAAGGCTGCCATTTATTAGAGCCCCAGTTGATGCCGTGTGCACAAACAGAGGATTGAATGTGTAACAGGGAGTTTGGTAAATCTTGGTTATTTTATTTTTGCAACAGGCTCCTGTTCACCTCCAGTAGAGTTTTCAGTCCCAATGGCAACTTACTTACCAAATGTAATACAGACTAGTCCATGCCTCCCATGTGGATGTGGTTCTTGTTCTTCTGCACATTGTAGCCCATGGAGGCCAAGGACCTGCAAATGTGTCTTCATGTGCCTTTGTTTAGTTGATGAAAACAAACCTAGACACTTAGAGGATTGGAACTGATTTCAGCTGGGGGACATGTTTGGGAGGTTTTTATGCATTTGCACAGGAAAACATTGAGTGTGTCCATTCATTTCAGGGATCCCTATTTAGTGGAGCTCCTGAAAATAGAATTATTTTTACTGAAGTAACAAGTTTGGAAGGGAGCACTTGGATTTGAACCAAGGACCACTTGATCTGCCGTCAAACACTCTACCACTGAGTTATACCCCCATGACATTTGTGTTGGCAAGTCAGTGATCTTAAGGATTTTGAAGGACGGGCTCTGCCTCAGAGAGCTCCTTTTCTATTCCCAGACCACAAGGGTTTTAAAAATGGGGTTTGATTAAACTTTATATACACATGTAGACACCACAGCTTGCACACCCACCAACATAGCTTCCCCCACTGACATAGCTACCACCTCTCGGGGAGATGGGTTAACTGCACGGATGGGACAGCTCTCTCCCCTCCGCTTAGAGCAGCTTCATTATTTATGAATAGGTGGGAAATAACCTCCTGAATGGACAGGAACCAATGTAGCCTGCAGGGCCCCCAGGAGAATACAGGATTCTATAGTATTGCAATTTTTTTTTATGGAAGGGGCCCCTGAAATTGTTTTGCCCCAGGACCCCTGAATCCTGTGGGCGGCCCCTGCCCAGACCACGGCGCTGTCCCCCCACTCCACCCCCTTCCCTCGTTCTCCTCCCTCCGAGGCCCCATCTGTGCTCTGCCCTCACTCCCATTTGGCCACTTCCCACCCCTGCTCTTTGGCTGAGGCCTGCTGGTCCCCCTTTCGCTCGTCCCTCTCCTCCCCCAGGGCCTCCTCGCGCCTCTCCACCCCCTACCCCAAGGTATGCATGCTGCCCACCCCTCTCTGCCCCTCCCTGAGACCTGCCCTGCCCATCACCCACCCCTCTCTGCCCCCTCCCTGAGACCCACCCTGCCCATCGCCCACCCCTCTCTGCCCCTCCCCTGAGACCCACCCTGCCTATCACCCACACCTCTCTGCCCCTCCCCTGAGACCCACCCTGTCCACCTCTTTCTTTGGTCATCTGTTGTTATTCCTTGAAACATCAAGGATGGAATAAAAAGCTGAGTTTACTCCAGGGTGAGGAAAGAAAGGAGCCACCAACCCCCTGGCAAATTTCAGTACCCCAGAGAAAACCTGCCCCCTGCTATCGCAATCACTGATGTACTGGGGATATGACGGGAAAGGGACTGTCTGAATGATCGAGGCAGGAAATGGACAACAAGCTACAGCAAAGTCATTAGCCACAAACACACTCTCCTCGTGCTCCAGCCGGAAGGGAAAGGAGCAGGAATTCTTGCAGTTCAGCCATGGACACACTTACACAAGGGCACAGCAGTGTGTGTGTTGTGGAAGCTGGTTTCAGGAAACAACTGGAATTGATCACTCAGTGAGAACAGAACTAGAGTGCAGTGAGAACCACATATACAGCAAGTAGTTGTGGCTGAGTGGTTAAGGCGATGGACTAGAAATTCATTGGTGTCTCCCTGTGCAGGTTCACATCCTGCCGACTGTGGAGGAAGTTGTGGTTCTTCAGTTTCAATGGAGCTGGGTCTTGTCTCACTCTTAAGCTATGTCTGCATGAAAGAGTAATGTGGCTTTAACTAAAGTGTTTTAATTGAACAGCTGTTGCATGTCCAGCCTATGCCCCTGTGTCACCAGAGCACATCCATGCTAGCATCTCTTGGATTGCCACAGAGAGCAGTGCATTGTGGGTAGCTATCCCACTGTGCAGCTGGCTGCAGGGTGCTTTGGGAAGGGTTTGCAATGCCTCACAGGCTGGTACAGCATCACATGATGCAGGTTTCTCTATCTCATTGGTCCATGGGCACCTTACTAGATTGCCAGCTGCTTTTCAACTGCAGTGTGGGGTAGAGACATACGCGGAGAGTTCCATACCCATATGGTGCTCGGGCACCAGCAATATGCAGAACCAGGGACCCAGCTCCAGCAATATGTGGAGCCAGGTGCCCCCCACGCCTCCCCCGAGTGTTCCGCGGCCCCGGGCTCTGCCCCCGCTCCGCTCGTCTTTCCCGGGCCCAGGAGCAGAGAATCACTGATTGTCTCTTCCCTGAGCAGCTCCATGTTGCCTCCCAGCAACTGATGCTGCATGGTGTTAGTGCCCCATGGCCGGGACAGACTGACTGAGCCTGCCCTGCCCCCTGAAACCCTTTTCCGGCAGGACCCTCAAGCAGCACAGGGGGGGGGGCCCTCTGCCCACAGTCACCACTCCTGCCCCATCCCTCACCCCCAGTGAGGCCACAGTGACAGTGTGCTGCTGGGGGGCAGGAAAGGGGGCGCCTCCCCCAGAGCGTGCTGCTGCCTGCAGCGAACGGGCTGGGGGGAGTCCTCTCTGGCCGCACTCCCCGAGCAGCCGGCCTGCAGCCCAAACCCATCCCCAGCTCTGCCCCACCCCAGAGCCCCCCGCACCCTCATCCTCTACCCTAGTCCTGAGCCCTCCAGCCCCCAAACACCTGATCCCCAGTCCCAGCCACAGCCCCCATCCCGCCGCACCCTGACCCTCTGCCTGAGCCCTGAGCCCCTCCAGCCCCCCAAACACCTTATCCCCAGTCCCAGCCAGAGCCCCCATCCCGCCGCACCCTGACCCTCTGCCTGAGCTGAGCCCCTCCAGCCCCCCAAACACCTTATCCCCAGTCCCAGCCAGAGCCCTCATCCCGCCGCACCCTGACCCTCTGCCTGAACCCTGAGCCCCTCCAGCCCCCCAAACACCTTATCCCCAGTCCCAGCCAGAGCCCTCATCCCCCACACTCCTACTCTCGCCCTGAGCCCCTCCCACACTCCAAACCCCTCATCTGCAGCCACACCCCACAGCCTTCACCCCTGCACCCCTTCCCTCTGCACCCCTCCCATCCCCAAACTCCCTCCCAGAGCCTGCATCCTGCATCCCAATCCCCTTCCCCAGCCTAGGGTCTGCACCTCAGACCTCCTCCCTCACCCAAACTCCCACCCAGAGCCTTGGGCAGGTGAGGGGCAGAGTTTGGGCAGGGGCGGGTTCTGGGCACCACCAAAATGTCTACAAACTGCCACCCATGGGTAGAGAGCATGTGTGTGTGTGTGGGGGGGGAGACAGTGTGTGTGTTGCGGAAGAGTGAGTGTGTCGCACACTGTCTCTAAGTTCTGACAGCTGCTGGAAGCAACCAGTCCTGAGGCAGGGGACAGCCCCGACATCAGCCCCCTTCTCTCACTGGCTCAGCTCAGCACAGCACTCTCTGTCACACACACACACACACTGCTGCCTGCTTAGCTCTGTGTCAGGGGTGCTGGAACAGGGGGTTTAGAGGGCCATGGCCCCACCACGCTTTACTGGCTGTTAGGACAAATGATGGAGGGGGGGTAAGGGTGCAGTCTTGGGGAAGAGGCGTCTGTGGGTGTGGCCTTGGGGGGAGAGGTGGTGTGAGTGGGGGTCCTTAGGGAAGGGGTGTCATGGGAGTGCCACAGTTTGGACAATGGTGCCGCCACCCATTGTAAGGAAGCTTCTGCCGCCCCTGCTCTGTGTTGGCAGAGCGGGAGAGAGCAGCATCCATGGCTCCCCAGGGCTCTGGCAGGGGGGCTTGGGAGGTGATTTAAAGGGCCCGGGGCTCTGTCCGAAGCAGGGAACCCTGGGCCCTTTAAATCACCAGCCTGGGGAAGCTGGGCCGGGCTGGCACAGCGTACCGGCTCTTGCCGGTACCCCATACTGGAACATGCCGGCTTACTTTCACCTCCAGAAGGTCCTCACATGGATCAATAACTGGTTAGAAGACAAGAAACAAAGGATAGGAATAAATGGTCAGTTTTCAGGATGGAAACAGGTAACTAGTGATGTCTGTACTGGGACCAGGACTAGTCAACATATTCATAAATGATCTGCTAAACAGTGAGCTGACAAAATTTGCAGATGATCCAAAACTACCGGCTTGCTGCCTAGAACGAACGCTCCTTGAGTGGGGTGATCCACAGGGAGTAGCTCAAACCTCCAAAGTGCCTGGGCAGGGGCAGGACATTAGCACAGCAAGGGAGGGGTGTGGCAGTGACATCACAAAGGCCTTTTGCAGGACCTCAGACTATTGGTCAAAGGTGGTGGGGAGGTGGTGACCTCACAGAGAGATGCTGACATCAGCCAGGCAGGACAGGGGCGAGGGGCCAGGGAAACCTCAGAGACCCCTGTGGCTTTGCTTCAGCAAGTCTCCTTCTCCAGGTCTCTCTTTGAGGACAGAGAGAGTATTCGGGTTCAGGCACGTGAGTGCCAGGAGGAACCTCTTTTGAGTTTTCTCCTTCCCTTTTCCTGATTTTACTAGAAAACAGCCATCCCTGTTTAGAAGGTAAGAGCCTCCTCGAGGTCTGAAACCTGTTCAGTCTGATCCATCTGGTGACAGTTGAATTCTAGGCATGGAAAACACGAGCTTAAGGAGGCAGAATTTTGTTCCGCACTTGGGATTTTGTCCCTTAGAATCACTGGGGACATTAGGGTTTGTCCTTTTTGTTTCACCTTTTCCTCCATCCATCCCTTCCTCCTTTCTCTTCTTCTCTTGCTCCTTTCACCTGTTCCCCTCCCAACATCAGAGTTGTGTGTGTGTGTGTGTGTGTGTTGCGGGGGAGTGCTCGGCAGCTCCCACTCTGGGAGGTCCACCCAAAAATGTGGGGCTGCAATAGTGCTCGGGCAGTGATCCCCACCGGTGACCTGGACCATCCTTTGGGCTCTCTGGTGAGAACCCTCAGCCTCCTGTCCTCAGTCTCTACCCTGATTGGCTGAGCAGGGGGTTATTGACAGGGAGGAGACTCAGGTCCTTGTTGTTCTCTTTGAAGACCAAGGAAATAAGTTATAACCAGTCATATGTTTGATGAATTTTGCTGCTTCTCTGCATTAATGGTCTCTGAGCAGTTCATGATTCTCTCTAACATTGCAGTTCTCCTCAAATACTTGCTGAATAATTACTGTGCACTGTTGTTGGTCTGGAGCTCATCTGAGAGCACTTTATTCAGGTCTGAAATGTCTGAAATTCAAGATCTGATGGTTAGTTTGAAAATCAGGGCTCTTGGTCCTACTCCCAACTCTGCCACTGACTGGCTGTGTGACCTAAGACAAGTCAATTCTCCTTTCTCAGCCTTAGCTTCTCCCTCTTTCAAGTAGGGATAATAATGATCCGCTCCTACCTACCTAAACACACACACTGTCTCTCCCCACACACAAACAGTCTCCGCACTGCATTTGAAAGGCAGCTGGCAATCTAGTAGGATGCCCATGGAACATTACACCATGGGACCAGCTCATGCTGCTGTCTCTGTGCATCGGTGACCCTCACGGGGCTGGCTCATGTAAGGGACTGTTGGCCCCTTACTAAAACTTAGTGGGGGTTTTGATTGGCTAGTTCCCAGCACCAATAGAGGGGGGAAGGCCCACTGGGAAATCAGGCCCCTGAGACTGACAGTCCCCTGGGCAATGGGGAGAGGCCAAAGCTCCAAGTTAGCCGCACTGACAGGCCAGGCAGTGTAATGAGGGAGTCACCAGGCCAGGGGGTCCCATCCTCCGTGGGAGCTGGAACTGCCTGGGCCAGAGTGGGGGGGAGCTAAGGAGAGAGCAGGAGCCCGAGAAGAGCCGGGGAGCAGAGCTACACCAGCCGGGGAGAACCAGAGCAGATCCGTGTTGGGAGCCGAGCCGCAGCAGCACGAGCCATAGAAGCTGCCCAGGGAGCAGATCTGTGCGGGGAGAAGAGCTGCAGCAAGCGGAGCCAGAGGAGCAGCCCAGGGAGCTGGAGGCAGAGCCGCAGCAGCACTGGGGCTGGAGGAGGGTGCAGTGAGCAGCGTGGGAGAGCGAGGGGGACCCTGGGCAGAAGGCCCAGTGCAAGGAGATGCCACCCGTCAAGAGATCTTGCAGGCCAGACTTTTGGGGGTGGGGGGATCATATCCCCTACATGGGGGCTGACACTGGGAACAAGGGGCCTGTCACTTAGAGCATGTGGCCACTGCCAGAGCACGTGTCCAGCCCGTGGTGTCCCTGCAGCACAGCCAGGGCCTGGGGAGGAGGCCTGGGACATGTGAGGGAGAGACTGTGACCTGCCCTGACCCTCCAGAGACGCTGGTTGTGATCTCCCTGCGCCACAGAACAGGGTAACGTGTTTTCCTTTAATCTTTCCTTATGTTTTACATTGATTGCTGGGTAATAAATGGTGTTTGCTTGAAGCACATGCAGTGAGGAGTGGGTCAGGGAAGTGCCCAGAGTGGAGACACGGTAGCCCTGTTCAAGTGATCATGACAAGATTGGGGGTCATCAAACCCCCCAGGATTCCTGGGCCCAGCCTTGTTGGGGTTACGAGGTCTCTGCTACACAGGAGAGTAGAAAGAGCCTCCTTGGGGTCAGGCAGCCTCTGGGTAAGGGGGTGGGGACTCAGATCCTTTCTCTGGCCAATTGCATCAGGGTCGTGTATAAACCAGGGAAGTTCCCCACGATAGCCAGACCTGAACCCCCTGTACACTTGTGCTCTGTCCTCATTGCTTCTCTGTCTCTCTTCCCCTCATCTCTGCTGCTCCCCCTCTGGGCTTTCTCAGGACTCTGAATCCTGCAATCTGAGTTCAGATCTCAGTAGGACCTTGTATTGGCTTGTGGTAAAGCCCTGGAGCTCACAGTGCTCAACTTCCTGTCTCCTGTTGTACAAGAACAAGTCTTTCCCATCCTGTTGGGTGACTCAGGTCTCTGGGTGGGACAGCTGCAGTGGGTCAGGGCTCTAGAACTGGCTACTGACACCTGAGAGTTGGGATTCTCATGGCTTCACCTGATGCCCACAAGTTTGGCACTTGCTACTGTGCTTTTCCTCTTGCCCACATGGCGCTTGAAGGAAGGAGGGCCAGGGCCAGGCTTCATAGTCAGGGCTAGGCAGGAGGGAGGCAGAGTCCCAGGCTGGAGCCCAGCACCTCTCCTCCTCCGGGCACCTAGAGCAGAGGCGGCTGGTGCTGACAGCTCCAAGGGAAGGCTTAAAAGCTACAGAGCAACTGAGGGTGGGGCAAGAGCAGGACCATGCCTATATGTGGCCTTCAGACAGCCACTAAGACACCTGGCCAGGCTGCTCCCTACCATGCCAAAACCCCACTGAAGGCCACCCACAGACCAACATGCAGGGCGGCTGCTGATGCTCTGTGGCCAACACCAGAAGATGGTAGGAAAGCAGGGCCAGCTCCCCTGGTGGGGCCTCTGACCGTTCCCACTCCAGGTGCTCACTTTGGCAGTGGAGCCGCCCAGTTTCTTTGGCAAGTCAGGAAGGGCAAAGGCGAGACTGGAAGCACCTGGGGCTCATGCCCCAGCCTTTGTGACGCCCAACCCCCAACTCCTTCCTGGGTCTCTAGCTGAAGCCAGAGCATTGGCCTGAGCGGCCAAGAAGAGGTTCCAGCCCTGAAGGGAGCAGGACTTGCAGCACAAAGTGAGCACAACCACGAGGGGACTCAAATCCTGAATCATCCGATCCACAGGGAGATGCCTTATCCTTTAGGCCACATGATGAGGGGGTCTAAACACTTCTTTGGAAAAGCCGGACACTGTGTTTCTCAGGTCATCTGCTGAGGGGGCCGAGACTCTCTGGGCACAAGAAGTCGAGTTCCCAGCGACACGTGAGACTTAATTCTCTGGAGCCAGGTGCAGGGCTTTGGCAGGGAGGCTCAGGCATGGGGGATTGGGGTGCGGCGGACGGACCGGCTGTCTAGGTGTGGAGATTTAGTCACACTGAGGCACAGGAGGGAAGAGGAGGAGGAATCCTGCTGACAGGCAGTGGCTGTGCAGAAAAAGAGGAGGGGTTCCTGGGACTTTTTTTGCCTCTCTTTTGCCTGCCTGCTCACTCTTGTGGTGAACGGTGAAGATGTTTTTCAACACGCCCAGGTAGCTCAGTTGCTGGAGCATCAGGCTCTTAATCTGAGGGCCCGGGGTTGAAGCCCCTGTCTAGGTACCCAGCTTTTAAGTTGCCTTGTGTGCCAGGAGCCAAACTCTGTTCACAGCCACACGGGGATTCCCAGAAGCTGTGGCCATTTCCTGGAATGGTTCCTTTCCTTAGCAATCAGGAGAGAGGCCACATCCACAGGAGCAGGTGTAGAAAGTGCAGTCTCTGGCTGCCAGGAAGTGCTGTGGGGCCAGGTGCTGAGAAAGCCCAGAGGGGGAGCAGCAGAGATGGGGGGAAGGGAGAGAGAGAAGCAATGAGGACAGAGCACAAGTGTAAAGGGGGCATCTGGTCTGGCTATTGTGGCAAACTTCCCTGGTTTATACACGACCCTGGTGGAATTGGCCAGGGGAAGGATCTGAGTCCCCACCCCCTTACCCAGAGGCTGCCTGACTTCGAGGACTGTTAGGATACAGATATTCAGGCCAGTCTGCAAAGGCCTGTACTTTAAGAATTTAGGTGTATTTTTATCACTTAGCTAGTTATAGAGGTATAAAAGAAAGAATAAAAAATCACTGTCTGTCTGTGTAATGGCCTTCTCTTACTGTGACAGTCTGAGGCCTGGTTCTTCGGCTAAGCAGCAAAGGCAGCCATAAGGTGGGAAGTGTATGGTCACATTCACACATTCCCAACTAGTCACATTGAAATAAGGTGCTATTGGGCTGTTAGGAATACAATTCTGCCCTGATATTCCATCACCTCCAGAGAAAGGGAAACTTAGTTTGGTAGCATCCTGTCTGGCAAGAACTCACTTATCAATAGACACAGCTGGAAAACCCTTATGTCTGTATAGATGTAGTTGTGAAATCCTCCCTTCTGTATTGTTTTGTATGTTTATTTGCATGGTCTCTGTCTGGTTCTGTGATTGTTTCTGTCTGCTTGCATCCGAAGAAGTGGGTGTTCACCCACGAAAGCTCATGCTGCAAAACTTCTGTTAGTCTATAAGGTGCCACAGGATTCTTTGCTGTTTCTGTCTGCTGTATATTTAATTTTGTTGGGTGTAACCAGTGAAGGTGGTGGAATATAACCATGTTACAGTATATCAGGACTGGTTAGTCTAGAGAAGGAGTGAGGGTGCCAGGCGGCGCGGCGGTCGGGGCCACGTGGTGAGTGCCCCGCTGAAGCGCTGGCCGCCCCCCTTCTCTCTCCCCCCCGCTCCCTCCCCTTCCCCCCGCCCCCACTAGACCGGGCGCGCACTCTGCAGCACAGGGAGTCCACTGGCTCCGGCTGCCCTGTAGGGTTTTTTTTTGTTTTTCCCCTGCTTTGCCAGCTGCACCGTTGTTTTTCCCCCCACCACCCTGCTTTGCTGCTCCAGCCCCACCGTTTTTGTGTTGTCCCCCGCCCCCCACTTTGCTGCTCCAGCTGTGCCGTGTCCCTCCCCTCCAGCTTTGCTGCTCCAGCCCCACCGTTTTTGTGTTGTCCCCGCCCCCACTTTGCTGCTCCAGCTGTGCCGTGTCCCTCCCCTCCAGCTTTGCTGCTCCAGCCCCACCGTTTTTGTGTTGTCCCCCGCCACTTTGCCACTCCAGCCACGTCGTGTCCCCCCCCCCGCTTTGCCACTTCAGCCGCGCCGTACCCCACACACACTCCCGCTTTGCTGCCAAACATGCACCTTTGTATGCAACTGCTGAGTCAGTTGTGAACCTTGCTACCATTATCATTATCCCTTTGAAATGATGATGGTGATGGACACTTGGCTCTATATCCCAGTGTGTCATGGATGTCTACAGGCTGCATTAGCCAATCCAACCATTTGGCTCTTGCAGATGGGCACCTCTGTATTGTGCCTGAGTCTTGTACAGCTATGAATGGCTGGTAGATGCCGATATTTTCCCGTCTTTTTAACCAGCTCTAATACCAGGCCAGGCCAGGGCTGGGAAGAGAGAGAGAGCAGCAGGTTTCCCCTATTGTGGCCGTCTCGCTTTTTCTTGACTAGCTTCACCTCTGCACCAAGTTGTGCTTTTCATATGTGAGCCTGGCTAGCTCAGTTGGCAGAGCATCAGACTTTTAATCTGAGGGTCCAGGGTTCAAGTCCCTGGTCAGGTGAAAAACTTCTCACTGTGATAATAAAAGCCTGTCTTTCTGGAGTCTTGTTCAGTGTTACTCTTTCTCTCCAGGATTTTGCCTTTCCTAAGAAGGGCCTTTCGGGCGGGGGGGTGTTGAAGAAGCAACTCCTTGACATCCCCTCTGTCCTTGCAGGCTGGAGGAATAAAGTCCTCTGGGCATAGAGCATGTTCCTCCCCTGCAGACACAAACACACAGAATATTCATAAGGAATTAGAATTAGAATCCACCACTTTCCTTGGGAGCTTGTTCCTGTCGTGAATCATCCTCGCTGTTGAATATTTGTGCCTTAGTTGTAATATAAAATTTCTCTTTTCACCTTCCAGCCATTGGGTCTTGTTATGCCTTTCTCTGCTCGATTAAAGAGCCCTTTCATACCCAATATTTTCTCTCCATTAAGGCCCTTCAACACTTCAGTGAAATCACCTTTCAATCTTCTTTTGATAAGCTAAACAGGTTGAGCTCGTTCAATAGCAAAGAGCCACCAAATGTTCTGAGGGCTGGAGAAAAATGTCTTCTAGGGAAAGTGGTGGATTCTCCATCTCTTGATATCATTTAATGAAGACTAGATGCCTTTCTGGAATGTGTTTGCCCAAAAGTAGCTCTTGTGTCATAAAGGAGGCCTGTGATATGCAGGGGGTCAAATAAGATGCTCTAGTGGTCTCTTCTGGCCATAAAGTTGACTAATTTCTGAAAAACTGAGTGTAGCAATGGGAGCAGCGTCTGATGTTTTCCTGTCTAGCCGGCTTGCTTCCTAGAACGAGCGCTCCTTGAGTGGGGTGACCCACAGGGAGTAGCTCAAACCTCCAAAGTGCCTGGCCAGGGGCAGGACATTAGCACAGCAAGGGAGGGGTGTGGCAGTGACATCACAAAGGCTTTTTGCAGGACCTCAGACTGTTGGTCAAAGGTGGTGGGGAGGTGGTGACCTCACAGAGAGATGCTGACATCAGCCAGGCAGGACAGGGGCGAGGGGCCAGGGAAACCTCAGAGACCCCTGTGGCTTTGCTTCAGCAAGTCTCCTTCTCCAGGTCTCTCTTTGAGGACTGAGAGAGTATTCGGGTTCACGGACGTGAGTGCCAGGAGGAACCTCTTTCGAGTTTTCTCCTTCCCTTTAGTGATTTTACTAGAAAACAGCCGTCCCTGTTTAGAAGGTAAGAGCCTCCTCGAGGGAAGTGGTGTCATGGGTGTGTCACAGTTCGGATGCCAGTTGCCCCCCTACACTGTAAGGAAGTTCCCGCCACCCTGCTCTGTGTTCACAGGGCGGGAGAGAGCAGCATCCACGGCAGTGATTTGCTCCTGGCTGCCGGAGCAGAGCAGCAGGCTCAGCTGTCAGAACTTCCCAGAGCGATGAAAGGGGAGGGGCCCATGGCTCTGCAGCAGGAATGCAGGGCAGACGAGTTCACAGCGGGCATTGTGGGATACTGGGGAAGGCCAGTTATGGTGATATAATGAACAGCAGCGTTTACTCTGTTACTTTAAGTTTGCTGCAAAAAGCTCTAGACCTCTCATCAAAGTTGTTTTATTTTGTCAGCAAAACAGGGCAGTTTTGTTGCCAGACGTGGCATTGCAGTGTGTACACCAGCCACAAGCTGCCGACCGAGAGAGCATTGTGTGTTTTTCACACACCTGAGCAATATAATTCTGCTGAAACAACTTTGTAGTGCAGACCTGGCCAAAGATTCACTCACACACAGCTTGCAAGGAAAACCTCACCTGCTGCTCTGCTTTGCAGAATCCAAACACAAGCAAAGCTTGTCAGGCCCTGGTGGCGATGGCAGGGAGTCAGGTGTGGGCAGACAGTCTGTTATAGCTACCCCCAGGCACCATGTCTTAGCTGGCTAAAGCATCTGTTTCATAAAAAGAAGATCCTAGGTTCAACTCCCAGTGGTGACTGGTTGTTGGGGCATCTGTTCTTGGCTACTATCAGAAGACAAGGTTCAGAGCTAGATGGGCCTTTGGTCTGGCCCAGTGTGGTTTTTCTTATGGTTTAAATAACAGTTACTGGCTCTGATAATAGAGTTACTGAACGTTTGGGAGTTAAGAGCTGGTAGGTCAGTGGTCCAGTCCCCACACAGATGACCCCTGTCTCCCTCTGGGACAGAGGCAGGTCTGAGCTCTCACCCAAATGCTCATTGTGGCTGCCAGAATCTGTGAGCAGCTTGTTTAGTTTACAGCAAAGGTTGAGTCCTGCTTTGTGCACCGTGTGTGAGAATGAAAATCCTAAACTGCCCTTTGAAATATCGAATGCAGCAGGACGTGTTATTGTCCCTGCCCCAAAGCAGACAGACCAATGGAGAAATGCTGTCGAGTCCAAGGTAATACTCCCCTGCCATTTTACCTTTTTTGCTTGCTAAACTCCTTCTTATCTGCCCGGCCCAGGCTGTCCTCTGCCTCAGCTGCTGCTCCCGGCCTGCTCTAGAGTCAAACACGCAGGGCCCCCAGGGGAACAGAGGCTGGGACAGGGCAGCAGCCTGGGCTGGGCTGGGAAGATGCTGGGAGTTCTCGTTCCCTGAGAACTGGCCTGGCTCCCTTCTCAACAGGGAACAAATCAATTCCACGTCCCCTCCCCAGAAAAACCAGCCTGGAGCCAAGGGCAGCAGGGGACGATTCCCTGCAGTTCCCACCGAGGCAGGAGAGAACCCAGGGTGTTTGTAGCAGAGCTTATGGAACTGACGTGGGGAAACCAGCCTTTAATAACAGGCAGTTCCAGTTTAAGCTCAGTGTTTTTAACAATTTCTACAACATTAAATAACCCTTTCATTGTAGTGTCCCCATCCATAAAATTGCTTCAGCCTTATAGGTTCCTAAGTGCACAACTAAACATCTCTTCAAACACAAGGGAGTGGAGATCAGTCAATGTTCAGAGTCATCCCATATAAAAGAACCATGTTGTGGTACATACTGGCCCCATCATGTGGCCATCGCCTTTCCCTCCTCTCTGTTAAAAGTTTTAGTATTTTGCACAGAAACTTTCTTCCCTCAGGAGAGTCCTGGGAACCAGGGCTGCCAGCCAGACAAACACCTTTAAGAGGCGGCGTAACCTGTCAAAAAATGATCTCCCTCTTTCAGTTCAGTGACACCCTGAAATGTTACTTATCAGGGCAGAGCCAGAGGATTGAAAGCAGCTACATGAAACCCCTGTGTAGCTAACAGGAATGAACACAAACACTCCCTTGTATCTGAAGAGATGTTTAGTTTTACCCTTGGTAAACTACAAGACTAAAGGGCAAGGCAGTGGTTCCAGATATAAAGAGTGAAACACGAGACAATCATCATAGTTATGTCCATAGTGACTGCAAATTATTTCTAAATTCTTCTTATTATCATCAGTGTATTATTTTCTCTGGAGTCTAGACATTGACTATATCTTGACCAAGAAATTTAGATCTTGATAAAATAATCGACTATCCCTGGTGAAGGCAATGGACTTGATACCCACTGGGGTGTCCCTACACAGGTTCAAGTACTAACAACAGTGGCTTCCTTTTAGCCATAGATTTTAATCAGGGCAATAAATTGATACGAACTCCTGTAAAATCATTTTCCAGCCCGACTCCTTCACCCACATTTGTTAGGGCATTGGGCCACCATATGGATGTTTCATTTCCCTCCTCAATTTCACACAGAGACACAATTTCCTTTGCACAGATCCATGAACAGCAAAACCTCCCTGTCTCTCTTGTCTGAGCCAGGGCATTCGATTCCATTGAAACCTTCTCTCCTGCAATGGCGATGGTCAGACAGAGGGGACGTGGCCACCTTCACCTCTGACAGTGAGATATTGGCTCAGCTCTTTCTTTCTGCTGCTGTTGTTAGTCCATGAAATATCAGGGATGGAATGCAAGGCTGAGTTCATGCACCAACCTCCTGAAACATTTCAGTGCCCAGAGAAATCCTGACCCCGGCTGTTGGAATAATATGGTGGAGATTCAAATAGGAAAGGGACTGTCTGAATTGTCAGTGTGGGGAATGGACAACAACCTATAGCAATGTCACTAACCACAAACACACTCTCATCCTGCTCCAGCTGGAAGGGAAATGGGCAGGAATTCTCGCTATTCAGCCATGGACACGCTTACACTAATGCAGCCGTGAGTGTGCTGGGGGAGCTGGTCTGAGCAATTTGAAGTGACAATTCTGTGAGAACAGAATCATGGTGTAATGAAGTAACTGTACGTTAAGTACTTGTGGCTGAGTGGTTAAGCTGATAGGCTAGAAATCCATTGGGGTCTCCCCATACAGGTTTGAATCCTGCCAACTATGGAGGCATTAGTATGTTGGTAGTGCCTGAGTGTCCACAGAGCAGAGCTGGATTTGGTCTCACTGTGAGGCTGGCTACACTTAAAATGCTGCCATGACACTGCTCTAGCACTGTGGAGTAGACAGCTGCTACAGTGATTGGAGGGGTTTTACATCCCTCTAATAGCTACATTGACAGAACAATCTTTCCTTTCATTTAGCGCTATCTAACCACGGCTTAGGTCAGCTTAATTATACTGGTTTTGGGGTTCTTCACACCCTGAAAGACCATCATGCTCTACCAACTGAGCTAGCTAGATTTAAAGTCAGTCAACTGCCCAGTCTCAGTGTAGAAGGAGCCTGAGGGTGTTTATTTGTGAGCTGAGGTTCCCTGTCTGACATTTGCCTTCTTTCCTGGTTTGTTATGTCTCCAGCAAGCAAACCAGAGCTGTCACAAGGCTGGTTAGATGCTGCTTTCTAGACCAGAGAGCTGGGGTTGATTTAGCATGCTGCCGCCATCAGCTGGTCAGAGTAACCGGGCGGGAGGGTGGAATTTAGGATTCTCCCACCAAGGGGAGGTGCTGTTGGACTCATCTAGTGGGGGAGAGTCTGAGTCTGAGTTCCCCACATGCCACACACACATTTTCACAGGAAATCAAGTTCCCTGGGGAAAAACTCAAAAGAAGCCCAGGCCCAGGAGTGTCAGAGAAAGGAATCACTGTTTGCCTTAAGAGGTGGGTGAGGGAAACCTGCAGGTCCCCATTTGTGGGGAAGGTCTGGGGAAGTGGAGGAGGACAAGGAGATGGGAAAAGGGCTTGCAGCTGTTCTGCAATCCCCATGCTCCCAGCAGAAGGGTCTGGGGGGCTCAGCACTCAGAACTCACAAGATAGCAAAGCTCAGAGCCCCGTTACACAGAGTCAGACTGTGATCAGCTCACACCCAGGGGGAGCAACACCCCTCCCTTGGTCTCTATGCCAGAGCTCCTATCAGCTCAGTCCTTCCCGCAAGAGCGGGCTGCTGAGAGGGTTGCGATGGGGTAAATGAAGGCAGAGGAGGATTGTTCCTCATGGGGTTTTTTTTGTGTGTCTCTGTGATCCTGCTGGAGGAAGCATGATTTGAGTTTGTTTCAGTGACTTGGGTTGGGTTGAGGTTGTGACCCTGAGCACAGGGGTTCCTGCACTCTCTGCTCCTAACCCCTCAGGGAGTGGACAATGGAGCAGTTTCAGAAAATGGATAGTAAGTAGGCTAAGAAAGTGTCACATAAGGGAGAAGAAAAGCAGCATCCTCACCTCCCTGGTGGTCTAGTGGTTAGGATTTAGCACTTTCACTGCTAAGGCCTGGGTTCAATTCCCAGTCAGGGAAAGTGGCTTTAAACCAAAAAACCTTCAGTTATTCTTCCCTTGTAATGTAAAGAAACCCATTGTATTTTCCTGTTTCCCCATCTTCCCAGTGTCTCCATGGCAGGGCTGGCTCCAGACACCAGCGCAGCAAGCAGGTGCCTGGGGTGGCCAATGGAAAGAGGAGGCTTCAGGGGCAATTTGGCCCTCTCAGAGGGAAGGAACTTGCCACCAAAAGTGGCAGCGGTAGAGCTGCCATTGATTGCAGCTTTTTTATTTATTTTTTCTTTCCGCTTGGGGTGGCAAAAACACTGGAACTGGCCCTGCTCCAGGGAAGACAATTTGTTAAATCCCAGATGAGTGCAGTTCTATCAGTTCTCAGCCTGAGCCCTTAGGTCTTAATCCTGAGGCTATTGTCACATCATGGGGCCATTTCCCGCCTCTCTTTCCTAGGGAAGCACAATTTTCCTTGCACAGACACAGGAACAGCAAGATCTTTCTCTGTCCCTTGTGCAAAGCAGGGGGCCAAATTCCATGGAAACAATGGACAAGCAGGGGGCCCTGGGCACATCCAGCCCTGGCTGTGAGATGTTCCCTCCCCTCTTTCTTTATGCCCCTGTTGTTATTTCATGGATTGTCTGGGATGGGGGAAAAGCTGAGTTCACTCCAGGTGGAGGGGAAAAAGGACTCTGAAAATCTCAGGACCCAACCCCTGCTACCAGGATCACCGAGGTGCTGGGGATTTGAGTAGGAAAGGGACTGTGTGAATTGTCAAGGTGAGGAATGAATAACAATCTACAACTAGATCCACCTCATTAACCACTGACACAGGCTAATCCTGCCGCAGATAGAAGGGAAACTGGGAGTGAGTCTTTGCTGTTCAGCCATGGAAACAGTGACCCATAATAAGCTCAACCCCTCTGGGGCTGTAGCTCAGTGGTAAAGCACATGCTTTGCATGTATGAGGTTCTGGGTTCAATCCCCAGCATCTCCAGGTTCATTTTTTCACCCTGCTGCTTTGCTCATGCGCAGAGGGGATGTGGCCCTGCAATCTACCTGCAGGAGTTTTAATCCTGCTTAGTGAGGGGCAAGTGTCAATTGCATGGAAGGTCTGGGGGGGTTTCTGTTCCTAAGTCACCTTGGTACATGTAAGTTTCCCACCCGCTGTGCTGCTTGGGACAAGGGTAGATGAGAAGAGCGAATCCTCCAGCACTGGAGGGAAAGGTCCCATCTGCACAGACTGAGAGGCAAGGAAACTGAGGGGCAGTCAGTGCTCAGAGAGGAGAAAGGTCAGTGATTTACACCCACCAGGGACACTGTCTTTTTGAGTATCACAGGGGTAGCTGTGTTAGTCTGGAGCTGTAAAAAGCGACAGAGTCCTGTGGCACCTTATAGACTAACAGACGTACAGGAGCATAAGCTTTCGTGGGTGAATCCCCACTTCGTCAGATGAATGGAGTGGGAATTCTGTGCCTGGCTAGCCAACTACAAAAGCAGTTTCTCGTCCCTTGGTGTTCGCACCTCAGCTACTAGAAGAGGGCCTCATCCTCCCTGACTGAACTAACCTCCTTATCTCTAGGCTGATTCTTGCCTGCATATTTATACCTGCCCCTGCAAATTTCCACTCCATTCATCTGACGAAGTGGGGATTTGCCCACGAAAGCCTATGCTCCAATACGCCTGTTAGTCTATAAGGTGCCACAGGACTCTCTGTCTTTTTGAGGCGAGTGCAGCTGGCTTGGGATGGTGCTGACGATGGATAGAAAAAAGGCTGGAGTCAATGACAGACGAGACCACAGAAGGGGAAGGGGAATGGCAGCCCCACAGAAGCTCCTGGGTGCTCAGATGCCCCAGTTATTGCACCCTGGCCTGTCACAGAGAGAGAAAAGACCCAGCAGGACCCAGCCCCCCCTACAGTGATCCCATGGACAAGAACCTGGCTGGGAGTGGGGTGAAGGTTCCCTGTGGGCAAAGGGGAGCTGAAATCCCTCAGTGTCCTGGAATTTAAGCAATGGAAGCTTCAAACCCTGCACGGGTCTGGGCTGAGGTGCATCAGCAGAAGGTAGGACCAATGGCATTTTCCTGACTCACAGGGAACTTAAACTAACATGCTCAAGATCACACATTCCTTAGGAGAAAACGAAGGGAAAAAAAAACAAAACCCACCAAACCGTTGCTGTTTCTACCCAAATGATCAATGAGACCAGAAAGTGAGACTGTGCAATTAACTGTCTGGGACTACACTGACTCTGCAGTTACTTGGATGCAGACACACCCAGCTCTACGGTTGGGAAACGTACAGAGACTCTGCTGCTGCTCATGAACTAGCAGCACATGACCTCTAAGCAGCTGCCATTCGAATGTATCTGAAAGTTACAAGGAACAACGATCTGTGTTAAAGGAAGGTTGCCATTTACTAGAGCCCCAGTTGATGCCGTGTGCACAAAGAGAGGATTGAATGTGTAACAGGGAGTTTGTAAATCTTGGTTATTTTAGTTTTGTAACAGGCTCATGTCCACCCCCAGTAGAGTTTTCAGTCCCAATGGCAACTTACTTACCAAATGTAATACAGACTAGTCCATGCCTCCCAAGTGGATGTGGTTCTTGTTCTTCTGCACATTGTAGCCCATGGAGGCCAAGGACCTGCAAATGTGTCTTCATGTGCCTGTGTTTCATTGATGAAAACATAAACTAGACCCTTAGAGTATTGGAACTGATTTCAGCTGGGGGACATGTTTGTGAGGTTTTTATGCATTTACACAGGAAGACATTGAATGTCCTTATTCATTTTGGGGATCCCTATTTAGTGGAGCTCCTGAGCATACTGGAAATAGAATTATTTTTACTGAAAGAACAGGTTTGTAAAAGAGCACTTGGAGTTGAACCAGGGGCCATGTAATCTGTAGTCAAACACTCTACCACTGAGCTATTACCCCATGACATTTGCATTGGCAAGTCAGTGATATTAAGGATTTTGAAGGACGGGCTCTGCCTCAGAGAGCTCCTTTTCTATTCCCAGACCACAGGGGTTTTAAAAATGGGGTTTGATTAAACTTTATATACACATGTAGACACCACAGTTTGCACACACACCAACATAGCTTCCCCCACTGACATAGCTACCACCTCTCGGGGAGATAGGTTAACTGCACGGATGCGACAGATATCTCCCCTCCGCTTAGAGCAGCTTCATTATTTATGAATAGGTGGGAAATAACCTCCTGAATGGACAGGAACCAATGTATCAGATATTGCTGTGTCTGCATTCAATATGGGTAACTGGTCATATTGGGCTGGATTAGTGGGAGCGTTGCCAGCAGATCGAGGGAAGTGATTATTCCCCTCTAGTCGGCACTGGTGAGGCCACATCTGGAGCCTTGCGTCCAGTTCCCCCCCGCCGCCACTACAGAAACAAATTGGAGAGAGTCTAGGGGACTGGGAACTAGCCAACCAATGCCCTCCCCTCCCCCACTAAGTTTTAGTAAAGGGCCAAGAGCCCCCTTACACAAGCCAGCCCCATGAGGGTCACCCATGTGCAGAGACAGCAGCACAAGCTGGTCCCATGGTGTAACGGGCAACACTCAGGACTCTGAATCCTGCAATCTGAGTTTAAATCTCAGTGGGTTCTTGTGTTGGCTGGTGGTAAAGCCCTGGAGCTCCCAGTGCTCAACTTCCCTGTCTCCAGTTGTGCAAGAGCCAGTCTTTCCCCTCCTGCTGGGTGACTCACACCTCCTAGAGCCAGGTCTCTGGCTGGGATGGCCACAATGGGTTGGGGCTGTGGAACTTGCTACCCTGATGGTTGGGATTCTCGCTGCTTCACCTCATGCCCACAAGTTTGGCCCTTGTGCTTCCTGCCACACTTTTCCTCTGGCCCACATGGTGCTTGAAGAAAGGAGGGTCAGGGCTGGGATTGATAGTCAGGGCTTGGCAGGAGGGAGGAAGAGCCCCAGGCTGGAGCCCCACACACCTTCCCTCCTCCTCTGGGCACCTAGAGCAGAGGTGGCCCAGGTCTGTCTGCTGGACACCTCGGCAGAGTAGGTGAGTTCATGTAAATACAGTCTGGTCCCAAAGCCTCCCCCAACCCTGGCTCATCACTAGCTCTCAGGGTAGAGCTCATCCACACCTTGCCTCCAAATCATCATTTGAAATTCTGAGGTTGGCCAACATTGCCGAAGCCAATGCACCAACATTGTCAGCAAACACAACAGCTGGGTGAGGAAACCCGACTTTGTCCAGACTTCTCAAACCTATTTTACTTTCTCAGGTACAAGTATTTTTCATACGTTGGATCTGCTTTTAAACTGTGTGTTAACGTTTCAATTTCCATTCAGATTTGCAGCCAGTGACAACATTGGCAGCGCTGCATGTAACTACCTGACCACTGGGGGGTGTTGGGGAAATTCGGGGGAGGGGTGCACAGCCCCCTGGCTGGGGGGCGTATAGGAAATGCCGGTTTCACTGAATTGAGTCTCCTACTGCAGCACCTCAGTAGGTCACATCAGAGAGGAGCTGCAGTGTCTAGGCAGTGGGATGCCTGTGCCTTTAAGAGCCCAGCCCTGGGAAGCCCATGCTGAGAGGTGCTGCCTGTGGGAGGGGAAATAGAAAAGCCCCTCTGCTCCCCGCACCCTGTTTTTGCAAACACTGGAGTCTCAGCCCCCGGGGTAACTGTTACCCCTCTGCCCCTGCCTGTGCCGGGGTTTAACCCTCTGGCAGCGCCTCCCCCTGGGCTTAACCTGGCTCCTTCCCCCCTCCCTGACTTTGCACTTCAGCCCCTCTCCTAACTCTGCCTCCAGCTGCTTGACCCCCCCGACCAGTCAATTTCCACCCCCTGCTCGGACCCTGGCCACCCCCCTCCTCTGATTTGCCCCCCTTTGCCCCTCTTTAATCCCTGTAAAAAGTAAGGGGGGGCTGGGTCCCATTCTCAGGGGGGGCGCCTAGCCCCTGCCTGCCCAATGCTCAAAGCGCCCCACGATCTTGCGGATGTTCGCCGAGTGCTGCAGGGTCACCTGCAGGGAGAGAGAGATGCGGTTAGGAGGTGATGCAGCCAAGGGTGCCTCACCCAACACTGAGATGCAGCCACCTCTGGGGTGAGTTGCACAAGTCAGCAAATGAATCTGGAACAGGAAATGCACTGAAAGGACCAAGGCAGCTGCAGGAGGTGGAGAAAACCAGAAAAAGCAGGAGCCCTGGATCCCAGCCCTGCCTCTCCCCCACTCTACCCACTAACCCCCCTCCCCTCCCAGATTTGGGGGGAGAACCCAGGAGTCCTGGTCCCCAGCCTTGTCCACCCCCATATTCCACCCAACAGCTGCCCCCGCAATTGCAGGGCAGCACCATGGGGCACACTAGGGCCTGCCTGTTTGCACAGGACGGGCAACACCAGTGCCTCAGGGGAGAGATGATGCTAAGGGAGAAGCAGGCAGCAGACACCCCCACAACAGAGTAAGAAGTGCTAGGGGGCACCGTGCTGCAAGGAGTGAGGGGGGTTGGCAGGGAATGGGAGGATCTCCCCTCACAGCGGGTGCATCTGTCTCCCCAACAATTCCTCCCCAGCCCTACCCCGGCCCAGGCTAACCCCGGCCCAGCTACCAGGGTTACATTTGGCCTGGATTCCCCAGCTGCTGGGGGAGGGGCGTGGGGCTGGGGAGCATGAGCCTCTACTCCCCCTTCCCCCGACACAGCTGCATGGAAACTGACCAAAGGAGCCTGCAGCACTGCTGCCTAGAGGAAACTGAGGCACCAGCCAGTGACAGACACATCATGGCTCTCCTCAGCCTCATCCTCTTTTCCAGATACAACCCGGGGTATGTGAGGAGGGTAAACTCAGGGCAGTTGCATAGTTAACCTGTGGAACTCCTTGCCACAGGATGTTGTGAAGGCCAAGACTATAACAGGGTTCAAAAAAAAAAAAGAACTGGCTAAATTAATAGAGGACAGGTCCATCAGTGGCTATTAGCCAGGGTGGGCAGGGATGGTGCCTGTAGCCTCTGTTTGCCAGAAGCTGGGAATGGGCGGCAGGGGGTGGATCACTGGATGATTCCCTGCTCTGTTCATTCCCTCTGGGGCCCCTGGCAGGAGACAGGAGGATACTGGGCGAGATGGACTTTGCGTCTGAACCAGTCTGGCCGCTCTTATGTCTCCCTTGGTGCAGCAGTGACACCCAGTGGGCAGTCAGAGTAATGCACAGAAGGTGTCTCCGTTGGCGCAGCAGTGACACCTCGTGGTCATTCAGGGTAATGCACAGAAGGTGTTTCCCTTGATACAGCAGTGACACCCAGTGGCCAGGTGGCGTAATGCACAGCGTGTGTCTGCCTTCTAGGAGCAGTGACACCCACGGACCAGTCACGGTAATGCACAGAGTGTGTTTCCCATGGAGCAGCAGTGACACCCAGTGACCAGCAGGTGGCATCAGACTCTTCTCGTTTGGTGGGGGACTGAGGTGGGCTAGACAAAAAAAAATTGGGGGGCAGGCTCCATCCTTTATGGGAGCAATACAACCTTTATTAAAAATAAAATAGTAAACAGGGTTTACTTTAATAATATAAATCTGTCCAAATTTTAATACTATGAGCTCAGATCAAGTGTGAGCAGTCTCTTGGTCTATCCAAGGACATGATCAAGTGTCTTGATGTTTTTGGTCTTTTGGCCTCGAGATGAAAACCTTGTCTGAGTCTTTGGAACCTTGAGATAAAAATATTATTTAAATCCAAAGTTCTTAAAGATCCCATCAACAACAAAAAACTAAATGAAAAATTGAAACAAAAAACAATGCTTAATTTAAAACCCAAACATTAAGAAAAACTTTGTTTTTAAAAATAAAAACTAACAAATGCCATAAATTAATAATTTCAACATTTTATCAAAAAGGTGTGCTACAGCAGGATGAGAAACTAACATAAAATAAATAAGCCTGACCACTAAAACCTCCCATAAAGGAATCATATCCTTGAATACTGGCCAAATCTGTATAAAATATGCAGAACTATGTCAAAACTGGTGTTGCAGGTCAGCCATTCGAATACAGAAAATGTCAATTAAAAGCTCCATTCCAATTAAAAAAAACAAAACAACCCAATAAACCAAAACCGTCACAGCCTGAAACAAACCTACACAGAAGCAAAATTAAACCTGTGCCAACATTGGAACAAACGATGTAAATTTCTAATTCTAACTTCTTGTTTCTCCCAGGAGGAAAGTGTTTTGCATCTCAGTAACCAGGCTGTCACTGCAGCTTTCCTTTCACTAAATAAGAAGTGGCAGTATCATAGCCAATGAGGTTAATCCGAGGCGTGATTATTGCTAGTTGAAAACTTTTCCCAATGCCCTCAGTTTTCTCTATGAGAAATTGAAATTGTATCTTTGCACTAATATCCCAAATGTGCAAGTCTATCCCCTCAGAGCAGCCCCACACCCTGAGCCCAGGGGAGAATCTCAACTGTTTTGTGCATTTGTAACCCTGGGGCCTGAAGCTGATGAGAGAAAGGGAAGTGAGCGATCTTGGAGGTTTCCAATACCACCTGCTGGGAGCAGAGGGAATTGACTGAGCAACGTCCTGGTTAATTTTCACCTTGTTCTCTGCCAGCAGGCTCCACTGGAGAGCTCGGGAGTGACTTGACAATGGCAGCACCCTATGTACGTTTTGGAGCCATTGGGGTGAAATGTGAGTACTTTTGGGGCTGGGACCCACATGAGAATGGATGTGCACAAACTGGAGAGAGTCCAGCAGAGGGCAATAAAAAATGATTAGGGGGCTGGGGCACATGACTTACGAGAACCTACAGGCCATATCCTGTATGTTAAGCTAAGGCAAAGTTAGCATCTCTATAGTGTGACCTTTTACTCAGAAAGGAAAATTGACCTTTATCTTGTTAAATAAAGAGAGAAGTACCCACGCTTGTCTAAGACCTTTACCTAGACCAATCGACAATGGAGAATGGCATAAGGGGTTTTTCAGTGTTGTACCCACAGAATTAACACGTATACCACAAGGGAACTTATGTGCATGTCATCAACACACACAAACATACTAGCCTATGAAGTAAGCGTACCCTAACGTTTTGTGGGTAAGGAATGAAATTTGGGCATAGGAGGAAGGATTTCAGGCGCTTGTGCCCTATAAAAGAGGTAACCCACCTCGCTAGAGCACGTTGCTCTATCATTCTGACTTACTTCCTCCACTCTCTCTCTATCTACTATCAGTAGGCTGTACTTGTTCTTAAACTTTAAGTTTCAAAGTAACTCGGCTAAGCTTGGTTTCCCTAAGTTTTTATTCTTTATTAGGATTTGATTTTAAGTTTAACTTATTCAAGTAAACCCAAAGTAACATTAGCTTTTTCTAAGCACTGCATCTTTCACTCAAGAATTGAGAAACCTGAACTGCAAGGCTGGTCCCGTGTCTCTTACCACCAGGTTATCAAGGAAGGGTGTGAGTATATTAACCAAAACTTTGTTGCATATAATGCCATATGTATCTTTTAAATAGCAGTAATGCAACTGTAACTTTATAACTCAATTAAATTAAATAAAATGTAAGCTAATAAATTAAATTTTCATCATATTTTCCAAATTAATATTATTAGTATACCCTAAATCAGGCTACATGGGACAGAGAGTTGGAGTGAAGGGGGATGAGAGCACTGGCTAGGGGGTGCAGGCTTTGGGGTGGGGGTGGAATGAGAGGTTCAGGGTGCAGTAGAGGGCTCAATGTTAGGGCAGAGAATTGGGCTGTGAGGGCTCTGGAACAAGGCCAGGAAAAAGAGAATTGAGGCATGCAGGGCCGTCCTTAGGATTTATGGTGCCCTAGGCGAGATTATGAAACTGGTGCCCCTGTGCCTGATCTGCTCTTAGCAACACAAATATAAGCATACAGTATTGGAAAACTTGCCACATTCACGTTATTAAAGCCAGTTTAACTTAATGAAGCACACTGTAATGCTGATGCACTAGCACTAAAGAAGTGGCACTATAGAAAAAATTCTGATTTGACAGAATGATGCAAATAATATAATTTTTTTAATTTGTCTAATTTTTATTGGAAATTTCTATGAAGAGGTATTGAAACAAAGATTTGTTTTTAATTAAAAGCAATCTTTCTGGCTTTTTTGGCTGCAAAATCAGTTTAATAAGCTGGGTCTCCAAACAGTGGGACAATATAACCCTAGTTTTACTGCTAGGTAAAGCACAAAGTGACCAAAATGAAGTCAGCACAGCATCATCTCATCTAGATTAAGGTAGCACAGAAATGTTACAGAAGTCCTATTGTGCCTTATTTTGTTTGGAAAGACATTAGCAATAGCAGCACATTCACATGATAAAATACATGATAAATCACTGCCTCTAAAGTTCCATCAAAAACGGACATTTTCACAGCTCTAGCATGATCTGCTGTACAGATTCTTCACAAGGAAGTGTCCCGGGCCTTTTTAACTCATAGTAACTATGGATTTACTTTATGAAAGTTGGAGAAAACATTGTGAAAACGTAAAACATTGGCTGCCCAACTTCTGGGCTGGCAAAAGCTATACTGACTCACAGGAAAAAAAAAAGCAGGAGAATCTTAGTACAACATATGGTCAGTCTATACCAGGGGTCAGCAACCTTTCAGAAGTGGTGTGCCAAGTTCACTGTAATTTAAGGTTTCTCGTGCCAGTAATACACTTTAACGTTTGTAGACGGTCTCTCTCTATGTCTATATTATATAAATAAACTATTATTATCTGGGGTCCCGGACACCAGTCCTGCTCAGCCCACTGCCAGCTGAGTAAATGGAACCCCAGACCGGCAGCGGGCTGAGCGGGACTGGTGGCTGGAACCCTAGACAAGGATCCCAGGCCCTGCTCAGCCCGCTGCTGGTCTGGGGTTCTGACCACCAACTCCTGCCAGCCAGGATCCCGGCCGCCAACCCCCCTCAGCCCACTACCAGCCTGGGATTCTGCTCACCCAGGCTGGCAGGAGGCAGAGTGGGGCCGGCAGCTGGGCTCCTGACTGGCAAGGGGCCGGCAGCCGGAACCCCGGAGTAGCAGTAGGCTGAGTGCTGCCGGCACCCCAGACTGGCAGCAGACTGAGCCACTCAACCCCCCCACCGGCCCTGCTCAGCCCGCCACCAGCCCACTCAGCCCGCTGCCGGCTGAGTGAATGGAACCCCAGGCTGACAGCAGGTTGAGTGGTTCAGCGGCCTGCTCAGCCCGCTGCCATCCTGGGGTTCCTTGGGGGTCCCCAGGTCAGCAGCAGGTGCTGAGTGGGGCCGACGGCCGGTATCCCAGCTGGCAATAGGGCAGCAGCCGGTACCCCAGAGCAGTGATTGGCTGAGCCGCTCAGCCTGCCGCTGCATACCATCAAAAATCAGCTCACCTGCCACCTTTGGCGCGTGTGCCGTAGGTTGCCGACCCCTGCTTTATACGCTAGTAAGGAGATGAGCATATTACAGCTGCTGGAGGGCTCTTATCAGGAGTAACAGGCTATGGGAAAATCAGTCGACATTTTTTGTTTCTCTGATGAAAACTGGCCCACTCCCGGCCTCAAACCAAACCTGTCACTAATAATTGTCAACAACTTAATTTTCTGTTTTTGGCTAAGATATTGATTTTTTTTTCTTTAAATACTGAAATTGGATTCAGGATTGTTAGCAAGAATTTTTGGCAAACTAAGTTGTTAAATGACAATCTAAATGGCAACACAGTACTGCTTTCATGCTTGGCTCACCCCCAAGCCTGCTGGTCCAGCAGCTGCAGTAGACCCCAAAATCCACCTCTTGGGGTGCAAAGTGGCAACAGCAGCAGCAAACCCTCAGGTCCAATCACACGCCAATGGGCACTACCACCAGCCTTACGGACCATGGTGAAGTTAGCACAGCATCTGATCTCAGGGACAGGTCACCCATGGAGCCACAGCAGCTCATCCTGCCCTGTGCAGCTCCCCCCGGATGAGATGGATCACTGGCAGCTGCCAGCCCGGGGGAGAGGCGCTCCCCAGCTAGGGTGACCAGATCCAGATGTCCTGATTTTATAGGGCCAGTCCCGATATTTGGGGCTTTGTCTTATATAGGCACCAATTACCCCCAGCTAGAGTGACCAGACAGCAAGTGTGAAAAATCAGGACAGGGGGTGGGGGTGGGGGGGTAAAAGGAGCCTATATAAGAAAAAGACCCCAAAATTGGGCCTGGCCCTATAAAATAGGGATATCTGCTCACCCTACCCCAACCCCCTGTCCTGATTTTTCACACATCTGGCTAACCCCAGCCCAGCCCTGTGTGACATTCCAATCCTGGCCGAGGAAGTGAGTTACTTTCACTTTCATTCCTCAGCAGGTAGCCAGCCTCCCCCCACCTACCCCCCAGCACCTCACCCAACCCAGCCCTGATGGAGGGGAGGGAGAAGAGAGAGAGGGATGCTCCTGGGGACAGAGGAAAAAGGAGGGGGTGCTCCATGGGGCAGGGCAGGAGAAGAATGGATGTTATGGGGGACAAGGATACTGGTTCCAGAGCCGCAGAGCCTGCCTCACCTCACCTCAGTCAGGGGGAAAAGAGTCACACTCACAGGTGAGCTCCTTCCTCAACCCCTCCCCCCTTACCTTCCCAGAGACCCCAGCAGCCAATCCTCTTCCTCAGACTGTGCTGCATTCAGCTCTCTCTAGGATCCAGCAGCCTGCTCCACTGCTTCCCATCTGTCCAGGCTCCCCAGAGAGCTGTGCCCCCAAACCTAGCGGTGCCCTACGTGGCTACCTATGGCTAAGGACAGCCCGGGAGACGTGAGAGAGAGATCAGGCTAGAGCAGAAAATGGTTGGGGGCGGGGTGAAGGGTTTGAAATGCAAGGAGAAGAAAAATCTTTCTCCTGCTCCCTCTCATCAGAGCATCTAAAAACCAGATGAGAGATACCTCTCCCCCAGTGAAACATCAACTCTGGTGGGCTCGGGCTGAGGAAGGAACTTCTCTCTCCAGCAGCTCCAGCACACCTAGGCTGGGACATGGACACCTCCCCCCAAAAGATCTGGTGTGCCTGGCCTGGGACAGGGGAGGGGCTCCTCTCCTCTCCATTGGGGACATGGCGGGATGAGAGATGTGACAGGGAAATCATTATTTGCCTGATTTATGTGCCAGTCCTAGTCCTTGCTGACCCAACAGACTGTTTATTCTGCATGCTGATGCCAGTTTGGAGGGTCTGGGAGCAGTCTCCTACCAGGAAGTGGAAGGTAAATGTAAATCTGTAGCCTTTGCCAGCTGAGGACTGTCTGATAGCGAAACTCGCTATCCCATCCACCAGATGCAGTTCTTGGCCTTGAAATGGGCCATCACTGAGAAATTTCCAGACTACTTGTCCAGTGCTCAGTTTCAGGTATGGACAGAGAACAATCCACTGACTTCTGTGTTAACAAGGGCTAAGCTGGATGCTACAGGGCAGAGATGGGTGGCTACTTTTGCTAGCAATAACATCAGCATTCAATACCAGTCAGTTGGTATAATAGGAAGTGTGATTTATCAGGATCACCAATTCTTGGCTGGGGGGAGGATGTAAGCAGGGTCAGAATGAACTCTACCCTGCCATCTGTTGGTGATGTGTTGTAAAGGCCTTTTGTTGCTGATGTGCATGGTCACACCCACCCCAAATTGCATGATGGGGGTGCTTGTCCAAATGGTGATTTTGGCTGCTGTGGGATCCCCAAACTCTTTCTTAATGGGGCAGGAGTAATAAAATGTAGTAATCCTGGTCATATGAATCAAAAACAGTAGAACGGTACTTAGCAGTTCATGATTTCAGGACTCACCCGAACCTACATAAAAATCATTAGACAAGGGACATGGGTTCCAAAGAATAGCAATTTAAGAGAAATTGAAAAAAATATATGTGTTTAACATCGTGAGATTCTTCGGAACTCTCTAAATGCATATTTTATGGTTTTCCTCTCTCTTTAGTTGAAAAATAGGATTAATTATTATCCTATTATAAATAATGTGTTAAAGCATACACTTAAAATCTTAGACAAATAAGTGAAAAATTGAGTTATACTGAAATAGGTGGACTCTGATGCTATTTAAAAGCTTAAGTTCATAGGAATATAGTTTGGAATGAGAACCTGGCAGGAAAGTTTTTCTGGAAGAGTTAGCAGAGCAAGATTGTTAGTCACAGGTCAGTGGGTGGGTTTATGCAAATACTGGACTCTTGAACAGGGGCAGGGGCAGGGGCAGGCACAAGATTTCTGTGGCACATGTACCACCTCTGCAACTAACGTTTGCTACCTCACTCCCTAATAACACACCTTTTACCTCTCAGGACCAAAATACACCATGAAAGACATCTAACGGCATAAGCTTAGGGTGAGCAACTGCAGCACTCACAACAATTTGAAGAGATTCAAAACCACCTCTGCCTTTCCACACCAGGGACAGCAGAAAGGACATCAGCAGCTCCTGCAAGAGACCAACAAACATCCATTTCTACCTCCCTCCACGTGCTGCCATTAGCAACCCATACCCCTTAATGGTGAGTACTTTTCAGGCGAGGGTGACGCTCTCAGGCCTCAAATGCCAGGTACAGTTACTCTGTCCTTGATCCAAAATCAACAGGAAAATACACTGGATTACTCCTGCCCCAATAACAAAGAGACTGGGGAACCCACAGCAGCTGAAATGACCGTTTGGACAAGCACTCCCATCATGCAATCCGGGGTGGGTGTAACCATGCAAATGACATCAGCCCCAAAAGGCCTTGACGACAGATCACCAACAGATGGCAGGGTAGACTTCATACTGACCCTGCTTCAACTAGATTGTGGCAAAGATTCCCAAACACCGAACGTTAAAACTCACCTAACGCGGGTCAATCCATCCTCATCGTCGTAGCCGCTCGTTATACTCCACACCCGAACGTAGCCCTCATATGGACAACATACCCTCCTAACTCAGTGTCTGTACGTTAACCTTTTACCCCCAGTCAGGGCTATTGCAGATTATGTATTCCTTACGCCACCCCATTTTAAACCAAACTTTGTACCCCTTGGGTAAGCTGTACGTTGTTCCCTGAGCACCAGAAACTTCTACGCTGAAACTCTGAACCGTACACTTTTTTTTCTTTGAACCTCATCTTAATAAAATGCTGACTTTTGTTCGAGATCCCGGCTCCTCTTTGCAAGGCGTGTGCGTTCGCGCCGCGTCTTAGTCTGCTAATACGGCGGGGGGCGATTGAGCCAGAGGTGCTTGCCTGCTGCAGACACGGATCCAAGGCTGAACCTCGTCCCCCACAAGCGTAACTGAAAACAGTTTAAGAAGTGCTCCCGTCTCCGGCACTCAGCTACCCAGCTCCCAGTGGGGTCCAAACCCCAACTAGATCCTTTTTACCCTGTAGAAGCTAGCTGTAAAATCCTGTGACCAGGGCAGCTGCCTAGCAGCCTGCACATCTGCCTGCCAGAGTGAGGGCGTGTAAGGCACTAATCCGGATAGTGGCAGCTAGGTGGAAGGGGGGAGAGTGTGCAGAAACAGCAGAGTGGCGCAGCGGGAGCGTGCTGGGCCCATAACCCAGAGGTCGATGGATCGAAACCATCCTCTGCTACACGTGCACTTGTTTCTTTTCCCTCTGGGCCTTCAAGCGAGCCGGTGACCAGCAGAGCCCCAAGAGCCTAGGCCATGAGGCAAGAGGTGGCTGAGGCAAAGCGGCGGCCTGCCAGGGAGCTCCCTGGCACCTCTGGCTGCCTGGGCTGAAGGCAAGAGGCAGGCCTGGGCGTGGCGAGGGCCTCCTGTCCTGGAATGAGGCTGCAGTGCTTCCTGGCCCTGTTTTCCCACCTACACCGGCAGGCGGCTGCTGCGGGAGAACACGAGGGAGGCTCTCGGGGCGCTAGGCAGCGCTGTGTGTTTGGCTGTCAGGGGAAAGAGCCCAGGCTCCCGACTCGACCTGCCATTGACTCGCGTGGCTCTGCGCACCGTCAGCCGGGGCGGGGCGGGCCAGGCCGCGGACATGACTCAGGCTTGGGTCGCATGGCCGCGCTTTCCTGACGAGGCATGAGGCAGGCCAAGAGCTTTGCACAGCGTACAGGGAAGTGGGAGGGAGGCGTCTTTGAGCCGGCCTGTCTCCTTCGCTTCTCCCTTGCCGCTTGGGCGGAGGTGGGAAGGGAGCGAAATGTTCCCGGCTTAAAGTTTTTGTGCTCGGCTTTGAGGATTAAGCCTGAGCCTCCGGCATGGCTGCTGGCAGATGGGTTTCTGAATGGCATCCAGCCTGCTCTTTGGACCACCGGCTGAAAGCACTGAGGCAGCAAAATGGGACCTTTGAGGCTCCCCCCCCACAGGCCTCAGGGAAGCAAGGAAGTAGCATGGGCTTAGCGTCATCCCTGGGTGGGCTCGAACCACCATCCTTTCGGTTAACAGCCGAACGCGCTGACCCATTGCGCCACAGAGACATGGAGGGCCAAGGCTGTATTGAGCACAAAAGCTGGGAATCAGCTCAGGGCATACGGTATAGCACATGCATGCAGTGGTTAGCCAAGCAACAGCAAGGAACTGGACTGCTATGGAGGGAAAGTTCTGTGGGAAGGAACCGAAAAGAGCACCGGGGCTGTGGTACAGCGCTCGCATACACTTTCTTTGGCCTGTTTTGCTGGAAGAGTTAGTAGAGCAAGATTGTTAGTCACAGGTCAGTGGGTGGGTTTATGCAAATACTGGACTCTTGAACGGGAGCAGGGGCAGGGGCGGGCACAAGATTTCTGTGGCACATGTACCACCTCTGCAACTAACGTTTGCTACCTCACTCCCTAATAACACACCTTTTACCTCTCAGGACCAAAATACACCATGAAAGACATCTAACGGCATAAGCTTAGGGTGAGCAACTGCAGCACTCACAACAATTTGAAGAGATTCAAAACCGCCTCTGCCTCTGCCTTTCCACACCAGGGACAGCAGAAAGGACATCAGCAGCTCCTGCAAGAGACCAACAAACATCCATTTCTACCTCCCTCCATGTGCTGCCATTAGCAACCCATACCCCTTAATGGTGAGTACTTTTCAGGCGAGGGTGACGCTCTCAGGCCTCAAATGCCAGGTACAGTTACTCTGTCCTTGATCCAAAATCAACAGGAAAATACACTGGATTACTCCTGCCCCAATAACAAAGAGACTGGGGAACCCACAGCAGCTGAAATGACCGTTTGGACAAGCACTCCCATCATGCAATCCGGGGTGGGTGTAACCATGCAAATGACATCAGCCCCAAAAGGCCTTGACGACAGATCACCAACAGATGGCAGGGTAGACTTCATACTGACCCTGCTTCAACTAGATTGTGGCAAAGATTCCCAAACACCGAACGTTAAAACTCACCTAACGCGGTCAATCCATCCTCATCGTCGTAGCCGCTCGTTATACTCCACACCCGAACGTAGCCCTCATATGGACAACATACCCTCCTAACTCAGTGTCTGTACGTTAACCTTTTACCCCAGTCAGGGCTATTGCAGATTATGTATTCCTTACGCCACCCCATTTTAAACCAAACTTTGTACCCCTTGGGTAAGCTGTACGTTGTTCCCTGAGCACCAGAAACTTCTACGCTGAAACTCTGAACCGTACACTTTTTTTTCTTTGAACCTCATCTTAATAAAATGCTGACTTTTGTTCGAGATCCCGGCTCCTCTTTGCAAGGCGTGTGCGTTCGCGCCGCGTCTTAGTCTGCTAATACGGCGGGGGGCGATTGAGCCAGAGGTGCTTGCCTGCTGCAGACACGGATCCAAGGCTGAACCTCGTCCCCCACAAGCGTAACTGAAAACAGTTTAAGAAGTGCTCCGTCTCCGGCACTCAGCTACCCAGCTCCCAGTGGGGTCCAAACCCCAACTAGATCCTTTTTACCCTGTAGAAGCTAGCTGTAAAATCCTGTGACCAGGGCAGCTGCCTAGCAGCCTGCACATCTGCCTGCCAGAGCGAGGGCGTGTAAGGCACTAATCCGGATAGTGGCAGCTAGGTGGAAGGGGGGCGAGTGTGCAGAAACAGCAGAGTGGCGCAGCGGGAGCGTGCTGGGCCCATAACCCAGAGGTCGATGGATCGAAACCATCCTCTGCTACACGTGCACTTGTTTCTTTTCCCTCTGGGCCTTCAAGCGAGCCGGTGACCAGCAGAGCCCCAAGAGCCTAGGCCATGAGGCAAGAGGTGGCTGAGGCAAAGCGGCGGCCTGCCAGGGAGCTCCCTGGCACCTCTGGCTGCCTGGGCTGAAGGCAAGAGGCAGGCCTGGGCGTGGCGAGGGCCTCCTGTCCTGGAATGAGGCTGCAGTGCTTCCTGGCCCCGTTTTCCCACCCACACCGGCAGGCGGCTGCTGCGGGAGAACACGAGGGAGGCTCTCGGGGCGCTAGGCAGCGCTGTGTGTTTGGCTGTCAGGGGAAAGAGCCCAGGCTCCCGACTCGACCTGCCATTGACTCGCGTGGCTCTGCGCACCGTCAGCCGGGGCGGGGCGGGCCAGGCCGCGGACATGACTCAGGCTTGGGCCACATGGCCGCGCTTTCCTGACGAGGCATGAGGCAGGCCAAGAGCTTTGCACAGCGTACAGGGAAGTGGGAGGGAGGCGTCTTTGAGCCGGCCTGTCTCCTTCGCTTCTCCCTTGCCGCTTGGGCGGAGGCGGGAAGGGAGCGAAATGTTCCCGGCTTAAAGTTTTTGTGCTCGGCTTTGAGGATTAAGCCTGAGCCTCCGGCATGGCTGCTGGCAGATGGGTTTCTGAATGGCATCCAGCCTGCTCTTTGGACCACCAGCTGAAAGCACTGAGGCCAAGAGGCAGCAAAATGGGACCTTTGAGGCTCTCCCACAGGTCTCGGGGAAGCAAGGAAGCAGCACAGGCTTAGCGTCGTCCCTGGGTGGGCTCGAACCACCATCCTTTCGGTTAACAGCCAAACGCGCTGACCCATTACGCCACAGAGACATGGAGGGCAAGGCTGTATTGAGCACAAATGCCGGGCATCAGCTCAGGGTACGGTATAGCACATGCATGCAGCGGATAGCCAAGCAACAGCAAGGAACTGGACTGGTATGGAGCGAAAGTTCTGTGGGAAGGAACCGAAAGGAGCAACGGGGCTGTGGTACAGCGCTCGCATACACTTTCTTTGGCCTGTTTTGCTGGAAGAGTTAGCAGAGCGAGATTGTTAGTCACAGGTCAGTGGGTGGGTTTATGGAAATACTAGACTCTTGGACGGGAGCGGGGGCAGGGGCACACGACTTCTGTGGCACATGCACCACCTCTGCAACTAACGTTTGCTACCTCACTCCCTAATAACACACCTTTTACCTCTCAGGACCAAAATACACCATGAAAGACATCTAACGGCATAAGCTTAGGGTGAGCAACTGCAGCACTCACAACAATTTGAAGAGATTCAAAACCGCCTCTGCCTCTGCCTTTCCACACCAGGGACAGCAGAAAGGACATCAGCAGCTCCTGCAAGAGACCAACAAACATCCATTTCTACCTCCCTCCATGTGCTGCCATTAGCAACCCATACCCCTTAATGGTGAGTACTTTTCAGGCGAGGGTGACGCTCTCAGGCCTCAAATGCCAGGTACAGTTACTCTGTCCTTGATCCAAAATCAACAGGAAAATACACTGGATTACTCCTGCCCCAATAACAAAGAGACTGGGGAACCCACAGCAGCTGAAATGACCGTTTGGACAAGCACTCCCATCATGCAATCCGGGGTGGGTGTAACCATGCAAATGACATCAGCCCCAAAAGGCCTTGACGACAGATCACCAACAGATGGCAGGGTAGACTTCATACTGACCCTGCTTCAACTAGATTGTGGCAAAGATTCCCAAACACCGAACGTTAAAACTCACCTAACGCGGGTCAATCCATCCTCATCGTCGTAGCCGCTCGTTATACTCCACACCCGAACGTAGCCCTCATATGGACAACATACCCTCCTAACTCAGTGTCTGTACGTTAACCTTTTACCCCCAGTCAGGGCTATTGCAGATTATGTATTCCTTACGCCACCCCATTTTAAACCAAACTTTGTACACCATGGGTAAGCTGTACGTTGTTCCCTGAGCACCAGAAACTTCTACGCTGAAACTCTGAACCGTACACTTTTTTTTCTTTGAACCTCATCTTAATAAAATGCTGACTTTTGTTCGAGATCCCGGCTCCTCTTTGCAAGGCGTGTGCGTTCGCGCCGCGTCTTAGTCTGCTAATACGGCGGGGGGCGATTGAGCCAGAGGTGCTTACCTGCTGCAGACACGGATCCAAGGCTGAACCTCGTCCCCCACAAGCGTAACTGAAAACAGTTTAAGAAGTGCTCCGTCTCCGGCACTCAGCTACCCAGCTCCCAGTGGGGTCCAAACCCCAACTAGATCCTTTTTACCCTGTAGAAGCTAGCTGTAAAATCCTGTGACCAGGGCAGCTGCCTAGCAGCCTGCACATCTGCCTGCCAGAGCGAGGGCGTGTAAGGCACTAATCCGGATAGTGGCAGCTAGGTGGAAGGGGGGCAAGTGTGCAGAAACAGCAGAGTGGCGCAGCGGGAGCGTGCTGGGCCCATAACCCAGAGGTCGATGGATCGAAACCATCCTCTGCTACACGTGCACTTGTTTCTTTTCCCTCTGGGCCTTCAAGCGAGCCGGTGACCAGCAGAGCCCCAAGAGCCTAGGCCATGAGGCAAGAGGTGGCTGAGGCAAAGCGGCGGCCTGCCAGGGAGCTCCCTGGCACCTCTGGCTGCCTGGGCTGAAGGCAAGAGGCAGGCCTGGGCGTGGCGAGGGCCTCCTGTCCTGGAATGAGGCTGCAGTGCTTCCTGGCCCCGTTTTCCCACCCACACCGGCAGGCGGCTGCTGCGGGAGAACACGAGGGAGGCTCTCGGGGCGCTAGGCAGCGCTGTGTGTTTGGCTGTCAGGGGAAAGAGCCCAGGCTCCCGACTCGACCTGCCATTGACTCGCGTGGCTCTGCGCACCGTCAGCCGGGGCGGGGCGGGCCAGGCCGCGGACATGACTCAGGCTTGGGCCGCATGGCCGCGCTTTCCTGACGAGGCATGAGGCAGGCCAAGAGCTTTGCACAGCGTACAGGGAAGTGGGAGGGAGGCGTCTTTGAGCCGGCCTGTCTCCTTCGCTTCTCCCTTGCCGCTTGGGCGGAGGCGGGAAGGGAGCGAAATGTTCCCGGCTTAAAGTTTTTGTGCTCGGCTTTGAGGATTAAGCCTGAGCCTCCGGCATGGCTGCTGGCAGATGGGTTTCTGAATGGCATCCAGCCTGCTCTTTGGACCACCGGCTGAAAGCACTGAGGCAGCAAAATGGGACCTTTGAGGCTCCCCCCCCCACAGTCCTCAGGGAAGCAAGGAAGTAGCACGGGCTTAGCGTCGTCCCTGGGTGGGCTCGAACCACCATCCTTTCGGTTAACAGCCGAACGCGCTGACCCATTGCGCCACAGAGACATGGAGGGCCAAGGCTGTATTGAGCACAAAAGCTGGGAATCAGCTCAGGGCATACGGTATAGCACATGCATGCAGTGGTTAGCCAAGCAACAGCAAGGAACTGGACTGCTATGGAGGGAAAGTTCTGTGGGAAGGAACCGAAAAGAGCACCGGGGCTGTGGTACAGCGCTCGCATACACTTTCTTTGGCCTGTTTTGCTGGAAGAGTTAGCAGAGCAAGATTGTTAGTCACAGGTCAGTGGGTGGGTTTATGCAAATACTGGACTCTTGAACGGGAGCAGGGGCAGGGGCGGGCACAAGATTTCTGTGGCACATGTACCACCTCTGCAACTAACGTTTGCTACCTCACTCCCTAATAACACACCTTTTACCTCTCAGGACCAAAATACACCATGAAAGACATCTAACGGCATAAGCTTAGGGTGAGCAACTGCAGCACTCACAACAATTTGAAGAGATTCAAAACCGCCTCTGCCTCTGTCTTTCCACACCAGGGACAGCAGAAAGGACATCAGCAGCTCCTGCAAGAGACCAACAAACATCCATTTCTATCTCCCTCCACGTGCTGCCATTAGCAACCCATACCCCTTAATGGTGAGTACTTTTCAGGCGAGGGTGACGCTCTCAGGCCTCAAATGCCAGGTACAGTTACTCTGTCCTTGATCCAAAATCAACAGGAAAATACACTGGATTACTCCTGCCCCAATAACAAAGAGACTGGGGAACCCACAGCAGCTGAAATGACCGTTTGGACAAGCACTCCCATCATGCAATCCGGGGTGGGTGTAACCATGCAAATGACATCAGCCCCAAAAGGCCTTGACGACAGATCACCAACAGATGGCAGGGTAGACTTCATACTGACCCTGCTTCAACTAGATTGTGGCAAAGATTCCCAAACACCGAACGTTAAAACTCACCTAACGCGGTCAATCCATCCTCATCGTCGTAGCGCTCGTTATACTCCACACCCGAACGTAGCCCTCATATGGACAACATACCCTCCTAACTCAGTGTCTGTACGTTAACCTTTACCCCCAGTCAGGCTATTGCAGATTATGTATTCCTTACGCCACCCCATTTTAAACCAAACTTTGTACCCTTGGGTAAGCTGTACGTTGTTCCCTGAGCACCAGAAACTTCTACGCTGAAACTCTGAACCGTACACTTTTTTTTCTTTGAACCTCATCTTAATAAAATGCTGACTTTTGTTCGAGATCCCGGCTCCTCTTTGCAAGGCGTGTGCGTTCGCGCCGCGTCTTAGTCTGCTAATACGGCGGGGGGCGATTGAGCCAGAGGTGCTTGCCTGCTGCAGACACGGATCCAAGGCTGAACCTCGTCCCCCACAAGCGTAACTGAAAACAGTTTAAGAAGTGCTCCCGTCTCCGGCACTCAGCTACCCAGCTCCCAGTGGGGTCCAAACCCCAACTAGATCCTTTTTACCCTGTAGAAGCTAGCTGTAAAATCCTGTGACCAGGGCAGCTGCCTAGCAGCCTGCACATCTGCCTGCCAGAGCGAGGGCGTGTAAGGCACTAATCCGGATAGTGGCAGCTAGGTGGAAGGGGGGCGAGTGTGCAGAAACAGCAGAGTGGCGCAGCGGGGCGTGCTGGGCCCATAACCCAGAGGTCGATGGATCGAAACCATCCTCTGCTACACGTGCACTTGTTTCTTTTCCCTCTGGGCCTTCAAGCGAGCCGGTGACCAGCAGAGCCCCAAGAGCCTAGGCCATGAGGCAAGAGGTGGCTGAGGCAAAGCGGCGGCCTGCCAGGGAGCTCCCTGGCACCTCTGGCTGCCTGGGCTGAAGGCAAGAGGCAGGCCTGGGCGTGGCGAGGGCCTCCTGTCCTGGAATGAGGCTGCAGTGCTTCCTGGCCCTGTTTTCCCACCCACACCGGCAGGCGGCTGCTGCGGGAGAACACGAGGGAGGCTCTCGGGGCGCTAGGCAGCGCTGTGTGTTTGGCTGTCAGGGGAAAGAGCCCAGGCTCCCGACTCGACCTGCCATTGACTCGCGTGGCTCTGCGCACCGTCAGCCGGGGCGGGCCAGGCCGCGGACATGACTCAGGCTTGGGCCGCATGGCCGCGCTTTCCTGACGAGGCATGAGGCAGGCCAAGAGCTTTGCACAGCGTACAGGGAAGTGGGAGGGAGGCGTCTTTGAGCCGGCCTGTCTCCTTCGCTTCTCCCTTGCCGCTTGGGCGGAGGCGGGAAGGGAGCGAAATGTTCCCGGCTTAAAGTTTTTGTGCTCGGCTTTGAGGATTAAGCCTGAGCCTCCGGCATGGCTGCTGGCAGATGGGTTTCTGAATGGCATCCAGCCCGCTCTTTGGACCACCAGCTGAAAGCACTGAGGCCAAGAGGCAGCAAAATGGGACCTTTGAGGCTCTCCCACAGGTCTCGGGGAAGCAAGGAAGCAGCACAGGCTTAGCGTCGTCCCTGGGTGGGCTCGAACCACCATCCTTTCGGTTAACAGCCAAACGCGCTGACCCATTACGCCACAGAGACATGGAGGGCAAGGCTGTATTGAGCACAAATGCTGGGAATCAGCTCAGGGTACGGTATAGCACATGCATGCAGCGGATAGCCAAGCAACAGCAAGGAACTGGACTGCTATGGAGGAAAGTTCTGTGGGAAGGAACCGAAAGAGCACCGGGGCTGTGGTACAGCGCTCGCATACACTTTCTTTGGCCTGTTTTGCTGGAAGAGTTAGCAGAGCAAGATTGTTAGTCACAGGTCAGTGGGTGGGTTTATGCAAATACTGGACTCTTGAACGGGAGCAGGGGCAGGGGGGCACAAGATTTCTGTGGCACATGCACCACCTCTGCAACTAACGTTTGCTACCTCACTCCCTAATAACACACCTTTTACCTCTCAGGACCAAAATACACCATGAAAGACATCTAACGGCATAAGCTTAGGGTGAGCAACTGCAGCACTCACAACAATTTGAAGAGATTCAAAACCGCCTCTGCCTCTGCCTTTCCACACCAGGGACAGCAGAAAGGACATCAGCAGCTCCTGCAAGAGACCAACAAACATCCATTTCTACCTCCCTCCATGTGCTGCCATTAGCAACCCATACCCCTTAATGGTGAGTACTTTTCAGGCGAGGGTGACGCTCTCAGGCCTCAAATGCCAGGTACAGTTACTCTGTCCTTGATCCAAAATCAACAGGAAAATACACTGGATTACTCCTGCCCCAATAACAAAGAGACTGGGGAACCCACAGCAGCTGAAATGACCGTTTGGACAAGCACTCCCATCATGCAATCCGGGGTGGGTGTAACCATGCAAATGACATCAGCCCCAAAAGGCCTTGACGACAGATCACCAACAGATGGCAGGGTAGACTTCATACTGACCCTGCTTCAACTAGATTGTGGCAAAGATTCCCAAACACCGAACGTTAAAACTCACCTAACGCGGGTCAATCCATCCTCATCGTCGTAGCCGCTCGTTATACTCCACACCCGAACGTAGCCCTCATATGGACAACATACCCTCCTAACTCAGTGTCTGTACGTTAACCTTTTACCCCCAGTCAGGGCTATTGCAGATTATGTATTCCTTACGCCACCCCATTTTAAACCAAACTTTGTACCCCTTGGGTAAGCTGTACGTTGTTCCCTGAGCACCAGAAACTTCTACGCTGAAACTCTGAACCGTACACTTTTTTTTCTTTGAACCTCATCTTAATAAAATGCTGACTTTTGTTCGAGATCCCGGCTCCTCTTTGCAAGGCGTGTGCGTTCGCGCCGCGTCTTAGTCTGCTAATACGGCGGGGGGCGATTGAGCCAGAGGTGCTTGCCTGCTGCAGACACGGATCCAAGGCTGAACCTCGTCCCCCACAAGCGTAACTGAAAACAGTTTAAGAAGTGCTCCCGTCTCCGGCACTCAGCTACCCAGCTCCCAGTGGGGTCCAAACCCCAACTAGATCCTTTTTACCCTGTAGAAGCTAGCTGTAAAATCCTGTGACCAGGGCAGCTGCCTAGCAGCCTGCACATCTGCCTGCCAGAGCGAGGGCGTGTAAGGCACTAATCCGGATAGTGGCAGCTAGGTGGAAGGGGGGCGAGTGTGCAGAAACAGCAGAGTGGCACAGCGGGAGCGTGCTGGGCCCATAACCCAGAGGTCGATGGATCGAAACCATCCTCTGCTACACGTGCACTTGTTTCTTTTCCCTCTGGGCCTTCAAGCGAGCGGTGACCAGCAGAGCCCCAAGAGCCTAGGCCATGAGGCAAGAGGTGGCTGAGGCAAAGCGGCGGCCTGCCAGGGAGCTCCCTGGCACCTCTGGCTGCCTGGGCTGAAGGCAAGAGGCAGGCCTGGGCGTGGCGAGGGCCTCCTGTCCTGGAATGAGGCTGCAGTGCTTCCTGGCCCTGTTTTCCCACCCACACCGGCAGGCGGCTGCTGCGGGAGAACACGAGGGAGGCTCTCGGGGCGCTAGGCAGCGCTGTGTGTTTGGCTGTCAGGGGAAAGAGCCCAGGCTCCCGACTCGACCTGCCATTGACTCGCGTGGCTCTGCGCACCGTCAGCCGGGGCGGGGCGGGCCAGGCCGCGGACATGACTCAGGCTTGGGTCGCATGGCCGCGCTTTCCTGACGAGGCATGAGGCAGGCCAAGAGCTTTGCACAGCGTACAGGGAAGTGGGAGGGAGGCGTCTTTGAGCCGGCCTGTCTCCTTCGCTTCTCCCTTGCCGCTTGGGCGGAGGCGGGAAGGGAGCGAAATGTTCCCGGCTTAAAGTTTTTGTGCTCGGCTTTGAGGATTAAGCCTGAGCCTCCGGCATGGCTGCTGGCAGATGGGTTTCTGAATGGCATCCAGCCTGCTCTTTGGACCACCGGCTGAAAGCACTGAGGCAGCAAAATGGGACCTTTGAGGCTCCCCCCCCACAGGCCTCAGGGAAGCAAGGAAGTAGCATGGGCTTAGCGTCATCCCTGGGTGGGCTCGAACCACCATCCTTTCGGTTAACAGCCGAACGCGCTGACCCATTGCGCCACAGAGACATGGAGGGCCAAGGCTGTATTGAGCACAAAAGCTGGGAATCAGCTCAGGGCATACGGTATAGCACATGCATGCAGTGGTTAGCCAAGCAACAGCAAGGAACTGGACTGCTATGGAGGGAAAGTTCTGTGGGAAGGAACCGAAAAGAGCACCGGGGCTGTGGTACAGCGCTCGCATACACTTTCTTTGGCCTGTTTTGCTGGAAGAGTTAGCAGAGCAAGATTGTTAGTCACAGGTCAGTGGGTGGGTTTATGCAAATACTGGACTCTTGAACGGGAGCAGGGGCAGGGGCGGGCACAAGATTTCTGTGGCACATGTACCACCTCTGCAACTAACGTTTGCTACCTCACTCCCTAATAACACACCTTTTACCTCTCAGGACCAAAATACACCATGAAAGACATCTAACGGCATAAGCTTAGGGTGAGCAACTGCAGCACTCACAACAATTTGAAGAGATTCAAAACCGCCTCTGCCTCTGCCTTTCCACACCAGGGACAGCAGAAAGGACATCAGCAGCTCCTGCAAGAGACCAACAAACATCCATTTCTACCTCCCTCCATGTGCTGCCATTAGCAACCCATACCCCTTAATGGTGAGTACTTTTCAGGCGAGGGTGACGCTCTCAGGCCTCAAATGCCAGGTACAGTTACTCTGTCCTTGATCCAAAATCAACAGGAAAATACACTGGATTACTCCTGCCCCAATAACAAAGAGACTGGGGAACCCACAGCAGCTGAAATGACCGTTTGGACAAGCACTCCCATCATGCAATCCGGGGTGGGTGTAACCATGCAAATGACATCAGCCCCAAAAGGCCTTGACGACAGATCACCAACAGATGGCAGGGTAGACTTCATACTGACCCTGCTTCAACTAGATTGTGGCAAAGATTCCCAAACACCGAACGTTAAAACTCACCTAACGCGGGTCAATCCATCCTCATCGTCGTAGCCGCTCGTTATACTCCACACCCGAACGTAGCCCTCATATGGACAACATACCCTCCTAACTCAGTGTCTGTACGTTAACCTTTTACCCCCAGTCAGGGCTATTGCAGATTATGTATTCCTTACGCCACCCCATTTTAAACCAAACTTTGTACCCCTTGGGTAAGCTGTACGTTGTTCCCTGAGCACCAGAAACTTCTACGCTGAAACTCTGAACCGTACACTTTTTTTTCTTTGAACCTCATCTTAATAAAATGCTGAATATTGTTCGAGATACCGGCTCCTCTTTGCAAGGCGTGTGCGTTCGCGCCGCGTCTTAGTCTGCTAATACGGCGGGGGGCGATTGAGCCAGAGGTGCTTGCCTGCTGCAGACACGGATCCAAGGCTGAACCTCGTCCCCCACAAGCGTAACTGAAAACAGTTTAAGAAGTGCTCCCGTCTCCGGCACTCAGCTACCCAGCTCCCAGTGGGGTCCAAACCCCAACTAGATCCTTTTTACCCTGTAGAAGCTAGCTGTAAAATCCTGTGACCAGGGCAGCTGCCTAGCAGCCTGCACATCTGCCTGCCAGAGCGAGGGCGTGTAAGGCACTAATCCGGATAGTGGCAGCTAGGTGGAAGGGGGGCGAGTGTGCAGAAACAGCAGAGTGGCGCAGCGGGAGCGTGCTGGGCCCATAACCCAGAGGTCGATGGATCGAAACCATCCTCTGCTACACGTGCACTTGTTTCTTTTCCCTCTGGGCCTTCAAGCGAGCCGGTGACCAGCAGAGCCCCAAGAGCCTAGGCCATGAGGCAAGAGGTGGCTGAGGCAAAGCGGCGGCCTGCCAGGGAGCTCCCTGGCACCTCTGGCTGCCTGGGCTGAAGGCAAGAGGCAGGCCTGGGCGTGGCGAGGGCCTCCTGTCCTGGAATGAGGCTGCAGTGCTTCCTGGCCCCGTTTTCCCACCCACACCGGCAGGCGGCTGCTGCGGGAGAACACGAGGGAGGCTCTCGGGGCGCTAGGCAGCGCTGTGTGTTTGGCTGTCAGGGGAAAGAGCCCAGGCTCCCGACTCGACCTGCCATTGACTCGCGTGGCTCTGCGCACCGTCAGCCGGGGCGGGGCGGGCCAGGCCGCGGACATGACTCAGGCTTGGGCCACATGGCCGCGCTTTCCTGACGAGGCATGAGGCAGGCCAAGAGCTTTGCACAGCGTACAGGGAAGTGGGAGGGAGGCGTCTTTGAGCCGGCCTGTCTCCTTCGCTTCTCCCTTGCCGCTTGGGCGGAGGCGGGAAGGGAGCGAAATGTTCCCGGCTTAAAGTTTTTGTGCTCGGCTTTGAGGATTAAGCCTGAGCCTCCGGCATGGCTGCTGGCAGATGGGTTTCTGAATGGCATCCAGCCCGCTCTTTGGACCACCAGCTGAAAGCACTGAGGCCAAGAGGCAGCAAAATGGGACCTTTGAGGCTCTCCCACAGGTCTCGGGGAAGCAAGGAAGCAGCACAGGCTTAGCGTCGTCCCTGGGTGGGCTCGAACCACCATCCTTTCGGTTAACAGCCAAACGCGCTGACCCATTACGCCACAGAGGGGCAAGGCTGTATTGAGCACAAATGCCGGGCATCAGCTCAGGGTACGGTATAGCACATGCATGCAGCGGATAGCCAAGCAACAGCAAGGAACTGGACTGGTATGGAGCGAAAGTTCTGTGGGAAGGAACCGAAAGGAGCAACGGGGCTGTGGTACAGCGCTCGCATACACTTTCTTTGGCCTGTTTTGCTGGAAGAGTTAGCAGAGCGAGATTGTTAGTCACAGGTCAGTGGGTGGGTTTATGGAAATACTAGACTCTTGGACGGGAGCGGGGGCAGGGGGGGCACACGACTTCTGTGGCACATGCACCACCTCTGCAACTAACGTTTGCTACCTCACTCCCTAATAACACACCTTTTACCTCTCAGGACCAAAATACACCATGAAAGACATCTAACGGCATAAGCTTAGGGTGAGCAACTGCAGCACTCACAACAATTTGAAGAGATTCAAAACCGCCTCTGCCTCTGCCTTTCCACACCAGGGACAGCAGAAAGGACATCAGCAGCTCCTGCAAGAGACCAACAAACATCCATTTCTACCTCCCTCCATGTGCTGCCATTAGCAACCCATACCCCTTAATGGTGAGTACTTTTCAGGCGAGGGTGACGCTCTCAGGCCTCAAATGCCAGGTACAGTTACTCTGTCCTTGATCCAAAATCAACAGGAAAATACACTGGATTACTCCTGCCCCAATAACAAAGAGACTGGGGAACCCACAGCAGCTGAAATGACCGTTTGGACAAGCACTCCCATCATGCAATCCGGGGTGGGTGTAACCATGCAAATGACATCAGCCCCAAAAGGCCTTGACGACAGATCACCAACAGATGGCAGGGTAGACTTCATACTGACCCTGCTTCAACTAGATTGTGGCAAAGATTCCCAAACACCGAACGTTAAAACTCACCTAACGCGGGTCAATCCATCCTCATCGTCGTAGCCGCTCGTTATACTCCACACCCGAACGTAGCCCTCATATGGACAACATACCCTCCTAACTCAGTGTCTGTACGTTAACCTTTTACCCCCAGTCAGGGCTATTGCAGATTATGTATTCCTTACGCCACCCCATTTTAAACCAAACTTTGTACCCCTTGGGTAAGCTGTACGTTGTTCCCTGAGCACCAGAAACTTCTACGCTGAAACTCTGAACCGTACACTTTTTTTTCTTTGAACCTCATCTTAATAAAATGCTGACTTTTGTTCGAGATCCCGGCTCCTCTTTGCAAGGCGTGTGCGTTCGCGCCGCGTCTTAGTCTGCTAATACGGCGGGGGGCGATTGAGCCAGAGGTGCTTGCCTGCTGCAGACACGGATCCAAGGCTGAACCTCGTCCCCCACAAGCGTAACTGAAAACAGTTTAAGAAGTGCTCCCGTCTCCGGCACTCAGCTACCCAGCTCCCAGTGGGGTCCAAACCCCAACTAGATCCTTTTTACCCTGTAGAAGCTAGCTGTAAAATCCTGTGACCAGGGCAGCTGCCTAGCAGCCTGCACATCTGCCTGCCAGAGCGAGGGCGTGTAAGGCACTAATCCGGATAGTGGCAGCTAGGTGGAAGGGGGGCGAGTGTGCAGAAACAGCAGAGTGGCACAGCGGGAGCGTGCTGGGCCCATAACCCAGAGGTCGATGGATCGAAACCATCCTCTGCTACACGTGCACTTGTTTCTTTTCCCTCTGGGCCTTCAAGCGAGCCGGTGACCAGCAGAGCCCCAAGAGCCTAGGCCATGAGGCAAGAGGTGGCTGAGGCAAAGCGGCGGCCTGCCAGGGAGCTCCCTGGCACCTCTGGCTGCCTGGGCTGAAGGCAAGAGGCAGGCCTGGGCGTGGCGAGGGCCTCCTGTCCTGGAATGAGGCTGCAGTGCTTCCTGGCCCTGTTTTCCCACCCACACCGGCAGGCGGCTGCTGCGGGAGAACACGAGGGAGGCTCTCGGGGCGCTAGGCAGCGCTGTGTGTTTGGCTGTCAGGGGAAAGAGCCCAGGCTCCCGACTCGACCTGCCATTGACTCGCGTGGCTCTGCGCACCGTCAGCCGGGGCGGGGCGGGCCAGGCCGCGGACATGACTCAGGCTTGGGTCGCATGGCGCTTTCCGGACGAGGCATGAGGCAGGCCAAGAGCTTTGCACAGCGTACAGGGAAGTGGGAGGGAGGCGTCTTTGAGCCGGCCTGTCTCCTTCGCTTCTCCCTTGCCGCTTGGGCGGAGGCGGGAAGGGAGCGAAATGTTCCCGGCTTAAAGTTTTTGTGCTCGGCTTTGAGGATTAAGCCTGAGCCTCCGGCATGGCTGCTGGCAGATGGGTTTCTGAATGGCATCCAGCCTGCTCTTTGGACCACCGGCTGAAAGCACTGAGGCAGCAAAATGGGACCTTTGAGGCTCCCCCCCCACAGGCCTCAGGGAAGCAAGGAAGTAGCATGGGCTTAGCGTCATCCCTGGGTGGGCTCGAACCACCATCCTTTCGGTTAACAGCCGAACGCGCTGACCCATTGCGCCACAGAGACATGGAGGGCCAAGGCTGTATTGAGCACAAAAGCTGGGAATCAGCTCAGGGCATACGGTATAGCACATGCATGCAGTGGTTAGCCAAGCAACAGCAAGGAACTGGACTGCTATGGAGGGAAAGTTCTGTGGGAAGGAACCGAAAAGAGCACCGGGGCTGTGGTACAGCGCTCGCATACACTTTCTTTGGCCTGTTTTGCTGGAAGAGTTAGCAGAGCAAGATTGTTAGTCACAGGTCAGTGGGTGGGTTTATGCAAATACTGGACTCTTGAACGGGAGCAGGGGCAGGCACAAGATTTCTGTGGCACATGTACCACCTCTGCAACTAACGTTTGCTACCTCACTCCCTAATAACACACCTTTTACCTCTCAGGACCAAAATACACCATGAAAGACATCTAACGGCATAAGCTTAGGGTGAGCAACTGCAGCACTCACAACAATTTGAAGAGATTCAAAACCGCCTCTGCCTCTGCCTTTCCACACCAGGGACAGCAGAAAGGACATCAGCAGCTCCTGCAAGAGACCAACAAACATCCATTTCTACCTCCCTCCATGTGCTGCCATTAGCAACCCATACCCCTTAATGGTGAGTACTTTTCAGGCGAGGGTGACGCTCTCAGGCCTCAAATGCCAGGTACAGTTACTCTGTCCTTGATCCAAAATCAACAGGAAAATACACTGGATTACTCCTGCCCCAATAACAAAGAGACTGGGGAACCCACAGCAGCTGAAATGACCGTTTGGACAAGCACTCCCATCATGCAATCCGGGGTGGGTGTAACCATGCAAATGACATCAGCCCCAAAAGGCCTTGACGACAGATCACCAACAGATGGCAGGGTAGACTTCATACTGACCCTGCTTCAACTAGATTGTGGCAAAGATTCCCAAACACCGAACGTTAAAACTCACCTAACGCGGGTCAATCCATCCTCATCGTCGTAGCCGCTCGTTATACTCCACACCCGAACGTAGCCCTCATATGGACAACATACCCTCCTAACTCAGTGTCTGTACGTTAACCTTTTACCCCCAGTCAGGGCTATTGCAGATTATGTATTCCTTACGCCACCCCATTTTAAACCAAACTTTGTACCCCTTGGGTAAGCTGTACGTTGTTCCCTGAGCACCAGAAACTTCTACGCTGAAACTCTGAACCGTACACTTTTTTTTCTTTGAACCTCATCTTAATAAAATGCTGACTTTTGTTCGAGATCCCGGCTCCTCTTTGCAAGGCGTGTGCGTTCGCGCCGCGTCTTAGTCTGCTAATACGGCGGGGGGCGATTGAGCCAGAGGTGCTTGCCTGCTGCAGACACGGATCCAAGGCTGAACCTCGTCCCCCACAAGCGTAACTGAAAACAGTTTAAGAAGTGCTCCCGTCTCCGGCACTCAGCTACCCAGCTCCCAGTGGGGTCCAAACCCCAACTAGATCCTTTTTACCCTGTAGAAGCTAGCTGTAAAATCCTGTGACCAGGGCAGCTGCCTAGCAGCCTGCACATCTGCCTGCCAGAGCGAGGGCGTGTAAGGCACTAATCCGGATAGTGGCAGCTAGGTGGAAGGGGGGCGAGTGTGCAGAAACAGCAGAGTGGCGCAGCGGGAGCGTGCTGGGCCCATAACCCAGAGGTCGATGGATCGAAACCATCCTCTGCTACACGTGCACTTGTTTCTTTTCCTCTGGGCCTTCAAGCGAGCCGGTGACCAGCAGAGCCCCAAGAGCCTAGGCCATGAGGCAAGAGGTGGCTGAGGCAAAGCGGCGGCCTGCCAGGGAGCTCCCTGGCACCTCTGGCTGCCTGGGCTGAAGGCAAGAGGCAGGCCTGGGCGTGGCGAGGGCCTCCTGTCCTGGAATGAGGCTGCAGTGCTTCCTGGCCCCGTTTTCCCACCCACACCGGCAGGCGGCTGCTGCGGGAGAACACGAGGGAGGCTCTCGGGGCGCTAGGCAGCGCTGTGTGTTTGGCTGTCAGGGGAAAGAGCCCAGGCTCCCGACTCGACCTGCCATTGACTCGCGTGGCTCTGCGCACCGTCAGCCGGGGCGGGGCGGGCCAGGCCGCGGACATGACTCAGGCTTGGGCCACATGGCCGCGCTTTCCTGACGAGGCATGAGGCAGGCCAAGAGCTTTGCACAGCGTACAGGGAAGTGGGAGGGAGGCATCTTTGAGCCGGCCTGTCTCCTTCGCTTCTCCCTTGCCGCTTGGGCGGAGGCGGGAAGGGAGCGAAATGTTCCCGGCTTAAAGTTTTTGTGCTCGGCTTTGAGGATTAAGCCTGAGCCTCCGGCATGGCTGCTGGCAGATGGGTTTCTGAATGGCATCCAGCCCGCTCTTTGGACCACCAGCTGAAAGCACTGAGGCCAAGAGGCAGCAAAATGGGACCTTTGAGGCTCTCCCACAGGTCTCGGGGAAGCAAGGAAGCAGCACAGGCTTAGCGTCGTCCCTGGGTGGGCTCGAACCACCATCCTTTCGGTTAACAGCCAAACGCGCTGACCCATTACGCCACAGAGGGGCAAGGCTGTATTGAGCACAAATGCCGGGCATCAGCTCAGGGTACGGTATAGCACATGCATGCAGTGGATAGCCAAGCAACAGCAAGGAACTGGACTGGTATGGAGCGAAAGTTCTGTGGGAAGGAACCGAAAGGAGCAACGGGGCTGTGGTACAGCGCTCGCATACACTTTCTTTGGCCTGTTTTGCTGGAAGAGTTAGCAGAGCGAGATTGTTAGTCACAGGTCAGTGGGTGGGTTTATGGAAATACTGGACTCTTGGACGGGAGCGGGGGCAGGGGGGGCACACGACTTCTGTGGCACATGCACCACCTCTGCAACTAACGTTTGCTACCTCACTCCCTAACAACACACCTTTTACCTCAGGACTAAAATACACCGTGAAAGAGATCTAACGGCATAAGCTTAGGGTGAGCAACTGCAGCACTAACAACAATTTGAAGAGATTCAAAACCGCCTCTGCCTCTGTTTTTCCACACCAGGGACAGCAGAAAGGACATCAGCACCACCTGTACAATTTTTTTTTCTTTGAACGTCATCTTAATAAAAAGTTGACTTTTGTTCGAGATCCCGGCTCCTGTTCCTTTGCAAGGCGTGTGCGTTTGCTCCGGGTTTTAGTCTGCTAATACAGCGGGGGGGTGGGGCGATTGAGCCAGACGTGCTTGCCTGCTACAGACACGGATCCAAGGCTGAACCTCGTCCCCCACAAGCTTGAAAGCTTAACTGAAAACTGTTTAAGAAGTGCTCCCATCTCCGGCACTCAGCTACCCAGCTCCCAATGGGGTCCAAACCCCAAATAGATCCCTTTTACCCTGTAGAAGCTGTAAAATCCTGTGACCAGGGCAGCTGCCTAGCAGCCTGCGCATCTGCCTGCCAGAGCGAGGGCGTGTAAGGCACTAATCCGGATAGTGGCGGCTAGGTGGTAGGGGGAGGGTGTGAAGAAACAGCAGAGTGGCGCAGCGGGAGCGCGCTGGGCCCATAACCCAGAGGTCGATGGATCAAAACCATCCTCTGCTACGCGTGTGCTTGTTTCTTTTCCCTCTGGGCCTTCAAGTGAGCGGGTGACCAGCAGAGCACCAAGAGCCTAGGCCATGAGGCAAGAGGTGGCTGAGGCGAAGCGGCGGCCTGCCAGGGAGCTCCCCGGCACCTCTGGCTGCCTGGGCTGAAGGCAAGAGACAGGCCTGGGCGTGGCGAGGGCCTCCTGTCCCGGCCTGAGGCCGCAGTGCTTCTTGGTCCCCTTTTCCCACCCACCCCGGCAGGCGGCTGCTGCGGGAGAACACGAGGGAGGCTCTGGGGGCGCTAGGCAGTGCTGTGTGTGTGGCTGTCAGGGGAAAGAGCCGAGGCTCCCGACTCGACCTGCCATTGACTCGCGTGGCTCTGCGCGCCGTCAGCCGGGGCGGGCCAGGCTGCGGACGTGACTCAGGCTTGGGCCGCATGGCCGCGCTTTCCTGACGAGGCATGAGGCAGGCCACGAGCTTTGCACAGCGTACAGGGAAGTGGGAGGGAGGCGTCTTTGAGCCGGCCTGTCTCCTCCGCTTCTACCTTGCCGCTTGGGCGGAGGCGGGAAGGGAGCAAAATGATCCCGGCTGAAGGTTTTGTGCTCGGCCTTGAGGATTAAGCACGAGCCTCCGGCACGGCTGCTTGGAGATGCGCTTTTGCAGCGTGGCCCCCACAGTCTTGTAGGCAGCAGGTGAATCCAGTGTGTCCAGGAGGGAGCCTTCAACATGGCAAAAGGGGGTGTCTGGTGCCCCTGTCCCTCCTGGTTAATAGTGGAGTGTGTGGGTGTCCCCCAGCTCGTTAAGGATCCGTGTTGTGTGGATGCCTCTGTTCTTCTCATTAAGAATGGTGCAACGGAGCATATGGGTGTGTCCCCCACCCCATGAACTAGCTCCCGTGTGTGGTTTCCCCTGACTGCCCCCATCCGGGATCTGTGGGTGTCTCTGTTCCTCTTTTCAAGATCCGTGTTGCTTGGGTGCTTCCCTCCCCCCACATCAGAATCCCCAGCGTGTGGGTGCTCCCATCCCCCCATCCAGGCTCTGCGGGGGGTGTCCGTATAAAAAGAGACCATGTCTCACTGTTTTGCCCAGGCTACGCTGCAGGGGCTATTCACAGGTGCAATCCCACTACTGATCAGCACGGGAGTTTTGACCTGCTCTGTTTCCAACCTGGGCCGGTTCACCTCTCCTTAGGCAACCTGGAGACCCCAAGCTTCCCCAGGATCACCATATTGATGTTGAACTTAGTGCGGACACCTGATCGGCACAGCCCCCTGCAGCCCAGAACTCCTGAGCTCAAGTGATCCACCAGCCTCAGCCTCCCCAGGAGCTGGGATCACAGGCACCAGCCACGGGGCCCAGCTTGTTTTGCAGCCTGGGAGCTGGAGCTTTAAACTCTGCTTGTGAGCTCTGTGCCTTGGCCAGATGGGGACAGCCTGGAACTGGGAAATGCTCCTGCTCCCCCCGCCCCCATCTCATGTCGAGCTGCAGGCGCCGCTGTCCTCCCAGGTAAGATCCCGGATGTTTCGGTGCCCCCTTCCCCCGCCCAGGTGTCCGGGTACCTCTGCCCCCCCTACAGAATCCTGGATGTGTGGGTGTCCGTCCCTCTGCAGAGGATCCCAGAGTGTGGATGCCCTTGTCCCCCCGTACAAGATCCTGGGTGTGTGGGTGCCACTCTCCCCCCAGCAGATCTCTGGTGGGTGGGTCCCCAGGGTGTGAGTGCTCCCATCCCCCGATACAGGCTGGGGGGGGTATAACTGGCTCTCCCTGTCCTGCCCAGGCGGTGCTACAGCAGCTGTTCACAGGGGCAGCAACCCCACTGTCACCCTGCAGCTTTACCCTGCTCCAGGGGTGACCTGCTTCACCCTCCTTTGGGAGCCCGGGGATCCCGAACTTCCCAGAATCACCTGTTTGATGCCGAGCTTAGCACAGACACCGGCTCAGCCTGGCAGGGTGCAGCCCTGAGCCCTGACAATCAGCTTCCCTCCGCCTCCTGCTGCACAGCGAGGATCCCACGCGAGAGGCTTCGTGCCCAGTTTGTTCAGGAGCGTCCCAGGCTCCAGCTGTAAACTCTGCTGGTCAGTTCTAGTCTTTGGCCACATGGGGGCGGCACTAACGGTCCCATCTAAACGCTGTTTGCGTTCGACCCTTCGGATCGCAGATTGTAACCCGCAGGCAGATCTCTGAGTGCAGCCAGATCCCTCCCCAAACTAAACATTGAAGCAGCAGCTCCCATTGGAAAGATCAGGATTTTTGCCTTTAAAAACAATGGAAATGTCTACAGCGAGAGACTGAAGACGCTCAACTGATTTCATTGACTGGAGGCTAAGAGGCGATTTAATCACTGGTTTAAATACGTTTTACAAATTCCCAGAGGGGGGAATGTGTGATTTGAAGTGTTCTTTAATTCACCAGACAAAGATTGAACAAGACCCCATTGGCTTTCAGTCGATGTCCTAAAATCCCAACTGGAAATGACCATTTTTTAACCGTGAGGCTAATTATCTAGTGGAACAAGCTCCACAAGGGAGGTGGTAAATTCCCCATCACTTGCAGTTTGTAAATCAAGACTGCAGCTCTTGCTGCAAGACACGTGGTGTGTGGGTGTCCCTGTTCTGCGTTTTGGGATCCCTGGTACATGGTGCCTCCCTCCCACCAGTTCAGGATCCCCACAATGGATGCTCCCATCCCGCCATACAGTCTCTGCGGGGGAGGGGGGGTGTATAAAAAGAGACCGTGTCTCACTGTCTTGCCCAGGCTACGCTGCAGGGGCTACTCACAGGTGTGATCCCACTACTGATCGGCACGGGAGTTCTGACCTGCTCCGTTTCTGACCTGGGCCGGTTCACCCCTCCTTAGGCACCATGGGGACCTCAAGCTTCCCCAGGATCACCATATTGATGCTGAACTTAGTGCGGACACCCGATCGGCACAGCCCCCCGTGGCTGGGAGCTCTGGGATCCACCCACAGTAGCTGAGAGCTGTGGGGTCCATCCGTGGTGGCATGGGCCCATGGGAGCCCCTTCCGACACTTGTGGCTGATAGATGTGAGGCCCCCACCGGCCGACAGCTCCAGTCTTGCTGCCCCAGGGCTGAGGTGGAAAATGTCACTGAGATCTCTGAAAGTCACAGATTCTGGGACCCCCTTTATATAATCTTAGCCTTAATAGTTGTTGACTGTCTCTCTCAATCTAGTGGTCTGCTCTAGCGCAGATGGGACAGGGAAGACAGACGCTCACCCCCCAGCACAGGTTTGGGCAGAAATGGCTCTGGGCTATTTGCTGTGCATGCAGAGGACTTGTCCAGGCCGGTGGAGCAGCTCAGCCAGATGAGGAGCTGGAAGAAGGAGACCTGAGCAGCCTGGAGATCCCACTTTTTCTCCACAGCCACTGCCTATCAGCAGGATTCCTCCTTCTCCTCAGTGAGACCAAATCTAAGCACCTAGACAGCTGGTCCATCCACTGCACCCCAATCCCTCATGCCAGAGCCTCCCTGCCAAAGTCCTGTACCTGGCTGCAGAGAATTGTCTCACATCTCGCTGGGAACTCAACTTCTTGTGTCCAGAGAGTCTCAGCCCCCATCAGTAGAGGACCTGAGAAACACAGTGTCTGCCTTTTCCAAATAAGTGCTTGGAAAGGTTTTGTTTCTGTGACCATGTGGCCTAATGGATAAGGCATCTGACTTCGGATCAGGAGATTGAGGGTTCGAGTCCCTTGGTGGTTGTGTTTCTGCAGTTTTACCGTTGTGCTGAACGTCCTGCTCCCTTCAGGGCTGGAAGCTCTTCTTGGCCGCTCAGGCCAATGCTCTGGCTTCAGCTAGAGCCCCAGGAAGGAGTTGGGGGGTGGGCGTCACAAAGGCTGGGGCATGAGCCCCTGGTGCTTCCAGTCTCACCTTTGCCCTTCCTGACTTGCCAAAGAAAATGGGCGGCTGCCCGGGCTAGCGTGTGCGCCTGTCCCTGTGCTGGAGGGTACTTGCTACATAGCGTCTTCGGAGCCTGGGTGTTTCTCTGCTTCTCGCCAGCTGGGGAAAAGCCTCTTGGGGTAAAATCTCCTGCCCCACTGCCAAAGTGAGCACCTGGAGTGGGACCAGTCAGAGGCCCCACCAGGGGGGCTGGCCCTGCTTTCCTACCATCTTGTGATGTTGGCCACAGAACATCAGCAGCTGCCCCGCACGCTGGTGACCTTCAGTGGGTGTTTGGCACGGCAGGGAGCAGCCTGGGTGGGTGTTTTTGTGCCTGTCTGAAGGTCACACATAGGCATGGTCCTGTCCTCCTCTAGCCCTGACCTCAGTTGCTCTGTGGCGTTTAACCCTTCCCTTGGAGCTGTCAGCACCAGCTGCCTCTGCTCTAGGTGCCCAGAGGAGGAGAGGTGTTGCTGGGTCACTTTTACAGATGCCGCTTCCCTGGTACTGCCCTTGCTCAGCTGCGCAGAGGAGTTTTCATCCCCAATCCCTGCCTGTCGCTGCCCAGCAGCCCTCTGGCACCATTCCTGAGGGTCACCCTGCCTTGCTCTCTCCCTGCTGTGTTGGGAAAGGCAGCTCCCATCTCTCCTTGTTAAAGGTCAGGTGGGCCAACTAGGGGCAGAAGCCCATTCTGTGTTTTCCTACTGCAGAGCCCAAGATCAGGGACTCACCTTGGGTGCAGGCACTGCTGTGCTCCCAGAAAACAAGCCACCCCTGCACAAAGAGGGATAAAAGGGACTACCAAAGTCTGGGATTGAACCAGGGACCTTTAGATCTTCAGTCTAACGCTCTCCTAACTGAGCTACTTTGGCATACGCATGGTAGTATTTGGGCCTGTTGCTTCTCTGTCTGGGATGTTTTTGTCAGCAGTTGCACAGAAAAAGGACAGGAAAACGAATGGCTGCTCCACACCCCCACCGGAGGAACCCGACGCCCTTAGCTGTGGGGAGTAAGAAGTGGCTGTTGGCTGACAGGGCCTGTCCCCGAGGAGCTGGAACAGCAGCTGCCGCCTCCCCCTCGGCTCCAGGCTGTGGGAAATGCTCATTGCCTGGCTGCATGGGCGGCTGCTGCTCCGTGCTCTGGAGAGCGTCTGTATTGCTCTGTCAATCCCCCGTCTTCACTGAGCCAGTCTGGTAAGGTCCCAAGTGCCCCCTCCGGCCTGGCAGCTGAGAGTCTGTGCAGACATCAGCCCCCCTGCCAGCCCCACAGGCAGCAGCAGCGCCAGCCCCGCAGCACCACAGGGGCACTCAATGCACTTCCTGTGGGGAAATGGCTCCTTGGTGTCCAGCTGCTAGAGTGAGAGCCAGGAGAGAGCAGTGTCTGGCTCACCTTGGGGGAGAGAAGAGACCTGGTGAGTGCGGATCTCCCTCAGCCTCCCCCGCAAGGCTGGTCAGTTGTATTGTCACTGTGATAGTCGGTGCTTCCCTTCAGGGCCGGCCCAGAACAACTCCCCCCTTTCCTCCCCAGGCCATGCCCCCACTCCACCCCTTCCTCCAAACTCCCACCCCTGTCCCCTCCTGCCCCATTCCTCTCCCTCTCCCACCTCTATCCGTCTCTGCTCCTCCCCCTCCCCGCCCAGCACCTCCTGCACCCCACTGAACAGCTGATCACTGGCAGGTGGGAGGCACTGAAGGGGAAGAGGAGGAGCTTGTCAGCAAGGCCTGTAGTGGGGGGTGGGTGGGGGGAGCTGGCTGCCAGTGGGCGCTGAGCTCCTATTTTTGCTCTCTTGGTTCTGCAGCCCCGTAGCTCCCATAGAGTCACTGACTTGGCTCCTTTCGCGCCCTAGAGAGAGGAGCAGAACCAGGGCTATGGCTGATCTATGGGGCACCAGGTGAGTGGCAGAGGCTTCAGGTGCTGAGAGCTTGCCTGACCCCTCAGGGACACAGTGTGAGGTGGTGTCCCAGGGATCTCGATGAAAGGAGCAGAACAGGATTTACTTGGGGTTGGGAGAGAATTGAGAGTGTCTCAGGGGGTTGTACAGAGATATTGCCCCAGTGAGAGACTGGCTAAAACACAGGCCTCGCTGTGACCAGGATTGCAAACCTGCGCAGGGGAACCCTATTGGATTTCAACTCCAACACCTTAACCACTCAGCCATCACAGATGTGAGCACAAAACTACCCCAATGCCAGAGAAACTGGTAAAGAATCACAATGCCCAGGCGTGAAGTCATCTGAACTACAGAATTCCCACCGCAAACCTGGCTCCCAAAGCACAGGGGGGATTTGGGGTTCGTTCTCTTTGCTTAGCCATGTGCAGTCGCACAGAGAGCACGTTTAAAAGTCTCCCCTCCCACAGAGCGGGAAGGGGAAATGATTCTCAACTTGAAGCCTGACGTAGGGTGACCAGACATCCTGATTTTATCGGGACTGTCCCAATATTTGCTTTCCCCCCGACACACACTCTAACCACTGGCCCCCACTCCCCTCCCAGGGCTGGAGATAGAACCCAGGAATTCTGACCACCAACCCCCCTCCTCTGCTCTGACCACCAGACCCCACACTCCCCTTTTAGATTTTAGGCTCGCTGCCTCTTCTATCCATGCACCCCACCTGTCTATCCCTTTGCCGCCCCTGGGCAGGGAGCAGACTGGCCGGGTGTCTTTGTGGCCATCTGCTGGCCATGGTCCTCTCCTGCTCTGGCCCTGCCCTCAGTTGCTCTGTAGCTTTTAAGCCTTCCCTTGCAGCTGTCAGCCCCAGCCGCCTCTGCTCTAGGTGCCCAGAGGAGGAGAGGTGTGTTGGGCTCCAGCCTGTGACTCTTCCTCCATCCTGCCTAGCCCTGACTATCAAGACTGGCCCTGGCACTCAGGGCCGGCTCCAGACCCCAGTGCACCAAACGCGCACTTGGGGCGGACTTTTGCCGGCAGGCGGCTCCGGCGGACCTTCTGCAGTCATGCCTGCGGGAGGTCCACCGGAGCCGCAGGACAGGTGGACCTGCCGCAGGCATGACTGCGGATGCTCCACCGGAGCGGCGGAACCAGCGGAACCTCCGCAGGCACGTCCTGCTTGGGGCAGCAGGATTCCTAAAGCCGCCCCTGCTGGCACTCCTTCCTTCAAGTGCCATGTGGACAAGAGGTAACATGTGGCTGTAAGCAAAATGGCCAAACTTGTGGGCATCAGGTGAAACTGTGAGAATCCCAAGCATCTGGTCAAACCACATGACTGCAGGCATCAGCAACCAGGGTAACAAGTTTTAGAGCCTCAACCCATTGTGGCCATCACAACCTGGCCCTCGTGGGTGAGTCACCCAGCAGGAGGAGAAAGATTTGCTCTTGCACAGCTGGGGACAGGGAAATTGAGCCCTGTGAACTCCAGGGCTTTAGCACAAACCAACACAAGGTCCCACTGAGATTTGAACTCAGATTGCAAGATTCAGAGTCCTGAAGGATGCCCGTTACACCATGGGACCAACTCATGCTGCTGTGTCTGTGCATCAGTGACCCTCACGGGGCCGGCTCAAGTAAGGGACTGTTGGCCCCTTACTAAAACTTAGTGGGGGTTTTTGTTGGCTAGTTCCCAGCACCAATAGAAGGGGGAAGGGCCAATGGGAAATCAGGACCCTGAGACTGACAGTCCCCTGGGCAATGGGGAGAGGCCAAAGCTCCAAGTTAGCCGCACTGACAGGCCAGGCAGTGTAATGAGGGAGTCACCAGGCCAGGGGGTCCCATCCTCCGTGGGAGCTGGAGCTGCCTGGGCCAGAGTGGGGCGGAGCTAAGGAGAGAGCAGGAGCCCGAGAAGAGCCAGGGAGCAGAGCTGCACAGGTGTAGTGCCAGAAACTGCTCCCTGTAGGACTTTGCTACCTGCAGCAGTTACTGAGACCTGAGGTTGTTCTTATTTGCTGACTTGTCCTAATTTGTTAAAACTTGACAGTGGTGGGAGATGGAAGCATAAAGGCTTCGTCCTCCAACCGACCCTGCCTGGTGTCCATCTGTATCTATTACCTCTTAATACCGAATTGTAAAAAAATAGAGTGAGGTCATTTAAGCATCATTTATTTTGCAGCTTCATTTACTGTGCTAACAATGTAGCATCCTGACACCGATACTTCTGCCCACGTGCCCTGTGGGTTGGATTCATTTTAGTGGGACACAGGACATGTGGAGGATAATTTAAACTCTTAATTTCCTTACGGTTTCCCTGCAATATACTTCTCTGCTGGTGCAATTTCTGACCATTGCACGTCTATAGTATTTATTACAATAGCACAAGTAAGTCACACAAGTGACAAAGTCTAAGGGCTTGGCTACACTTGCAAGTTAGAGCCCATTAAAGCAGCCCCGGGTGCCCTAACTCCTGAAGTGTCCACGCTCGCAAGGCACATGGAGCACCTGGGCTCTGCAGGTGGAGCGCTCCTGGTAATCCACCTCCATGAGAAACATAAAGCTCGCTGAGCCCTGCTGAAATACCCGGGCATCAGTGTGGATGACATGTTGCATCACTGCACTGTGTTTGGCCTCAGGAAATGTCCCATAATCCCCTGAAGTCAAGTGCCCACTCTGGTCATTGTTTTGAAATCGGCTGCAGGCATGCGGATATCCCCTTTCAAAGCTCCGTTTCTGACAGCCGGCTGCTTATCTGCTCCGGGACAAAGCAACCATTAGTGTGGAATGCTGCTGTTGTCAGTGTGTATGGGGGGGGGGGTCTGCTGCTGTCCGAACACACAAGACAGCATGCTGACACACTCTCAGCCCCCCAAACACACTGTCACTCCCCCCACGTACACACAACACACTCCCTGTCACACTCCAACCCCATCCCCCATTTGAAAAGCATGTTGCAGCCACTTGCACACTGGGATAGTTACCACAGTGCACTGCTCTCTGTGGCATTGCCAGAGCTGCTAATGTGGCCACTCCAGTGCGCTTGCAGCTGTCAGTGTGAACACACGGCAGCGGTTTCCCTGCTGTGGTTTAACTCCCAGTGCTCTACCTCTGCAATTGTAGCCAAGCCCTAAATTTGCCAGACCAACCGAACTCAGTAACTGCCCTCCACCACCATGTGCAGTGAGCAGGGGCACAGTGAAGCACACGCCGCACTTACTGGCTCAGCTTTGTGCATGCTGGGGTGGCCACCTCCCCATTGATGAGACCTGGTCCCACCATCTCTGTGGAGCTCCAGGCTGCCCTGCTGCCATCCCTGTCTGTGTTGTCTTCTCTAGCAGTTGACTGGAAGGTGAGCACTGGCCGCATGCCATGTAGCCGTGTTGTCTCGAAGGGCGAAAGCAGGAGGAATGATGCCTTCATAGCCCACCTAATATTCCATAACATAGTTAAGGAAAATATTTCTCAATGAATTCTCAGTAAAATGTCAGTAGCAGCCAGTGTCCGCATCAGTCTACGAGCATTGGTATTTTCTTGAAATTTGTCAGACCAACCTATCTAACACCTAACACACATTTGAAGTTCTTCTTTTCACACTGTTGCTCATTCTCAGGTTCTGCTTTGTCTCCAGACAGATCCATTCTCTTTCAGGACAGCCTTGCTCTTTCTGTCTGTTTCACTCACTGAGGTGTCGGAGTAAACACTCCCCTTCCTTCTATTCTCAGACAAACACTAGTATTAAGTGTTTGCTACTGATGGGTCTAGAAAGGATTTGTGAAGTGGAAGATGCTGTTTCTGGGGGATTGCTCCCAAGATCCAGTACTTTGGGTTCAAACGTCTCCCAGCTTCCTTGGGGAACATAACACCAGGGCTTTGTTGCAATATACAAGAAAGAAGGAGTTTTCCACCCCAGATGGGACTTGAACCCACAATCTCTGGCTTAGGAAGCCAATGCCTTATCCATTAGGCCACTGGGGCCCTGAAGAGTAACAAAAAGAAGGATGGAAATTCCCTCTCAGGATTGCACATTCCTCACATTCACTCAGAAGCCAAATACCCATTTAATGGCCTTACAGAAACGTCTGCATCCCCTGGCAGTGAGGCACCTGGGCAGGTCCCTGGCAGAGCTGAGCACCACCTTTCTGCCAGCCATCGTTAGAGAAGAACCCCACCCTAGAGTCACCCCTCCCTCCTTCAGCACCTCCACGGCTGTGGCTCTGAGTGGCAGTAGGATGATTAGAGGCGAATCGGGGGCTGGAAGGGGGGTACGGTCGGCCTGTAAGGAGGAACCAGGTGGGGCAGACCCAGGGGGAGGCTGTGGGCTGCTGGTTGGTTGTTGGGATCCGAGCTCTAGATCAAAGCTGCACAGGACCTGACACCCAGGGTTATAAGGCCGACATAGTGACCCCCTTACTGGCCTTGGTGACCCCCAAACCCTTGTTACTAAGGGCATTGAGGAGTCTCTGTCCCTTAATAACTTCTGGGAGCTCCCCAGCAGGCTGCGGGCATCAGCCGCCTCCTGCCTCACAGGTTAGACTCTTGGTGCTGTGCCAGCCGCCCCCTCGCTTGCAGGCCCAGTGTGAGAAGAAGGAGGCCTGGTGCTGGCAGAAGAGGGTTTTGATTAATCGACCTCTGTGTTATGGGCACAGGATGCTTCCACTCAGTAGCACAGCTCGGGGGGGAGCAGGGGAGCAGCTATGGGCGCCGGGTTCCTCCGGTGGGGGTGTGGAGCAGCCGTTCCTTTTCCTGTCCTTTTTGTGTGCAACTGCTGACAACAACATCCCAGACAGAGAAGCAACAGGCCAAAATGTTACCACGCAGCTGCCAAAGTAGCTCAGTTGGGAGAGCGTTAGACTGAAGTTCTAAAGGTCCCTGGTTCAATCCCAGGCTTTGGCAGGCCCTTTCATCCCTCTTTGCCCAGTGGTGGCTTGTTTTCTGGGAGCACAGTGGTCCCTGCACCCAAGGTGAATCCCTGAGCTTGGGCTCTACAGCAGGAAAAGATATTGTGGGCTTCTGCCCCTAATTGGCTGGCCTGACATTTAACAATGAGGGACAGGAGCTGTCTCTCCTAAGTGAGTTATTGGTGGACCCAATATGGCAGGAAGAGAGTGCCAGAGGGGGTGCTGGGCAGTGACAGGCAGGTATAGAGGATGAAAACTCCTCTGTGCAGCTGAGGGAGGGCAGTACCAGGGAAGGGGCATGTGTGAAAGTGGCCCTGTGGAAGGGAGTTGGGGGCCCAGGAGGAGGCACTTGATGTTCAGTGTCTTGGAGCAGCTGGGCTTGGCCATGGTGGGTGTTCAGGAAATGCACATTAACAACTCTAGGGTAGCTTGATGGGCAGAGGGTGATTGGTGGATGGGCCCATCTCTCTTGTCCTCCAGGCCAGTGAAGAATGATGGGGTTGGCGTCTTGTTCTTCACATTCATGGTGCGAGTACAGAAGGGGCTGGAGCTCTGACCAGGGAGGGCATTACTGGTGGCTTTGTGCTCCATGGCACTGGTTACGGCTATATTAGTGTGTATGGTCCCCAGTTAAGGCATGAAAGGAAAGTCCTATGAAGGAACTGGCTCCCTTCTTCTAGACCGCACGGTGTTTGGTGTCGGAGGGGATTTAAATTGTTGCACCGGCCTGAGGACTGCTGGTCCTGTTTTCCCAACCGTCAGAGGAAACCCTTCTACGATGAGCACTACCTGGTGCAGGTCTGTAGTGAGGTCGGCTTAGAGGACATGTTTCTGCACAGTGAACCAGTGGAGGGTGGGCAGTAACCTCCTATTCCTCTGACCCGAGCTCACACCAGCCGCAGAGGGGATACACCTTTCTGCGGGGACAGGCCAGGAGTCGCATTGACCGGATTTCCGTGAAGGAGAGCACGTCGACAGCCCAGTGCAGGGTGGAGCCAATGGACAGTTCGGATCACGCAGCTCTCACCGTGTGCTCAATGTGGGCAATTCCCTGACCCAGGGCAGAGGATATTGGAAGCTGAACATCCAGAGCTTGCAAGATAAAGGAGCAGGGGCGAAGCCTGGCGGTGTTGGCAGAACGGGAAAGCATCAGAGGGTTCTGTGGTTACCAGGGGGATTGGTGGGAGTCGGTGAGGGAGGAGTTGGGGGCTTTGTTCCGGTGGCCGGGCAAACACCACAACATTAAAGAAACCAACAGAGCCAAGTCCTGCAGTGTCACCTGTGGGATTTCCACAAGAGCATCCAGGCAGGGGAGCCAGTCAGCATGTGACTGTACGACCGGATCAAGCGACAGCTGCCCGAGTTCCAGGAGATGAGGCTGCAGTTGGCTGATATGAGCGGGAGCATCGAGTGAAGGGAGGGGCGGCCTCCCCTGACATTTTTGCAGCCTGCAGGGAACGGAGACAAAGCAGGGGGATGCAGGGACTCAGGGCAGGACCCACGGATCCGGTAGTGCAGGACCACAGTCACTGGAGGAGGAGAGAGAGACCCACGAGAGGAAGCTGCTGGTGGGAAGCAATAAGTGCAGAGTGCAAACCAGCCAAGAGTCACAGGGGTCTGCAGCAAGACTCTCCATTGAGTCTTAACCAGCTCTGTTATTACACAGGGAAGAACAAAAGGGTCAAATGGGGCCTGGAAGCCTTCAGAAGAATCCACCCCACCAAGTACCAACACTTGTCGCTACCTGCTCTCAGCCCCACTGAGAATGTTTTGGGGGGTCACTCCTCGCCTGTATCAGCCTAGGGGTCTCAGAGAAGCATAATTAACAGGTGTTCCAGTGGCGCAATTGGTTAGTGCACAGTACTTATAGGGCAGTGCTGAGAGGAGCTATGCTGAGGTTGTGAGTTCAAACCTCACCTGGAGCACTGGTTTTCATTAGCCAAGTGGTGTCACCCCCTCATTTGGCCTGTGTAATGTAGAATTCAAGCCCTGGGGACCCTCAGGAGGGGGCTAATAAAAAATGCCCCCTTCACTTATTACCTCCTCTCCAGGTCAGAATCTACCATCCTTTCTCCCCCCCAGCCCCTGTGCCAGGATCCCTCAAGCAGAGCCTGGAGTCCTGCCCTGTACTATTGACAAAGACTAAGTGACAGGGACAAAACACTCAAATCCCGCATGGTGCAGGGAGCCAGGTTTGCTCTTCAAATTCTGTCGTTGGTACATTTCCAGGCCTGGGAATGTCCCCCAACAGCATTGAATGGGAAGCTGCCTGCAGAACAGTGACACTGCACAGAGCTCCTGTGGAGGAGGGGTGGGAATTAGTAACATTTTGAGGATCGTTTGGGAAATGAGCCTTTGCTGACAAGGTTTGTCTCTGTTCATATTTCACCTTCAGGTGTTATGTTGAGGGATCTTTAGTATATTTTTGTGAGGTTAATAACTATCTCCTCAACTTTATTTACTCAACTTAAAAATTGGTGTCATCTGATTTTTGCACCTCCCTGTGAAAATACAACTGACAAGTGTGGCTTTCTACAGGGGGTCATGATGTTAAAGTTGGGGAATTCAGTCTCTGTACTTCTGTGGGGGGCGGGTGGCTTTTTTACAGCTGCCTCACTGCCAGGCACACTGGGCTGTTAGCTGCACCCACTGTCCTTGCCAGGGGCCCCTGCAGAATCCTGGGGGTTGCACTGCCATGCTGGGGTGACTGCAGGTGGAGAAGCTGCTGTGGAGCAATGTAGAGCAGGTGCAGGAAGGAGACGGGGTCACTATTCTCATGCTGAACTGCACAGTTTTCCAAATTTGGGACTAGATTCATAGATTCATAGACTTAAGGTCAGAAGGGACCATTATGATCATCTAGTCTGACCTTCTTCACAACGCAGGCCACAGAATCTCACTCACCCACTCCTGTAACAAACCCCTGACCTATGTCTGAGTTACTGAAGTCCTCAAATTGTGGCTTAAAGACCTCAAGGTGCCCGGAATCCTCCAGCAAGTGACCTGAGCCCCAGGCCGCAGAGGAAGTCGAATGTCCGAGAACAATTCTAGGGGAAGGTGAACGCAGAGCAATGACACTGGAGATGCCCAGACCTCCAATAGGGGCAATGTGGAAATTAATAATGGGAAGATCATTTGTGAAATTAGTCGTCACTGACAAGTTTTGTCTCTGTTCCTATTTCACGCTATGGTGTTAGTTAGAGGAATCAGTACAGATTTTTACTATATTAATTAAACACTTAATTCTATTTAATCAAGCCAAAAACTTAGTATCACTTATTTTTTCTCTGTCCTAGCAAGAATGAATTGAATTTTGTGACTTTCTGGAAAGTGCAGCGAGATTAAATGTGGGAAATTCAGTCTCTGTGTTTATGAGCTGATGTTTTCCTCTCACAGGTCAGTGCCTGCGTTGAAATACCCAGAGGGATCTAAGGACTGGTGTACGCTGGGCACTGAACTGGCAAAGCGATGTCTCCCAGGGTGTGACCCCCCGACAAACCCAAATAGTTAAGGTGACCTAAGCCTGGGTTAGATAGTGCTAAAGAAAAGGAAGAATTGTTCTGTCCATGCAGCTATTACAGGGATGGGAAAATCCCTCCAGTCACTGTCTACTCCAAAGTGCTATAGCAGTGCCACAACAGCATTTTAAGTGTAGACAGAGTAAAATTAGATTTATCTCCAGTTCGCACTGTGGATGCTCAGGCACTAAGACTACAATAATAACAACAGCAGCACAGTGCTTGTGTAGTTGGCAGGATTCGAACCTGCACAGGGAGACCCCAATAGAGTTCTAGTCCATCACCTTAACCACTCAGCTACAACTACTTGACATGCAGTTGTTTCACTGCATGATGATTTTGTTCTCACTAAATTGTCACTTCAAATTGTTTGCCCAGACCAGCTTCCCCAGCACACTAACGGCTGCGCATCAGTGTAAGTGTGTCCTGGGCTGAACAGCGAGAATTCCTGCCCATTTCCCTTCCAGTTGGAGCAGGATTAGAGTGTGTTTGTGTGAACGACATTGCTGTAGATTGTTGTTCATTCCCCACTCTGACAATTCAGACAGTCCCTTTCCTAGTCAAATCTCCAGCACATCGTTCCAATAGCAGGGGGCAGGATTTCTCTGGGGCACTGAAATTTTTCAGAGGGCCGGTGCGTGAACTCAGCCTTGCATTCCACCCTTGATTTTTGATGGACTAACAACAGCAGCAGAAAGAAAGAGTGGAGCCAATATCTCCCTGGCAGGGATGCAGGTGCCATGACCCCTCTGTCTGACCGTCGTCATTGCAGGAGAAAAAGGTTCACTGGCATCGAATGCCCTGGCTCAGACCAGAGACACAGGGAGGTTTTGCTGTTTATGGATCTGTGCAAAGGAAATTTTGTCTCTGTGTGAAACTGAGGTCAGAAATGAAACGTGCACACGGTGGCCCAATGCTCTAGGGAATGTGGGTGAAGGACTCGGGCTGAGAAATGATTTAACAAGGCTTTGTTTCAATTTATTGCCCTGTTTAAAATCTATGGCTAAAAGGCAGCCACTGTTGTTAGTACTTGTACCTGTGTAGGGACACCCCAGTGGGTGTCAAGTCCATTGTCTTCACCAGGGGCAGTCGATTATTTTAGCAAAGTACAAATTTCTTGGTCAAGGCCTAGGCTCCAGAGAAAACAATACACTGCTGATAAGAAGAAGTACATCAAAAGATTTTGCAGCCACCATGGGCATAACTATGATGTGTCGTGTTTCACTCTTTATACCTGGCACCACCTCCTTTCCCTTTAGCCTTGTAGTTGACCAAGGGCAAAGCTGAACATCTCCTCAGATACCAGGGAGTGTTTGTGTCCATTCCTGCGAGCTACACAGGGGTTTGATGTTGCTGTTTCAGTCCTCTGGCTCTGGCGCAATAAGGAACGATTCAGGCTGTCACTGAACTGAAGGAGGAAGATCAGTTTTTGACAGGCAGAGGGACGCCTCCTCTTAAAGGTGTTTGTCTGGCTGGCAGTCCTGGTTCCCAGGTCTCGCCCGTGGGGCTCCAGCAGTTTTTGGACCAGGTCACTCCCTTGCCCCACCGGCTGCCCCCAGGTGCTCCCGCCCAAGGGCCCCGTCAGTGCAGCGGAGCTGAGCAGCATCTGCCTGCTCGCTCCAGTGGCTGCCGGCCCCTCCCCATGGCAGGGCGGGGTGGGTCGCTGCCTCTGCGCTGCCCCACCCCGAGCCCCTGCAGCCAATGGGACACTGCAGGGGTGATGCCTGGGGGCAGCAGAACATGGAGGCCCCCCCAGCCCACCCCGCCTTGGAGCCCCAGGTAAGTGCCGCACTCCTGACTCCCTCCGAGAGCCTGCACCACCATCCCCTCCCCACATACCCCCTCCTCCCCGCAAACTCCCTCCCCGGTCCACACACACCTGCCCCCAACTCCCTCCCACAGCCTGCACCCTCTCCCTCCACACACACCCTCCCGCCCACCCTAATCTCCCTCCCAGAGCCTGCACCCCCACCCCTCCTCCCGTTCCCCCTACCCCCTGGCCCAGCGCAGAGTTTGTACCCAGCACCCAAACTCCCAGAGCCGTACAAGGAATTTTTGTGCCCGATGCAAGGGCCGGCTCCAGGCTCTTTGGCGGGGGGTCCCTGAGTCCCTGTCGGAGGGAAGGACCTGCCACTGAATTGCCACCGCTGCTTCATTCATCCTTCGGTGGCAATTCAGGAGCGGGTCCCTGAGTCCCTCTCGGAGAGAAGGACCCACTGCCAAACTGCTGCCGAAGAAGCAGCAGCAGTAGAGCTGCCGCCGAAGCGCCTCTGATCGTGGTAGAGCTGCGCCCCTCCACTTTGCGCGCCCGAGGCAAGTGCCTCACTCGCCTCGTCCATGTTACAGCGCTGCAAACTCCATCCCAGAGCCTGCACCCCAGAACCCCTCCCCCACCCAAACTCCCTCCCAGAGACCAGCCTCTCACCCCTTCTGCACCCAAACTCCCCCCAGAGCCTACACCCCTCCTGCACCCCAATCCCCAGCCCAGGGCCTGCACCCTAGACCTCCTCCCCCCACCCAAACTCCCTCCCAGAGCCTGCACCCCAGAACCCCTCCCCCACCCAAACTCCCTCCCAGAGACCAGCCTCTCACCCCTTCTGCACCCAAACTCCCCCCAAGAGCCTGCACCCCTCCTGCACCCCAATCCCCAGCCCAGGACCTGCACCCTAGACCTCCTCCCCCCACCCAAACTCCCTCCCAGAGCCTTACGCAGGTGGGGGGTGGAGTTTTGGGGGGCGGGTTCTGGGCAGTATGAGTGACATTATTGGCCTACTGGGATGACTGGAGGACTGGCACCGGCCCTAAGGTAAATTGTGGTTGAGACCCTGCTTTAAGGGATTGGAGCAATGCTGGAGAGACTGACGGGCAGGGAGCTGGGGAGCTGTGTGTGCTCCAAGGAGAGTTGTGCTCTAGTGACACAGAGCGGGGATGGGGAGTTTGTAAACTGTGGTGTTTGTACAGAGAGAAAGTTTACTAACCCCCAGGTTAAAAACTGATCCTGCTCTGGGATATACAGGACACTCTTTGTTGAGAGCATAGCTCAGTGGGTGAATGTTTCCCTGCAGGGTTGGACTAGATACCTCCTGCAGGGTAATAGGTTCCTAGTTCCAATCCAAGTGATTCTCTTAAAAAGCTTTTTCAAATGAAAATTGATTTCCAGACCCATCTCCACTATGTTCAGGAGTTCGCTGAAGGCGGGGTTGAAATGAATTTAAACACTCAGCATTTTCCTGTGCAAATGAATAAAGACCTAGCAGAGCTGTCCAGCAGCTGAAATCAGTTCCAGTCCTTGGCGTCTCTAAGAGGGACACTCAGTAGCTGAGGCATGTGGGACACCTCTGTGGTGAGGACAGGTGAAAAAATGCTGGATTCAATGAAAGCTTAGCCCATAGGAGGGGAAGGTGAACGGCAGCACCACACAGGGTCATAACACTCAGACACGGGGCTTCACTGTCACTGCCCCTGTGTTTTCCATTATTTATATCCTAAGGAACACGCCCTCCCCCTCCCCCACACATTGTCACACACAACCTTCTCCCCTTGAGCCCCTCCCCCTCCCTCACACATGCCATGGGACACAGCCTCTCGGTGACTCTCCCAGATGGGAGCTTGTCTCTGCATCTCCCCAGCAGGGGAGCAGAGAGCCGAAAGGGCCACAGGAGACCAATGGAGCTAGGCAGGGATAGAAAAGACTTCCCCTCTCTTCCCTTCCCCTCCCTTCCCAAGAGTCCCGTTAATCTCACCCATGGGACTTTCCAGCACCAGGTGGGCTCAAAGCATCTGTCATGTTGATGTGCATGTGGGTCCTGTGTGATTTTTGTGGATGCCATATAGTTTTGTGTGTGTGTGTGTGTGTGTGTGTGTGTGTGTGTGTGTGTATGACTTTTGCATGCAGATTGTTTTTTGCTATGTATTCTTCTGGTATGTGGTTTTTGTGCTTTCCTGTTGTGGGCTTTTGCTGTATTTTTTGGTGTGGATTTGTTCTATGCTTTGTGTGGCTTTCCCTTATGTGTATATGGCTCTGTGTGCTGTGTGGGTTTGGTTGTTTATGTCTGTGTGGGCCTGTCCAGTCTGTGATGTTCTCTTTCTCTCTATTTGTCTCTCTGTTTGTATCTTCATGTGTAAATTCTCTGGAACTTTTCAAACTCTCCACAGCTTTGCCAATTTTCACCAGGAATTTTACTCATTAACAAATTCTCACTTCTTCCCTACCAGTTGGTGGCCATTGCCCCAGGGGCCTGTCAGTCTCAGGGTCCTGATTTCCCATTGACCCTTCCCCCTTCTATTGGGACTGGGAACTAGCCAACCAAAAAAAACCCCACTCGGTTTTAGTAAAGGGCCAACAGTCCCTTACACAAGCTGGCCTGTGAGGGAGGGAGAGCTCAGTGGTTTGAGTATTGGCCTGCTAAACCCAGGTGTGTGAGCTCAGTCCTTGAGAGGGCCATTTAGGGATCTGGGACAAAAATCTGTCTGTGGATTGGCTCTGCTTTGAGCAGAGGGTTGGACTAGATGACCTCCTGAGGTCCCTTCCAACCCTGGTATTCTATGATAGGGTCACCAATGTTCAGAGAAACTAGCACAAGCTGGTCCCATGGTGTAATGGTTGGCATGCTGAAATCTGAGTTCACATCTCAGTGGGACCTTGTGGTAAATCCATGGAGATCCAAGTGCTTTCCTGTCTCCAGCTGTATAAGAATGAGTTGTTTACCTTGTGCTGAGTGACTCATCCCCACTGGAGCCAGGTCTTTGGTTGGAATGGGGTCTAGAAGTGGCTATGGTTTAACTGGGTGTTTGGGATTTCTGATGCCCACAAGTTTGGCCCTTGTGCTTTCTACCACTTTTCCTCTTGCCCACATGGCGCTTGAAGAAAGGAGTGTCAGGGCCAGGTTTCATAGTCAGGGCTAGGCAGGAGGGAGGCAGAGTCCCAGGCTGGAGCCCAGCACCTCTCCTCCTCTGGGCACCTGGAGCAGAGGCGGCTGGTGCTGACAGCTCCAAGGGAAGCTTAAAAGCCACAGAGCAACCCGAGGGCAGGGCCAGAGGAGGGGAGAATCATGCCTATACGTGGCCAGCAGACAGCCACAGAGACACCCGGCCAACCTGCTCCCTGCTCCCTGCCATGCCGAACACCCACTGAAGGCTACCCACAGACCAGCATTCGTTCTGCGGCCGGCCAGCATCACAAGGTGGTTGGAAAGCAGGTGGGGCCTCTGACCGTTCCCACTCAAGGGGCTCCTTTTGGCAGTGGGGTAGGAGATATTTCCCCCAAGAGGCTTTTTCCCAGCTGCTGAGAAGCACTGAAGTACCCGGTCTTTGCTCTTGCAGTGAAAGGCGTTAATACATTTAGCCGGCCTGGCTAGCTCAGCTGGCAGCACCTCTGGCTCTTACTCTGAAGGTTGAAGTTACAATTCCCTCTCTGGGTGCTTGGGGCTCCTCTTCAACAATACAACACACAGTCTGCCTAAGCCCCCACCCAGTAACCTGGGGAAACTAGCCCTGACCACTGGGTGCCTCTAAGAGGCGATACTTTCCCCACTCACAACCACTGAGTGTAGAAAAGAAACTTTAATAAAAAGGAGGAAAATCACCTTGTATTAACTTGGGAAAACACCACAATCATAACACAACACTATGAGCAAAACACCCACCCCACAGTGCACTGGGCAGTGGCCTTTTGCCTCGGGCTCCTAAATCCAGACACCAAAAGCTCTGTGGATGTGCCCCTCCCTTCACTGCACCTCACCCACAGCTGCTGTCCTGGGTCAGTGAAAACCCAGAGTTCACCTCTCACCTCCCGGGGGGAAAGCCCCTTTCTCCCTCCGCTGTCTGGCCACATTGCCGGTCACTTGCCGTTCCCCCCTGTCACTGCTCTGCTGGCCACCCTCTCTGCTCTGGGACGTCTTGTGGTCCCACCAGGAGCGGGGCAGGCTCCCTAAAAGGAGCGGCCACTGGAGCCCAAACAGTAGCCCCACCCCTTCCACTCAACACCACGCCCCTGCCCCACCCTTTCTCCCCAAGGACCCGCTCCTACGCTGCCTCTTCCCCCCAGACCACCCCACTTCTTGCTCACTGCTCTCCATCCCCTCCCCACCCTCACTCGCCCTTACGGTCATTACAAAGTGGCAAGGCAGAGCTCTCCCATTTTTAAAAGTCCTGGGGTGTTGTTCCCCCCTGTTCAGGCCCCCCTGGGGCCCTGCACTTCACACAGCTCTCCCTGATTTCAGCTGTTAGTGAGGGAGCCTCACTGCTAGCGCAGACTGGGAAGTTCGTTGCATGAGAGACACTGTCCCAAAGCAGGACTAATGCTTAGAGCTGGTTATCAGTGATTTCAGATCTGTTGGTCTGCAGCAAGACTCTCCATTGAGTCTTAACCAGCTCTGTTATTACACAGGGAAGAACAAAAGGGTCAAATGGGGCCTGGAACCCTTAAGAAGAATCCACCCCACCAAGTACAACACTTGTCGCTACCTGCTCTCAACCCCACTGAGAATGTTTTGGGGTCACTCCTTGGCTTTATCAACCTAGGGAAGTGGGAGAATAGCAATTAACAGGTGCTCCAGTAGCACAATTGGTTAGTGCACAGTACTTATAGGGCAGTGCTGATAGGAGCTATGCTGAGGTTGTGAGTTCAAGCCTCACCTGGAGCACTAGTTTTCATTAACCAAGTGGCACCACCCCCTCATTTGGCTCTGTGGAATGTAGAATTCCAGCCCAGGGACACTAAGGAGTCAAAAATGCCCCCTTCACTTATTACCTCCTCTCTAGAGCACAGGTCATTTTGAGGATTGGTTGGGAAATGAGCCTTTGCTGACAAGGTTTGTCTCTGTTCATATTTCACCTTCAGGTGTTATGTTGAGGGATCTTTAGTATATTTTTGGGAGGTTAATAACTATCTCCTCAACTTTATTTACTCAACTTAAAAATTGGTGTCACTTGATTTTTGTATCTCCCTGTGAAAATACAACTGACACATCTGGCTTTCTACAGGGGGCCATGATGTTAAAGTTGGGGAATTCAGTCTCTGTACTTGTGTGAGGGGATGTTGCTTTTTTACAGCTGCCTCACGGCCAGGCACACTGGGCTGTTAGCTGCACCCACTGTCCTTGCAAGGGGCCCCTGCTGAACCCTGGGCGGCTGCACTGCAGTGCTGGGGTGACTGCAGGTGGAGAAGCTGCTGTGGAGCAATGTAGAGCAGGTGCAGGAAGGAGACAGGGTCACTATTCACATTCTGAACTGCACAATTTTCCAAATTTGGGACTAGATTCATAGATTCATAGACTTAAGGTCAGAAGGGACCATTATGATCATCTAGTCTGACCTGCACAACGCAGGCCTCAGAATCTCACCCACCCACTCCTGTAACAACCCCCTAACCTATGTCTGAGTTATTGAAGTCCTCAAATCGTGGCTTAAAGACCTCAAGGTGCAGGGAATCCACCAGCAAGTGACCTGTGCCCCATGCTGCAGAGGAAGGCGAATGTCCGAGAGCAATTCTAGGGGAAGGTGAATGCAGAGCAATGACACTGGAGGTGCCCAGACCTCCAATGGGGGCAGCGTGGAAATTAATAATGGGAAGATCATTTGCGAAATTAGTCGTCACTGACAAGATTTGTCTCTGTTCCTATTTCACGCTGTGGTGTTAGTTAGAGGAATCAGGACAGATTTTTTTACTATATTGATTAAACACTTAATTTTATGTAACCAAGCCAAAAACTTAGTGTCACTTATTTTTTCTCTGTCCTAGCAAGAATGAATTGAATTTTGTGACTTTCTGGAAAGTGCAGCGAGATTAAATGTGGGGAATTCAGTCTCTGTGTTTGTGAGCTGATGTTTTCCTCTCACAGGTCAGTGCCCGCATTGAAATACCAAGAGGGATCTAAGGGCTGGTGTCTGCTGGGCACTGAACTGGCAGAGCGACGTCTCTCAGGGTGTGAAAACCCCCCCGCCCCCACATAGTTAAGGTGACCTAAGCCCTGGTTAGATAGTGCTAAAGAAAAGATAGAATTGTTCTGTCCACGTAGCTATTACACAGATGGGAAAACCTCTCCAGTCACTGTCTACTCCATAGTGCTATAGCAGTGCCACAGCAGCGATTTAAATCGAGTGAAAGTAGATCTGGCTCCAATTTGCACTTTGGGTGCTCAGACACTAAGTCTACAGTAATAGTAACAACAGTGCAGTGCTTGTGTAGTTGGCAGAATTTGAACCTGTGCGGAGAGACCCCCAAAGGATTTCTAGTCCCTCACTTCAACCACTCAGACACAACTACTTGATGTTCACCTGTGTCATTACATGATGATTCTGTTCTCACTGAATTGTCACTTCAAATTGTTTGCCCAGACTAGCTTCCCCAGCACACTCATGGCTGCGCATCAGTGTAAGTGTGTCCTTGGGTGAACAGCGAGAATTCCTGCCCATTTCCCTTCCGGCTGGAGCAGGATGAGAGTGTGTTTGTGTTAATGACATTGCTGTAGATTGTTTTTCATTCCCCACTCTGACAATTCAGACAGTCCCTTTCCCATTCAAATCTCCAGCACATCGTTCCAATAGCAGGTGGCAGGATTTCTCTGGGGCACTGAAATTTTTTCAGGGGGTTGGTGCATGAACTCAGCCTTGCATTCCACCCTTGATGTTTCATGGACTAACAACAGCAGCAGAAAGAAAGAGCGGAGCCAATATCTCCCTGGCAGGGATGCAGGGGCCACGTCCCCTCTGTCTGACCATCGCATTGCAGGAGAGAAGATTTCACTGGAATCGAATGCCCTGGCTCAGACCAGAGACACAGGGAGGTTTTGCTGTTCATGGATCTGTGCAAAGGAAATTGTGTCTCTGTGTGAAATTGAGGCAGGAAATGAAACACCCAATGCCCTAAGGAATGTGGGTGAAGGACTCGGGCTGAGCAATGATTTAACAGGGGTTTGTTTCAATTTATTGGCCTGATTAAAACTATGGCTAAAAGCCCCCTGTAACAGAGGTTGTGGGACAGGACAGGCAGTTCTGCGCGGAGTGTTCAGAGCTGCCCCGTATCTGCCCTTTCTCTGCACCGCCCCTGCTCCCAGAATGCACCAGGCCCTGGACTGAACTCTTCCCCTGCCGGCCGAGTTGGTTTCGTTTGCTGTGATCCTGTTGGCTTGGCGGGGGTGGGGGGGAAGTGACAGTCCCACCCCAGAGCCAACGCCCCCCTGTCACCCAGCCCCCTGACCCCCAGCAGTGCAGGTCAGCCAGGAGCTGGGCCCTGCCAGGCACTCACGGGCGTCTCCCCTGCAGCTGGGGGCTCTCCCCAGCGTGGTCTGTGGGAGCTCGCGCACTAACGGGGCAGCGGCAGCAGCCGCGTGGTGGGTTAGGCTGGTGACCCGGGTCCATCTCCTGGGGTCGGCTGGGTTCATGCTCAGGTGACTGGCCCCAGTCACCGGCCGAGCCCCACGGCCACGCTGCTGCTGTTACCGCACTAGCCCCTCCCGCCCCCATTCCCTCACTGAAGCCAGGAGAAGGTTTGCAGGGAGGAGGTGGGGGGGGGGGTTGACCCCAATATCCCAGAGCTGATTCTCCTCACAAAGGGGTGTGTGCATGTGGTGGGTGCCGTGTGCAACGCCCTGTGCCCATGAGGAGGGGACCGGAGCTCTGCCAGCAGGAAGATTTATCCTGCAGGAGCCCTGCCCCCCTCCCCCAGGGGTTCCCCTGGAGCAGAGAAGCTTTGAATCCTCGCTGGAGACTAGAGACGCCCGAGCAGCACAAGCTGCCTGGCAGAGGTTCTGGATCAGGGCCTCATGGGCACATTGGGTTCATTCCCTCAGGGCTGCCCTGCCCAGTGCCAGGGCTGCTCTCACTCCTCCAGCACAGAGGGGGCTGTAGGCTCTTTGCCAATCTGGGTCTCAGCTCAAGGCAGATTTAACACTAGCAGGGGGCCCAGGTATGTGCTGGTGCCGCTCAGGGAGGGAATCTGGGCCAAAGACTGATTAGAAATTGGGTAACACTGAAGTGGGACTAGACAGACCCTTGATGGGACGTGGCGGGTAGGTAGCCCCCATTGTGTACCGTGCCCTCGCCGAGAAGTCTCTGGGAGTGTGGGTTCTTCCTGATGCGCCACCAACACGTCTCGTTGGTCCTGATGTCGGCTGCTCCTTTCTTGATACTGACAAGCTAGTTGTGGGCCTTTCCCACTCACCCCATAGCTCCGGAATGCACAGACAGCAACACTGGTGTGGAAGAAACCAACTCCACTCTCAGGTTTCAAGATCCTTGAGATCACTGACTTACCAATGTAATTGTCAGGGGGTATAGCTCAGTGGTAGAGTGTTTGACTGCAGATCAAACGGGCCTTGGTTCAAATCCAAGTGCCCCCTTAAAAGCCTGGTCCTTCAACAAAAAGTAATTGCATATCCATTTCCATTATGTTCAGGAGCTCCACTGACTAGGGATGAATGAAAACACTCAACATTTTCCTGTGCAAATGCATAAAAATCTAGCAAATATGTCCCCCAGCTGAAATCAGTTCCAATCCTCTAAGAGTCTAGTTTATGTTTTCACCAATGAAACAAAGGCACATGAAGACACATTTGCAGGTCCTTGGCCTCCACGGGCTACAATGTGCAGAAGGACAAGAACTACATCCACTTGGGAGGCATGGACTAGTCTGTATTACATTTGGTAAGTAAGTTGCCATTGGGACTGAAAACTCTACTGGAGGTGGACAGGAGCCTGTTACAAAAATAAAATAACCAAGATTTACCAAACTCCCTGTTACACATTCAATCCTCTCTTTTTTCTATTTTATTAACCTGGGAGCAAGTTACCAGTGACCCAGGGCTGGGGTGGAGGAAGGTGCAAGTGCGGGGAGGAGCCCAGGGCTGGGGCAGCAGGGGGTGTGTGGGTGGGGGAGCACTGGTAGGGGGGAAGGGGAGAGTCGAGAGCTGGGGCAGCACAGGGTGTGTGTGGGGGAGAGCCCAGGGCTGGGTTGGCAGGGGAATGAAAGTGGTGGGAGGCCCAGAGCTGGGGAGGCAAGGGGTGCAGGTGTAGGGAGGGGAGAACCCAGGGCTCGGGCAGCAGGGGGATGGGAGGGCAGACAAAATTTTTTTTTTGGGAGGCAAAAAACCTAGAGCCAGCCCTGCCTCCACATACCGTAAGGTAGGTAGGAGCAGATCATTATTATCCCTACTTGGAAGAGCGAGAAGCTCAGGCTGAGACAGGAGAATTGACTTGTCTTAGGTCACACGGCCAGCCAGTGGCAGAGCTGGGAATAGGACCCAAGACCCCTGATTTTCAAACTAACCATCGGATCTTGAATTTCATCCATTGAATGACCTGAATAAAGTGCTCTCAGATGAGCTCCAGACCAACAGTGCACAGTAATTATTCAGCAAGTATTTGAGGAGAACTGCAATTTGAGGAGAATCATGACCTGCTCAGAGACCATTAATGCAGAGAAGCAGCAAAATTCAAACATATGACTGGTTATGACTTATTTCCTTGGTCTTAAAAGAGAACAACAAGGACCTGAGTCTCCTCCCTGTCAATAACCCCCTGCTCAGCCAATCAGGGTAGAGACTGAGGACGGGAAGCTGAGGGTTCTCAGCAGGGAGCCTAAAGGATGGTTCAGGTCACTGGTGGGGATCACTGCCTGAGCACTATTTCAGCCCCACATTTTTGGTGGACCTCCCACAGTGGGAGCTGCCAAACACTCCCCCGCAACACATACACATACCCCGCTCTTGGTGTTGGGAGGGAAACAGGTGAAAGGACAAAAGAAGCAAGAGAAGAGAAAGGAGGAAGGGATGGAGGAAAAGGTGAAACACAAAGGATAAACCCTAATGTCTCCAGTAATTCTAGGGGACAAAATCCCTGGTGCGGAATAAAATTCTGCCTCCTTAAGCTCGTGTTTTCCATGCTTAGATTTCATCACCAGATGGATCAGACTGAACAGGTTTCAAACCTCGAGGAGGCTCTTACCTTCTAAACAGGGACGGCTGGTCTCTAGTAAACTCCCTAAAAGGGAAGGAGAAAAGTCGAAAGAGGTTCCTCCTGGCGCTCAGGTACCTAAACCCGAATACTCTCTCAGTCCTCAAAGAGAGACCTGGAGAAGGAGACTGGCTGAAGCAAAGCCACAGGGGTCTCTGAGGTTTCCCTGGCCCCTCGCCCCTGTCCTGCCTGGCTGATGTCAGCATCTCTCTGTGAGGTCACCACCTCCCCACCACCTTTGACCAATAGTCTGAGGTCCTGCAAAAAGCCTTTGTGATGTCACTGCCACACCCCTCCCTTGCTGTGCTAATGTCCTGCCCCTGGCCAGGCACTTTGGAGGTTTGAGCTACTCCCTGTAGATCACCCCACTCAAGGAGCTGTTCCTTCTAGGCAGCAAGCCGGCTAGACAGGAAAACATCAGACGCTGCTCCCAATGCTACACTCAGTTTTTCAGAAATTAGTCGACTTTATGGCCAGAAGAGACCATTAGAGCATCTAATCTGACCCCCTGCATATCACAGGCCTCCTGTATGACACAAGAGCTACTTTTGGGGCAAACACATTCCAGAAAGGCAGCTAGTCTTCATTAAATGACATCAGGAGATGGAGAATCCACCACTTTCCTTGGTAGCTTGTTCCTGTGGTGAATCATCCTCACTGTTGAATATTTGTGCCTTAGTTGTAATATGAATTTGTCTCTTTTCACCGTCCAGCCATTGGGGCTTGTTAGGCCTTTCTCTGCTTTAATACCCAATCTTTTCTCTCCATTAAGGCCCTTCTACACCCCCCAGAGCCCAGACCCCACAGCCGGGGCCCCAGACACCCCCACAGCCCCAGCCAGGGTCCTGCCAGATCTTCCCTGGCCCCCAGGCCCCAGAGCCCCCCCAGCCCCAGGGAGAGCTGGACACTGGCGAAGGGGAGAGAAAATGGGGCACAATCGGGGGGGGGGGCAGGGAACTTCTCAGGGGTTGGGGAGGGGGTCACCCTGGGGCTGCTCGTGGCTCTAGGGAGAAAGGGGCGGGGTCCCCACGGGGCAGCGGTAAATCCGAGGGGGTCTCAGCCCCCCCCTTTCTCTCCCCGCTCCTCGGGGGTCACCGGCTCCCTCCCCCGGCCGTGTCCGGGCTGCACCGGCACTTCCCCCCCCCGCCCCTTTCCCACGGAGGGGCCGGACACGGGGGGGTTAATGAAGGTCTCTCTCGCCGCGATCTGCGCATGCCCAGAGCCCCAGCGGCACAAACCCTTCTCCGCCTCCCTCGCTGACGTCACTTCCGCTCCAGGGAGAGCCCGGAACTACATCTCCCAGCCTGCCCCGGGGCCGCGTCCGCCCTCTCCAGCCCGGGTGAGGGAGGGGTCAGCAGCTGGAACTGCGCATGCTCCGTGCGAGCCCGCTGGGGCGGAGAACAAAGCTGCTGCTGCCGCCTCCGTGTGAGCCGGTGAGTGAGAGACCCCGGGGGGGGGCGGGCACGTGACTCTGCCCCGGGGAACCTGGGAGAAGCCTCGGAGCCGCCTCGGCCCCAGGAGCCGCAGCAGGATCCGCCCCCCCCCCCCCGCCGGGTTGGGGGGGGGGGGGGAGAAGCCGGAGTTGCGGGGGGTGTTGAACTGTCTCTGGGCAGCCAAAGGGGAGTCGGGCGGGGGTTAATTGGCTCCTGTCCCTGTTGGCGCCTCTCGCCCCCCCCGGCACAGAGTCTCTCCGGTTCTGCCCCGTTTCTCTCCCGGGGTCTCGCTCGGGCTGTAACATCCGGGGAGATTCGCCCCCATCCGCTCTCTCGGCTCCCTGTCCCCCGGTCTCTCCACGAGTCTCCAATGTTCATTTAAAATCTCCCCGATGGGGTCCCCCCGTTTTACCTGCAGCGATTTGTCCTTGTCCGGTTGGGAAATTGTTGCCCCGGGTCAGTCCCCAGCACGTGCTGCCCCTGGCGGGGGTGAGATGCCGGTTCTCTGCCGGGGCGGGGGCGGGAGGGGCACGTGTCCCCCGTGGGGGCTGCCCGGACCCCGGTTTCCCAGTTACTGCCCCCAACTCCCAACACAGCCACCTGCCCATCCCCCACTGCTGCCCCCTTCCCTCCTCCAGGGACCTGCCACCTCCCCCCCCCCCTTTGCCCTCTTAAAGCAGCTCCTCACAGGGCTCCCTGCTGCCTGTGGGGGTGGGGGGAGCCATCACTTTGTGTATATGTATTGGATAGTAATATAAAATCCAGTCCAACAGTCCCCCTTTTCCCTCTAGTTATGTAGCAGTAATATAAAATCCCCTCAGATCTTGATGGTGTTCATAGACTATCAGGATTGGAAGGGACCTCAGGAGGAATCTAGTCCAACCCCCTGCTCAAAGCAAGAACAATCCCCAGATTTTTACCCCAGTTTCCTAAATGGCCCCCTTAAGGATTGAACTCACAACCCCGGGTTTAGCAGGGCAGTGCTCCAACCACTGAGCTATCCCTCCCCCCTCTCATGTTATCACTTGCGTAGTTTCTGATATGTATTCTCTGCAAATCTAAAAATTATCCTAAGCCCCACTTTTTCTCTAATTGTCTATTTCTAAATAACTATGGCCTGAGATTTTTCCCTGTCTCTTTAATTATAAAATACTAAGAAAATCTCAAATTTACACCTTTTCTCAGATTCCTGAACATGGATATAAAATATTGGCAAATGTTGCCCATTTTCTCTCTATTCAGTTATCAGATATTGATGTGAAACACTCAGATTTTACGTCGTATCAACACCTGATATAAAATCCTTCTGATTTTCCACTTTCCTCTCTAAACGGATTTAATACCCATCAAACCCAGAGGCCTCCCCCTGTTTGGGGGATCAGTGGTTCCCAGCTGGTAACAGGAGAGTAGGCTGGACCCTTTTCTTTTCTCCAGCTGGCACTGGGTGAGGAGGTCACTCTGAGTGCAGCGTGGGTCCAGAAGTATCCCAAAGCCCATGACAAATGGTCTCTGGGAGGGGTTGCTTCCCGCAGTGCGAAGATGTAGCTAGTGACAGGGCATGGACCTTTCTTGCCCTTCCATTCTCCTGTTAAAGCAGCACCGCCCAGGGATCCCTCTGCCCGTGTGACTGGCCAGCAGGAGGCAGTGATAACTTTCTATCCACTTAGCAGACACAGTGAGGTAACTGTTGCTGGGGTAGGGATGGGGTGTCTGTGTGGGGAGATTGCAGCTGGAGCTGAAGGGGCATTGTGGGAGGAGGCCTCTGGGTGACTGGGCAGGGGGTTCTGGAGGTTTGGGGGGGGGGGGGTTCTGATGTGCCCAGCCCTGAGGCTGTGGGTCCTGGAGGTGGGTAGCACTGGGGACTTGGTGCAGAGCAGTGAGGGTGGGCGTCTCTTGGGGAGGCAGGGCAGGGGGCTGGAGGGAGCCTAGTGCTGTGCCAGGGGCTCAGTCGTGCCCAATGCACAGAACTGGGTGGGGGAGTGCCAGGAGCTAGGTCGGGATGCCAGGCAAGCAGAGGGAGGGGTCCCATTGTAAAGCATCAGGGGGTCCCAGGCAAACGGCCTGGCAGGTCCTGCTGGAGGGCAGGTGGGGTCCTAGGCAGGCAGTAGGGGAATCCTGGGCAGGCAGTGAGGGACTGAATTCCCAGTGAGGGGTGCCCTGGGGGGGTGGGCCCGGGCGGGGGGGGGCTCTTGGTGGGGGGAACCTTTAGGATTCCCAGCCTGCCAGTGATGGTCTGGTGGGGCTTCTCTGGCCAGTGGGGTGCTGAGGGGTATCTGGAGTTCCTGTTCAGGGATTTTGGTGGTTGGGTCCCAGAGAATATCTGGTGGGACTCTGGCTGCGGGGTCTGGGCTCTGGGTACTGGGGGTGTCTGGGGGGCCCTGGATGGAGGCTCTGGGGGCTGCTACTAACCATGCTCCTTCTCTCTGATCAGCTTGTGCCAGAATCCTGACTCCAAGCACATCCCAGCATTCCCCAGCCAAGCCCAGTCACCATGATAACTTTCTAGCCACTTATCAAACATCTTGAAAACTCCAGGACCTTCCAGTTCCATTGGGAAAATTTGTGCCCCGAGTCCTTATACTAGATCTTGGGGGAGCGGCAGGTGGGAAGGGGGCTAGAAATGCCACACAATGGTCTCTTCCACAACATTCTGGACTCATTCATTCTGAAATCTGGTTTCATTGAGACCATTGTTAATCCAGAGTCACTGCATGGAAAGACAAGGAGTGACTCCAGATGGACAGTGGGGCAAATGAGATCAGCAGTTCTCCCTGTGAGGAGGGGCTCTCATTAGCTGCTCTCCCCAGAGAGCTAAAGGAGGGAAGCTGGCCAAACGCTCTGTCCCTCTCTGCCCGGGATATTTGGGTTCAGCTTCCTGGGTCAGACGCTGCAGCCTCCATTGTGATCTGGGAGACCAGGCTTAGCAGCTGCTGCTCCCCCAGCGGGGCTCTGTGCTGGGATGTGACCTTAATTAAAGCTGCTTCTCTGCCTGGCCCAGGTGATGACTTTCTCCAGCTGGTCCTAGCCCCTTGGGGCAGCCCTGGGCCCTGTTAATACAAATTCTACCACAGACTCCAGGTAACTGAAAGTCCTCTGGGAAAGTGCTGGGGACTGGCAAGAAAGTGACTCTTCACAAACAGCCTCTACTCCCATTAGCAATTGCCAGGAGCAAATCCAGCCATGGGAGAGCAAAGCCCCCAGGAATGGGACTTTCCCAGCCAGAGGGACAGGGAGAGAGGACAGGGGAAGGAGAGACTGAAAGGGGCAGTGGGAGAAATGAGTGGGGGGGAGAGATTTCCAGCTCTCTAGTGCACCCAGACACATGTATTGCAGCATTCCTGGGCAGAACCACTTTCCAGTGATCAAGAAAAGGATCAGACAGAGGAAAAGCTGGTTCTTGACTCCATATTCCCCCTGCTGGGGTGTGACTCCCGGGGGGTCAGTGTCCGAGGGAATCCCCCACAGTGACACCTTTGGTTCTGCTCTTTTCTAGCCTTGTGTTCAGAGACTTAGTTATGAGATTGGGAGAGGGAGAAGGAAGGTTAAAAATCTCTCTGTGGGCTTAGCCTGGCAGGAGGGGCCAGCTCCACACTGTAATAAAGAGATTGAGCATTTTCCCAGGATGGCAGAATCTAGTATGTCTGTCTGCAGGGAAAGGGCCTGGGGGAATCGTCCTGTGAAATTAACTAAAGCCTGTTCTGTAACCCCCACAACTGCCCTTCTCACCCTCCCAGGCTGCAGAATGACGTCCGTGTTTCACTCCAGCTCATCCTATCCTGCCATGGGACAGGGGAGAGAAATGGCTGCAGAGGAGCCTGTTCAGGTAGGGATTATCGGGGGGTTGCTGGTGGGTTCCTGCAGGAGGGAGAGGGACAGCAAATACACCGGAGATGGGAAGATTTGCACAGTCTGGTTTGGAGCCGGGCAGGAAATGCACAGGGTGGGGAAGGGAGGAGGACAGCTTGTGACATTCCTGCTGGGGGTATTTTAATAAATGGCCCAGATTCTAGGAACAGACCTATGAGATTAGGAGGTGAAAATACCCTAATTTGTGAAGCAGAAAATAACCCTCCTACCTGGGGTTAGGAAAACTGACCAGAATCCCAGTGCTGGAGCCTGACCTGACTAACCAGCGGCTGCTGTGAGATATGAAAGGGGCACCCACCAGTGAGGTTTAGGGGAGATTCCCCTCCCTTCATATCCAGCTCCTCAGAATGGGGAGGGTGTTGGGCTTCCTACCAGGGAGCTCTCCCTGGTCCCTGCTAGGGGCTCCATCTCCTGTATCGGTCTGTGGCTAGTAGGCTTGTGATGGATCTGCTGAGAGAGACAAGGGGCTCTTGCTTTGCCCCACTATCTGGGTGTTTCCAGTTTGCTCTGATGGGGGTGGGGGTGGGACTCTGACTGTGATCCACCCAGAGCTTGCATTTGATTGGCTTCTCTCCCCCACAAATAGTGGGGCTGTGAGTGGGGCAGCAGGTACTGAGTGTTGGACTCTTGCTCTTTCAGAGGCCAGTGACCTTTGAGGAGGTGGCTGTGTATTTCACCAGGGAAGAGTGGGCTCTGCTGGACCCTGCTCAGAGAGCCCTCTACAGAGACGTCATGCAGGAGAACTATGAGAATGTGACCTCGCTGGGTAAGGATTCCTGTCCCCTCAGTTCTTGGAAGGGGAAATGCAGAGAAAAGGTTCATGCCAGCCCCACAATGCCACCTCTGCTCTGTCCTGTCTCTGCATCACCCCAATATGCCAGTGACCCACACACTGCCACAGACCCTCCCCTGCTGCAGAACACAGGAACAGTATTGCACAGTGTCAAATATCTCCTGTTTGCATAAGTAAACTTCTTTGAGACGGGGCAACCACATCTGCATGCAGTATTATGCTCCTACAAAGCACATGGGATCTTTGTAGAGGAAGGTAAATACACAGCATTTATTGAGAATATAACAGTTAGCATATGCTTTTTAGTCACCCTTCCCGTGATGTTCATAGTTACCAGTCTCTTGTAGCTCGAGTCAATCTAATGGCCAGTTAGATTGAGCACGAGTGTGGGGCTGGGCTCTTGTCGGTCACGATCCAGTGCTCCTGGAGTGTGGCAAGACAAACCCAAAGTCCCAATGCCAAGCACCCTGGTTCTTATAGGCTTTTTTCCTTTGTTGAACTCTATGGATTTTGCTGTGTCAGTTTGTGATCGGTTACTTCTTAACTGGTGTAAACATTCCAGTGCACCTCCGAGAGGGTCAACCTGTCCTTTGTTCTGATTTAATCAATTGTCCTCAGGGGTGCCAGCCTTGACCTCAGGGTCATCAATCTGCCCTTCGTTATGGATGCACGTTGTTGATTCTTTGATGTCCTTTAAGTCTCTTGACTCCTTCTTCCTTGACTCTGGCTATAACAATGGCCTTTACACCTTCTCTTTTCCTGATGCATACATCCTCATTCACACAAACCCACTGAGAATACAAACAGTAGTATTTTATATCGAGCAAAAAGGCATTGCAAATGAAACCTTGCCTTCAATGTTTCTCTAATCTACTTAACATAGACACAATAGAGAATCCTGTCTCTTACTTACTAAACCTTAAAACAAAGACATGTAGATTTAACTAGAGTGCCTAATTTGTAATACATAGAGGAAACCATAGTAGACAGTGTAACTTATCCTAAAACAAAAGGTGACCATAATCAGTCAGAAGGATTGTTCTGGTCTGTCATTCCTTTCTGCTATTCAAACAGGGTGGCTGACAGGATGAAATCAAATCATACATTAAATTCTCACAGTACATTATAAAATCCAGCTCCTACAGCCGTATTCGAGATGTGGGTGCACCATAGATTTATATACAGGCAATATGATATTTTCTGTCTTTTCTATCCCTTGCTTAATGATTCCCAACATTCCGTTCGCTTTTTGCTGCTGCTGCACATTGAGTGGATGTTTTCGGAGAACTATCCATGACTCCAAGATCTCTCTCTTGAGTGGAAACAGCTAATTTAGACCTCATCATTTTATATGTCTAGTTGGGATTATGTTTTCCAATGGGCTGCACTATGTGCTATCCTGACATCTAGTACTGCTGAGATCCTGCATTCAGTACTGTCCCTGCCCTTCCTGTTCCCTTTCTCCACTGAACCCCACCAGCCCATGCTTCCTGTTCCCAGCTTCCCCAGGACTCTCTCTTTGTCTCTGGACCTCTCCATCAGCAAGAAGCAGTGGCAGGGAGACTTGCCCTCTCTCTGGAGTCTTGGATTTCTGGGACATGGATTTACTTTCTCTGTGTTTTGGGAGCCTCTTTGAAATTGAGTGTCTGTGACATTAGCCACAGTGCAATCTGGAGTGTTGAACAGCTGTGTCCCCTCAGTTCCCAAGGCTGGGGTGACTTTTACACTGTTTTTCTGTGAGAGCAGCCGCTCCTGGGCAGGTAACACACAGTCTCCAGCATGTAACTCGCTCCCAGCTACACAGTATTTAGTGCTGCTAGTCAGCGACTCATGAGTTACAGTGCAGCACAGGAAAACCCCAGAAAAGTCTCTGTTCCCAGACTTCCCCCAGAATTGTGCATCTTTCCCTGTCCAGCACACTACTGAACAAGGCAAGCTCATATGAAGTCTGTCATTTCATCAGTGGAAAATGACATGCACCAGCCTTATTATCCCATGTAGATGAGGGGACTCACCCCTGCGGCACCCCCTGCTGGTGACTTCTGGGAATTAGCTCATTCCAGCTCCAGCGCACCCTCTGCAGGCCGGTGATCCGCCTTTCCTCTGGCCCCCCGTGTCCCTCCCTGGACCTGGTGCCCCTTTACCCGGGGTGCTGCCCTCTGGCAGTAACCCCTCAGTCTTAGGGTCTCCTCTCCCCAGGGAACTCCCACCCACTATTCCCACCTCGGCTCAGTATAAGGCCAGTCATCGTCTAGCCCCACACCCTGGGGCAGACTGCAGGATCAGCCACTCATCACTGGCAAGGAGGGTTTGGACCTGCTGCCTTTGCCTACCGCTGGGCTGCCCTCTGCAACCCCCCAGTACCTATTGCCTTCTGCTAGGCCGCAGCCTGGGGCTTTCCAGGCTGGAGCTCCCCAGCTCCTCTGCCTTTCCCCAGCCCTGCTCCACTCAGGTACCCTGTGTCCAGCTCCCTGCAGCCAGGCCCATCTCCCTCTACAAACAGAGAGAGATTCTATCTGCCCCTGGCTTCTCTGCCTTTATAGGGCCAGCTGAGTCTGTTTGGGGCGTGGCCCCAGCTGCAGCCACTTCCCCCAATCAGCCCAGCCTAAAAGCTGCTTTCTCCAGCCACAGCCCCCTCCCAGGGCTGTTTTTAACCCTTCAGGGCAGGAGCGGGGGTCCACCCCGCTACATCCCAAATGCAGTTTCCAACACACTTTAATCCAAACACACTAGTTGGATAAAACAATAAAACAAGATTGTTAATTACCAAAAAATAAAAGATTTTAAGTGACTACAGGTAACGAGGCATAAAAGTCAGAATTGTTTACAAAAGAAATGCAGATAAAACACAAATATATTTGTTAGTCTCTGAGGTGCCACAAGTACTCCTGTTCTTTTTACAAACTAACATGTAGGTCAGGGGTAGGTAAACTACGGCCCGCAGGCCACATCTGTGCCGCGGGCCCAGCCTTCTCGGCCCCTGAGCTCCCGGATGGGGAGGCTCCCCTCTCCCTCTCCTCCCTTGCTGTTCCCTAACCCCCGCTGTCCCACTGCAGACTCAACATGCCGCACCACCAGCGCTCTGGCCCACCACTCCTGGGCAGTGCTGCAGCGGTGGGGCTGCGAGCTCCTACTGTTCTGAGTGGCATGGTAAGGGGGCTGGTCTGCGCGCTCCTGAGGGACCCTGTGTCTAGCTGCAGCAGGCCGCGTGGCTGTGGTAAGGGGGCCAGGGCCAGGGGGTTGGATAAGGGGCAGAGAGCCCTGGGGGGCAGTCAGGGGACAGGGAGCAGGGGACGGTTGGGCTGGCGGTCAGGGGATGGAGAACTGGGGGGTTGGATAGGCGTAGGAGTCCCGGGGTCTGTCGGGGGTGGGGGTGTGGATATGGGTTCATATCCAGGACCCCACCCCCTACCCAACCCCGCTGCTACCTGTCCCTTGACTGCCCTGACCTCTGTCCACCCCCCTGCCCACTGACAGACCCTTGGGACTCCCACACCTATCCAGCCCCCGTCCTCCCAGAACCTCCGCCCCATCCAACTGTCCCCTGACTGCCCCCTGGGACTCCCTGCCCCTTATCCAACGCCCCCACCTCCTTACCATGCTGCTCAGAGCAGCGTGTCTGGCAGCCACGTGGACCACGCAGAGCCAGACACACTGCCCCGCAGGAGCGCTGCCCGCATGGTGGTGTGGCTGCGGGGGAGGGGCTAGCCTCCCTAGCCAGGAGCTCAGGCACTGGGCAGGACGGTCCTGTCGGCTGGATGTGGCCCGTGGGCCGTAATTTGCCCATCCCTGATCAAGGGCATAAACCTATTGAGTCAGCAAGACATGCAGGGGTATGTCTGTGTGCTGAGACTTCCGAGGCTTTTCCATGCCCTGTGCTGTGAAGCTTGTGTTTGGGACACAGGTAGTACAAGCCACATGGCAAAAGGAATATAAAGGGCAGCTGCATCATCTCCATTTTGTCTTCAATCCCTCTTTCTACCTCTGGAGCAACTTCTCTACAAATTGAAGCCTGGAACAAAGGACTGAAAGACCCATCGAACTTGTGGATGTGTTCCAGACGGACTTTCAAGCCAGCAGCTCAACAATACTGCTAATAACCTGATATATAGATTTTGGAATGCATCTCACTGCTTTTCCATTTAACAACTTTTTCTGTGTCGTGTCCTGTCTTGTCTTTCCATGCTAAAGGATTGGCTGGCAGTGTGGTCTTTTGGGTAAGATCCAAACCTATAGTGATCTTGTAATGTGGCTGACCTTTTGGGGTCAGAAAAACATTTTGTATATGAGCAGAGTTTTTAAATAACCTCTCACTGTACTGGACCTAGGTGCTGATTGGGAGTCGGAGAACTGGAATGCAATAAAGGGGGCCGTGTGATTTCTTTTTTCAGCTTCTCGATAACCCGTGTGTGGGATCAGAAGCACAGTTTGTGACTGGTCGTTGAGTTTAACTTCAGTGTTAACCACCAGTTTTGGGAGCATCAGCTCTCCCTTTTTCATCCTGCCCTGACCCTGGCATTTTCAGTGTGGACTGCCCCAGGCACACCCGTCACACTAAGCACTGAAGTTAAATTAATAGAATGTTTTTTATGACAAAGTTATGAAATCAAGTGACCTCCTTTGTTTTCTTTCATCTGAGCAGGATTTCCAGTTTCCCAACCTGATGTGGTCTCCCAGCTGGAACAAGGGAAAGAGCCATGGGTCCCAGACCTCCAGGGTTCAGAGGAAAAAGAGATCCTGAGAGCTCCCTGCACAGGTGAGGAAATATTAAACCAACTCGGAATCTGTAAGTGCCTGAAGGAAACATCTGGGATGCCCTACAATGCCCTTGGAAGGTCTCTCAGTTCAGTATTGTCCCTAGCAGGGGTCGTATCCTGAGGGTAAATATAGCTCATGGCTTCCTGTAGACACTAGCAGACACCAGGCAGTAGCTTCCTCCCTTCCCCCTGTGAATTTGGATGGGATGTGAAGCCTGAATTGATCCCCTCCTCTCTCCTGTTTGGGGAAGAACTTGGGGGAGTTCAGTTCCTGATTTTTATTTGACTTCTCTCCAGTACTTGTATTGGTTTGGCCTTCCCCTTTCCATCCCTGTTTGAGGTTTCTGTCTCTATCACAGCAGGTGACGCAATGGTATGTGAGAAAGAGGAGCAGAATTCTCAGCAGGAAAATGTTGAGCAAGTGGATAAACACAGAGCATTATCACAAAGATCGAAAAGGAATGTGTCCTGGAGTCATAAGCAGGAAAAATCCCAGGACATTCAGCACAGACCAGAAGGAGAGCAGGGAAACCAGCCAGGGGAGAAAGTGGGTAAATGTATTTCCTGTCAGGAAACTCAGAAGGACCTCAAGGAAACCACAACACAACAGGAAATCCTCAGCAGAAAGAGAAAAAATACATGCAGTGAGTTTGGGGAAAACATATGTGATTACTCCATCCTTATAAAGCATCACAGAATCCACACAGGGAAGAGGCCCTATGAATGCAGTGAGTGTGGAAAATGCTTCCCTAGCAGCTCAGCCCTTATTAGACACCAGAGAATCCACACAGGGAAGAGGCCCTATGAATGCAGTGAGTGTGGAAAATGCTTCACTAGGAGCTCAGACCTTTCTCAACATCAGAGAATCCACACAGGGGAGAGGCCCTATGAATGCAGTGAGTGTGGGAAAAGCTTCACTCACAGCTCAGTCCTTATTAGACACCAGAGAATCCACACAGGGAAGAGGCCCTATGAATGCAGTGAGTGTGGCAAAAACTTCACTAGCAGCTCAAACCTTCTTACCCATCAGAGAATCCACACAGGGGAGAGGCCCTATGAATGCAGTGAGTGTGGAAAATGCTTCACTAGGAGCTCAGACCTTTCTCAACATCAGAGAATCCACACAGGGGAGAGGCCCTATGAATGCAGTGAGTGTGGGAAAACCTTCAGTCGCAGTTCACACCTTATTAGGCATCAAAGAATCCACACAGGGAAGAGGCCCTATGAATGCAGTGAGTGTGGAAAATGCTTCACTAGGAGCTCAGACCTTATTAGACATCAGAGAATCCAGACAGGGAAGAGGCCCTATGAATGCAGTGAGTGTGGAAAATGCTTCACTAGGAGCTCAGACCTTCTTACCCATCAGAGAATCCACACAGGGGAGAGGCCCTATGAATGCAGTGAGTGTGGAAAATGCTTCACTAGGAGCTCAGACCTTATTAAACATCAGAGAATCCACACAGGGGAGAGGCCCTATGAATGCAGTGAGTGTGGGAAAACCTTCAATTGCAGCTCAGACCTTATTAGGCATCAGAGAATCCACACAGGGGAGAGGCCCTATGAATGCAGTGAGTGCGGGAAAACCTTCTGTGGGCACTTAGCCCATGTTAGTCATCAGAGAATCTGCAAGGGAGATCAACAACATAAACACCTCTAGGGCTATCAATACTTTTTTTTCTCTAATAATTTTCCTGATTCCCACATAGTAACTTTTAAAGCTGTTTGAACTGTTTGCAGCATGGTTATCCCTCAGTTTGACCAGAGGAGTGGCCCATTTTTGCCTTTTGCAGTTTGCCCTGTTTTGAGGTGGACCCATTTGTCCTTTCTATCAACTCCATTATCCCATGAGTAATTCGAGTGTGCCCTTCCTATCAGGAACCAGGGAGCATCACATTTATACTATTCTTCCTATTTCAAAGTTATTGTTAGTCACCAGTGATACAGATTGTATCATTGCCACTTGTTCTCACGTTGCTCTGGGTTGTGCTGAAGAGCAGATATAATGGGAATTTTTCAAATTATAGTTAAATGAAGAGGAGCAGGGGCAGGAAAAAAAGTGTAATTTCAGCCTCTGAGACACTGGAAGGAGATGGGGAGACGCAGAGATTCCCTCCTTCCCCATCACTGCAGAACTGTTACCTTTTGTCTGAGCCATGCAGAGGTTATCATCATCACATTCTATCCATTCACTTCTCAAAGTGTCCTGTGAGGAACAGTTCTTAGCTGTCTGTGCTTGGAGATGATGCTTTGACTTCTTTAATCTTATCTCAGAGTCGCTCTGACTGGAGATGAAAGTGTCAAAGACCTGGAAGGGGAATTCAAATGGATCCCAAACACAGTGTGATCATTGGGAGTTTAAATCCCAGGTTCCATCTATTGGTAAAGCCACTTCTGGCAAGGTGTGAGTGGTTTTGTCCCAAATTATAGCAATGCTCGGATACTAAAAATTTTGTAAATAACATAACTGGCTATTGAGACAGTGCTGAGTGAAGTATGTTTGAATGGATCAGAGGAGAATGTGATGGGAGAATCTCTTGTCCTGATTCTGAATAATCAGATATAACCTGCTCTGGAATTTCACTTCACACTTTCATTGCCATGTATTCTAGCTCTCTGTGATGTGGGTTTCTATCTTTCCTGAAGGCTGTTTGGTCACTCAATTGGATAGTAGTTCAGTTTGATAGGATGTAGTGCAGATTTATAGGAGAATTTAAGACAAATGACTATTTGCTAAAGTCATCATTTCTCACTTCAGCTTTGCTTTTTCCCCATCCCTGCATGATGTCATGGAGAAGGTTGAGGTGCAGTTCTGTCTGCATTAGAGAACTCTCCAATTTACTGGACAGGCTAACAAAGAAACAGCAGTGATTTAAAATCTCTACTCAGAAATGGTGAACAACAGCAGAACCCCAACTAACTGAAGGAAGTGCATATGATCACTGTGTAGTTCAATTGTTTAAGTCAATATTGTCCCAGATGATCTGGGGAGAAAATTCCATGGTAAGTGATTTTTGAACTAGGCACAATGCCCAGGTATTTGGTTCCAAAGCCTTTGTAACCCAGGCCCTACAGAAGATCTTTCCTAGCTAATCTTATTGTATCGGAGATACTGCCCTTCATGATGCAGATGTTGAGGAAATAGAAGTGGAGTTTTGCTGAATTTATCCTTTGTAGGTGCTAAAAATGTATATCGAATCAAATCAGTTTTGGAAATCTAATAGCTGCAGAAAAATAACTATTTTTGAATAGAAACTCCAACTCTGGTCACTAATGAAGATTGTGATCCAGCCCTTTATCCAGTCCCTTGCCTGGAACTGTGCCACCAAATTAAAGAAAAGCTTGGCATGTTTTGGTAAGCCTCCATGTTTTGGTAAGCCTCACTAACACTGCTGAGATTTGGAGTGGTTTTGTAAAGGATTCTACTTCGGAGAAGTGTAAATTTACCCTACCCAAGGCCAAGGATTTGGAAAGAGCTGGGGCTGAAAGAGTCCACATCCCGTTCTTGGTTTCCACCCCAGTAAAGGAAGCTATGGTGACCAATGACCCAAGGAAAATTGTTTGTACAACTCCATTTCCTAGTTCAGTGTCACTGATTACAGTTCCAAAGGATGCCAGGTTACATTGAGAACAATCATCCTTTACCATTTGGATCCAAAGAGAGAGTGCTTCAAAGGACATTCCTTCCCCGTGGATCCCAAACTGGCTGCCTGATTGGGTAACAAGGACTTCAAGGCTGTAGAAATGATGGTAACCAATGAGGCAATGAATGTATCAGGCTCCAATTTCAGACTTCCGGATACTCGCATGTTGAGCCTTGATTCTATGGTTTTGTGTCTGATGCTCTGGCTACACAATAAAGCTGATGTTGGTGCAGCTGCACCAATGTAGCTGCGCTGCTGTAGCGCTGCTATTACAGACGCTTTCAGCCAATGGGAGAGATTTCTCTCATCGGACTTGATTAGTCCAACCCTCGCAAGCGGCAGTGGCTCTTTTGGCAGGAGAAGTTCTGCTGCTGATGTATAGCTATCTACACAGGGGGTTAGGGCTGTGTAACTACATTGCTCAGTGGTGTGGATTTTTCACACATCGGAGTAATATAGTTAACCGATAAATGTCTTTAGTGTAGACCAGACAGTTCTCTCTTGTGTTTTATGCATTTACATCACTTCTCTATCTTCTGTCACTTTGAAAGATTAAAAGTGTGACACGAGAGGTATTTTTCCTCATGATGCAAAGATTCCCACTTAGGAGACCCCTTCCACCAACACATACTGTAGAAGATCCTGAGATATCTGAACTCACAGAAGTGGTTGGGACAAACCACATCTTGAGCCAAGGTTCAGTTGTTGGCAATGGGCATTAGAAGAAAACTAACATATATGATAAGAATTTGTGATCTTTGAATATGTTTTTATCATCTATTAAAATGAGATTAGTGGTGAAGTTATTGGTTAAAGAAGAGACTAAATGTGTGATAATCTGAAGTATTTTGGAAAACTGAAAGTTGGTTTTCTTTGTTTTGTTTTGTTAGTCGTACAGGAAATGGTGGCTAATCTTGAAAAGTTAATTTGATTTAATTTACCCCCTGTAGTGTAAGGAGTTCTGGTGGAAAACCTCACTCCAAAGGTTGGGGTGGGAGAATGTGTGTGAGAAAGTGTGTATAAGAGAATATTGGCCCAGTATCGATTTTAATATTTTGTGTTTTCAAATAGAATTTATTTTGCTTAGTTTCAAAGTCAATTTCTATTCAAAGGAAAGCTACTTGAGGAGATATGTTGTATAAGTTTTTACCCACTTAGACTGTAAGGGTCACTGTCTTCCCCACTTCTCTAATTTGCAAAGGAAAGGCCTGACATCTGTCATAGGATGTGTCCAGCAGGTAGGCCAGCTGCACTCATCAACCATCAATATAAAGAACAAGACCGAAATCCATTGCCTTTCAGGTCAATAAGCCAGCTAAAGGCTGGTCGATGTAGAAAAGCTGTGTTGGCAGAGCCACATCTCTCAGGGGTGTGAAAAGTTCTCTCCACTGAGAGAAGTAGTTAATGTGACCTGAGCCCCAGTGTAGGCAGTGTTGGGTTGTCAGAAGAATATTTCCAGTGTTTGAAGTGTAGACACAGCCTTAACATCAATTCCAATTTTGACCCATCTCCCTATGTGTGAGAAAGTTACTCGTATGGAGGGCTGAGCCAGCTGTCCGCTCACCTGGTTCCTCAACTGTAGCTACAGCTCTTAGTGCCCATGAATGCAAAGACTGAGAGAAATGGAGAGTTCCAGCCATTGTCATTTTAGTATCTTATTGTTCCTCTCTCTCTTTTTTGTGCTGGCCTTTCTGTTCTATCAGGGGGTGACTGTATAGCTCAGTGCATCTGTGACAAAAGCTCATTGGTGCCAATTGGCAAAGGGGGTCACAGTTCTTCACAAGCAACTCCTGTCTCAGACCTGACAAACTCCCCACAGCTAATACACTGCTTTTATGATATTTATCCAGGAAGCATAGCAGTGAGATCTCTACTGAAAGCTTGTAAATTATTGATACTCCGAATCACTGCGAGAAGTGTGTCCAAGGCATGGTTAAGGGGTAATGTAAGTACATGGAAAATTATGCCCATATGGTATTGTTGTGAAAGTGAGTCACCCCAATCATAGGTCTTGTTGGGAATGGCCCATTCCAGTGGGAGGGAATTGGCACCTGTTCCTTGGTAGCCAGTTATGTGATGTATTGCTCCATTGTCAGCCTTTGCACCAACCCAGAGAAGCCAATGGAAAACCATCAAAGACAAATTATAGACATCAAAACCCTGTGGAAGTGACAAGAACAATATGAGACTGAGGAGTTCGTCCTTTCTGTGAATAAAGACAAAAGACTGATTCAGTTCATAACAGGGTGGAGAAAAACACTCTGGGTCCATTCACCAAGGAGATTCCTAATGACCAGTGGTGCTTCATGAAAGGCAGGGCCGTGGCTCCTAGGGACTAGGAATCAGTGAAATTGACTGAAGTGTGAGGTGAGACTCTACTTAGATAGGAAAGGTAACTATTAAAAAGTGTAGGTTGCATTTTCTGATTTTGTTTAGTTGGTAACAGTTGGTTTCCATCACTCACATTTGTTTGTTTAAATCTCTATCGGTTGTTAAATAAATTTCTGCTTGTTTGATAACTATACTCAAGTGCTGTGTGAGATACAGTAGCAGTGATCCACAGTAAAACTAGTAACCTGGGATATACCATTGCTTTGGGCAGAGAGAATCTGGGATTTCTCTGAGTATCTGGTGATCCGGGCTGCACCCCAGAGGGGGACACATTGAAGGAACTCAGGGGTTAGGGTGGCTGCTGTAGCTCAGAGGAGGGTCTTTGAGTGCCTGATGGTCTGGGTGAGTTTGGTCACTAACATCCAGCTGCCAAATGCAAAACTCTGTCTTCCTAGTGGCAGGTGGCAACAAGGAAACTCACAGCCCTCAGCTCCCTGAGAAGGGTCACAATATGCCTGTATGTTGATTCACCTGTCAAATTCACACAGGGAAAGCTCCCTATAGCAGAAAACTCTGCCATATGAAATTATGGAACATGTGCTCTTCACTCTGTGAAAGCATGTAAAGAATCCAAGTGCTGGAGGGTAGGGTTTGGGTCCAGAGTGACCTAGACAAATTGGAGGATTGGGCCAAAAGAAATCTGAGGAGGTTCAACAAGGAGAAGTGCAGAGTCCTGCACTGAGGAAGGAAGAATCCCCTGCACTGCTACAGCCTGGGGACCGACTGGCTAAGCAGCAGTTCTTCAGAAAAGGACCTGGGGATTACAGTGGATGAGAAGCTGGATATGAGTCAACAGTCCCCTTGTTGCCAAGAAGGCTAACAGCAGATTGGGCTGCGTTAGTAGAAGCATTGCCAGCAGCTTGAGGGAAGTGTGTTCATTTCAAACCTGCAGTTTATTCATTTCATTTGGTGACCCCTCCTAGTTCTTGTGTTATGAGAAGGAGTAAATAATACTCCCTTCCTTGGTCCTTTAGAAGATATTATGTGACCCCCTCCTCCTTGTGTCTCATGTCTTGGGACCAACATGGATACAACAACACCGCAAACAACAAGGTTCAAAGTCAATGCACATGGGAGAAGCATCTTGTGTTTCATTCCTTATGTCCTAGTCCCATCGTGTGGCCATTTCCTTTTCTTCCTTTCTGTCAAAAGCTTTGGTGTTTTGCACAGAAACATTATTTCCCCAGGAGAGACCCAGGAGTGAGGGCTGCATTCCTGTGCCAAACAGTCACTAAAAGGGGGCAGACAAAGGCCTTTAGGACGAGGCGTCCGTCACTGTCAAAAAATCATCTCCCTCCTGTGGTTCCATGGGCAGCAGGAGCAGCCACAGCTCGGTGGCCCCCGGCAGCACTCCTGGGGTGGCCGGAGCAGCAGCAGGCCCCCTGGGGCTCCCCTGTCTGGGGCAGCAGCTGGAGTGGCAGCGGGGGGGGGGGGCCTAAAATTTTGGACCGGACATTGTAGGTCCACCATTATTTTCTTGAATTGCCTCAAAACAGCAAGTCAAGAAAGTCTCCTAGGTGCCAGGCTCTCTGCCATGGAAACAGCTGCCCCTTCTCTCCAAGAGTCTGTGCGTTCCACCCAGGAGCGTACAAACCTCTGCACTGAAGGGGGGTCAGACAGTGACGGTAACACAAATCTTCCGACTATTAACCCAAGTCCCTTCCTTCCTTTAACCCAGGACGTGCCAGTCAACTGTTAGCCATGGTGTTATCTTCATCTTAAAATACCTCTCAGGACATTGAACAGAGGAAGTGAACCCCCCTCCCCCAAATGGCTCCCTGTTGAGACATTGTACTGTACCTGCCCCTGGAGCCTGTCTGGTTTTATATCCTTAGAGATTTTTCTCTTCAAACCCCTTATCCCAATCTATGGGCCACCGCCGCATTTCAGAGTTTAGAATTTACTCTCTTCACCCTTATATGGCACTTTCCATGTGGATTAGACAAAGTGAGTGGGGGAAGCTCCATGGCTAATGAAAACCGATGCTTTGGGTGAGGCCTGAACTCATAACCCCAGCACTGCACCTCCCTCACTAGCCAGGTGTGCCCCTGTAGGTGCTTCATAGACAAGCTTGGGAAGTAGGGTAGTTACCTGTGTCTGTGATTAACCACTTTGGTGATCTAATTGAGAGGCTGATGGTCCAAACCCAGGTGAAGGTAGAGGTAGGTTTTTTTAGTGATGAGACTCCAGTACATTTTAATAGGCAGTAAAATGCCTCAATTCTGGTCTAGCCTCATTGGGCAAGCATAAGTGGTCTTTCTGCCAGCTGCATTGGTGGTATAGTGGTGAGCATAGCTGCCTTCCAAGCAGTTGACCTGGGTTCGATTCCCAGCCAATGCAGTGATATGATGTTTTCTCTGCTGAGAATGGGTTTAATTTCAGTCACATTGTATCAGTTTAATAATGGAAGGAGAGAATCAATGTCCTGCAGGTCATTAAACACCCAGTGGAGGAAGAAAGGGTCGGGACTATACAATGAGCAGGTGGAGTTATCCTGGTATTACAATGTTTGGTTTATTTATTTTTTTCCCTTTACTTCCCTCTCCCTTTTAGAGTCAGAGCCTTTAAGATCAGAAGGGACCAATGTGATCATCTAGTCCGACCTGCTGCACCTTGCAGGCCAAAAGACCCACCCACCCACTCCTGTAATAGACCCGGGAGGGGAGGCAGCTCTGTGCACTGCCCCTACCCCAGGCAGCACATGGAGGCCCTCTGCTCCCCTCCCCCCATGGGTGTGCAGAGATGTGCCAGCAGCACTGAGGTGGCTCCCTGCCCACTCTGCCTCCATCCCTCCGTGCCACTCCCAGAAATGGCCGGCATGTCCCAGCATCCCCTGGGCTGGGGGGAGAGTCTCCATGCACTGCCCCTGCCCCGAGTACCAACTCTGCAGCTCCCATTGGCCAGGTACTGCAGCCAATGGGAGCTCTGGGGGCAGCGCCTGCAGGCAGCGGCACACGAAGACCCCCTGGCCCCGCCCACCTAGGAGCTGCTGCCAGAGGGTTGTGTGTACCAGTCACTCTGGGAGCTGCAGTGCCCGGGGTAAGCGCCACCCCTCCTCTACCCCAAGCCCCTCCCCCAGCGCAGAGCCCGCACCCCGCACCCAAACTTCCTCCCAGAGCTTTGCTTGTCTTCCTTCCACCCAGAACCATCCTTATCCTGGGCTGCAAGTAGCCATCCCTGGGAAGCCAAGACGCAGGCACAGGATTCTACCTCCCAGCAGCCAACCGCACCTCCCCAGGCTTTGCAGAACGACTGGTGGTGCTCTACTAACCCCACTTAGCCGCACTGAGGCACTTAGCTTCTGCCCTGCCTTCCTCAGCTCGACTTTCCTCTTTTGCCCCATACCCGCCTCACTTCCTCCTTTGGCAAGTCACGCAGAAGAGCCGGCCGCCATAGGCCAACCTCTCAGGGCAGAGGAGACCAAGCCACAAGGCTTCAAAAGGTGCCTGGCCCAGATCCTCTAGCTTTCCCCTGCTGATGCCAAGGCTTTTTCTCAGCTCATTTCACTACCCTCTGTCATGACAGGGTTGGCGTTATCGCAGGTGTTACCCAAAATTGGGCCAGCTAGTCAGCATAGGGAGCACTAATGACCCACCAGAGTTTGGCAGAAAGCAGCATGTTTATTATATTGATAGCTAAGCTCAAACGAAGGGGGGCAGGGTGACACACTCACGCTCCCAGGACAGGCACAGCACTGGAGATGTGAGGATTCTGCAAGGTAAGTGTCCCACAGCGTGCAGCTATGGACGGTGCAATGAAGGTAAGTCTTCCTGAGACACAATGAAATGCAACGCAGAGAACCACTGGCCAGGTGGTCCGAGCAAAGGGCATTCACTGGAGGTACAAGCTTGTGAGGGCTCTCCTGAGCACATGGCCCCTTCCCCTTTTTAAGGGCCTGCACCTCATTGCCTGCGACTAGAGATGACTTGGCTGCATCTGGTTGGTCACACTCCACCTTGGGCAGTGTCCATGCTCTGGATGTGTGATCGCTGCCTAATTAGCGTCCCAGACACCTTGTCTACCTGGGAGCTCTTCTGCTCTTCAACCAGCCCATTCATCCCACGAGCATTCCAGGAGGGAGCGGGAGGGGAAAAGCCACTTCACAGGCATTCAGAGAGGGAGAGGAGACAAAAGTGGGAGCAGGGGAAGTATAACAGACCTTTTGAGCATAGAAATCACTGCTGCTCCTACAACCGCAGGGAATAGGCCAGTAGGAGTTGGGAAAATTAAGCCAGTATGTTTCTGCCTGGTTTTGAACCAGGCACCTTTTGCATGTTAGGCAAATGTGATAACCACTACACTACACTACAGAAACTCTGTCCTAGTACATTGGCCATATTGGGTCAGACCAAAGGTCCATCCAACCCCGCATCCTATCTGTCAACAGTGGCCAATGCTAGGTGCCCCAGAGGGACTGAACCTAACAGGTAATGAGCAAGTGATCTCTCTCCTGTCATCCATCTCCACCCTCTGAAAAACAGAGGCTAGGGACACCATTCCTTACCCAGCCTGGCTAATAGCCATTCATGGACTTAACCTCCATTCATTTATCTGCAAAAAGAACAAGGAGTACTTGTGGCACCTTAGAAACTAACAAATTTATTTGAGCATAAGCTTTCCTAAGCTAAAACCAACTTCATTGGATGCATGCAGTGGAAAATACAGCAGGAAGATATATATATATAGATATACACACACACACACACAGACCATGAAAAATTGTGTGTTGCCATACACACTATAACGAGAGTGATCAGTTAAGGTGAGCTATTATGACAGGAAAAAAAACCCTTTTGTAGTGGCTTTCATGGCCTTTGAGAAAGCAAGGCAGAGCGTTGGAAGACCCAGCAGGGTTTGTGGCACAGGAATTGTTCTCAGATTCCACTGAGACTTCAACTCAGATTGCAGGATTCAAAGTCCTGAGTGCTGGCCCTTACACCATGGGACCAGCAGAGCACCTGTTGTTTACTGTAGACTTCCAGCAGGGAGGACTCTGTGGGCAGGGGCGGCTCTAGGCATTTTGCCACCCCAAGCATGGCAGGCAGGTTGCCTTCAGCGGCTTGCCTGCGGGAGGTCTGCCGAAGTCGCAGGACCAGTGGACCCTTCGCAGGCATGCCGCCAAAGGCAGCCTGCCTGCCACCCTCGCAGCGACCGGCAGAGCGCCCCCAGTGGCTTGTTGTCCCAAGCAAGCGCTTGGCGTGCTGGGGCCTGGAGCCGCCCCTGTCTCTGGGGACAATTTTTTCTGGCAGGGAGGACTCAGTGGGAACATGCCTCTCTGGCCAGCCCTGCATTTGCTGAAAAAGTCAGCGCACGGCACTTTGCTGCAGGCCCAGAGGCCTTTCTTCCTCCAGACTGTGAGGCCAGTGGACAGGTGAGGCAGTAGCACCTTCAGTCCCAGGCAGTAAAGGGCCCTTCCTGGGAAAGGCCATGTCCTGAAAAGGAAAAACTAAAGTCAAGGAGAGTCCTTCTGAAACTCTTTGGGTATGTCACAGGGGGAAAGTGTTTCTTTGCCTCACCAGGGACTTGAACCCTGGACCCTCAAATTATAAGGCTGATGCGCTGCCAACTGAGCTAGTTAGGCTCATATGCTACAAAAAGCAAATTTCATACAGAAGAGAAACTAGTCAAGAAAAATGAGGGTAGGAAACTATACAGAAAACCTGCTACTCTCGCTCTCTTAGCAGTCCTAGCCCCGCCTGCTCCTCCATCTGGTGCCCTGAGGCCGTATTCTTTTTTTTGTTAAATATCAAATCCAGGAGAAAACACAGTTATACAAAGCAAAATGAAATCACAAACAAATGTCATTGGAAATACAGAAATAAAAAAGGAAAATGCAATTCCCATCACTTTATCATATCTGGGCCATTCCTGTATCGAGAGCACCCGCGAAGGTCCCTGTGTGCTTACGAGAAACCTGGAGGAACTCATACCACAGCCTGAACATGAAACTCAACTGCTCCCAGGTGCTGCAGTAAAACCCTTTCCCTGCTGTGACGTTGCACTCCATAGGATTTTATGAAAGTATGCTAATGAGTGTGAATATAAAGTGACTGGATTATGCTTCACGCAAAAGGTCTCTTGTAAGGTATCATTACAAAGCTTATAATCTACTGTGTGTGTTCATCCTATTGTATGAACCGATCATTCTTGGATCTGAAATTAGAAATATGAACTATAACTCTGAGGTCCTGTTGTAATGATGCAAAGTGTGGGCCATTAATAGTGGTTTGGACTCTTGATGGCTCCCATTAACCAGGACAATTGACTGGAGATGGCTCTGTCCTGCACCATCTGTGAGTCAGGCCAGGAAGAATGAAGGCTTGGGGGGGGTGGGGGGGGTGTCTCACGGGACATGTGACCATGTCACCTGGTATAGGAATCCATCTTAAACCTGGGGCTTTTCCCCAGGAGAGAGACAAAAGATTCCTGCCTTGTACCAAAGCTCTATAAGAGGGTGGAACTGAACAAACATGCTGCAGTCATGAGACATCCCCTAGCTATCACCTGAGCTGGAACAAGGGCTATAGCAGGTGAAAAGATTGGGCCCAGACAAGAAATAAGTCTAGTCTTTGCCTCTCAGTCTGTGCAGATGGGACCTTTCCCTCCACTGCTGGAGGATTTGCCCTTCTCATCTACCCTTGTCCCAAGCAGCACAGCAGGTAGGAATCTTAAATGTGCAGAGGAGACTTAGGAGTAAACCCCCCCCCCCGACCTTCCATGCAATTGGCACTAGCCCCTCACTGAGCAGGATTGAAACTCCTGCAGGGCATCAGCAAAGCAGCAGGGTGAAAAGAACTTGGAGATGCTGGGGATTGAACCCAGGACCTCATACATGCAAAACATGTGCTCTACAACTGAGCTACATCCCCAGATGGCCCATTTGTGCTATAGGTTACACTTAGAGCCCTCCTGTTTCCAGAGCACCTAGTGGCCTAAAAGCAGCATGAGGGACACATTCCCTGCTCTGAGGCCAAATCTGATGTCCTGGAAGTTGCTGGTTCTTAGGGGTCACTCTGCTGCAGGGCCAGATTCGATGTGTGGGGCAGAGAGAGTGGGTGCCCTGGGCTCAGGGTGCAGAGATACACTCAGCCCTCTTCCCTGCATTGGGTGGGGGGTGCTGCCACCCCCTCCTGGAATGTAATGGGAGGGGAGGGGCGCTGTGAGTCGCTCAACACCTGACCCTGGTGGCAGCAGTGCTGTGGGGAGCTCCAGGTGTTTCTAGGATCTGCTCTTTCCACCTGCCTGTAAAGTCCAGCTTTCCCCAGCACATTCACTGCGGTGCAACTGGGTCACTGTTTCCATGGCTGAACAGCAAAGAATCACTCCCAGTTTCCCTTCTATCTGCAGCAGGATTAGCCTGTGTCAGTGATTAATGAGGTGGATCTTGTTGTAGATTGTTATTCATTCCCCACCTTGACAATTCACACCGTCCCTTTCCCATGCAGATTCCCAGCACCTCAGTGATCCTCGTAGCAGGAGCTGGGGCCTGAGATTTTCAGGGTTCTTCCCCCTCCAGCTGGAGTGAACTCAGCTTTTCCCCCATCCCAGACAATCCATGAAATAACAACAGGGGCATAAAGAAAAGGGGAGGGAACATCTCACGGCCAGGGCTGGATGTGCCCAGAGCCACCTGCTTGTCCATTGTTTCCCTGGAATTTGGCCTCCTGCTTTGCACAAGGGACAGCTCAGCTCAGCATCAATTAGGTGACTCTGGGAAGTTCGGGGTCCCCGGGCTCCCAAAGGAGGGGGAAGCAGGTCACCCCTGGAGCAGGTTAAAGCTGCAGGGTGACAATGGGGTTGCTGCCCCTGTGAACAGCTGCTGTAGCACCGCCTGGGCAGGACAGGGAGAGCCAGTTTTACCCCCCACCCCAGCCTGTATCGGGGGATGGGAGCACTCACACCCTGGGGACCCACCCACCAGACAGCTACTGGGAGGGAGAGTGGCACCCACACACCCAGGATCTTGTAGTGGGGGACAAGGGCATCCACACTCTGGGATCCTCTGCAGAGGGACGGACACCCACACACCCAGGATTCTGTATGGGGGGCAGAGGTACCCGGACACCTGGGCGGGGGAAGGGGGCACCAAAACGTCCGGGATCTTACCTGGGACGACAGCGGCGCCTGCAGCTCGACATGAGAGAGGGGTGAGGGGAGCAGGAGCATTTCCCAGTTCCAGGCTGTCCCCATCTGATCAAGGCACAGAGCTCACAAGCAGAGTTTAAAGCTCCAGCTGCCAAACTGCAAAACAAGCCGGGCCCTGTGGCTGGTGCCTATGATCCCAGCGCCTGGGGAGGCTGAGGCCGGCAGATCGCTTGAGCTCAGGAATTCTGGGCTGCAGGGGGCTGTGCCGATCGGGTGTCCGCACTAAGTTTGGCATCAATATGGTGATCCCTGGGAAGCTTCGGGTCCCCAGGTTGCCTAAGGAGGGGTGAACCGGCCCAGGTTGGAAACGGCGCAGGTCAAAACTCCCGTGCTGATCAGTAGTGGGGTTGCACCTGTGATTAGCCTCTGCAGCATAGCCTGGGTGAGACACGGTCTCTTTTTATACAGACACCCCCCCGCAGAGCCTGGAGGGGGGGAATGGGAGCACCCACACGCTGGGGATTCTGAATTGGGAGGAGGGACACCCCTCTGCAACACTTGAAAAGAGGAACAGCAACACCCACACACCACAGAGCTTGGATGGGGGCAGGGGAACCACACACGGGAGCTAGTTCATGGGGTGGGGAACACACCCATATGCTCCATTGCACCATTCTTAATGAGAAGAACGGGGGCATCCGCACAACACAGATCCTTAACGGGCGGGGGGACACCCACACACTCCACTATTAACCAGGAGGGACAGGGGCACCAGACACCCCCTGCAGCATGGAGAACACCCACATCCACCGGATCCCTCATGGGGGGTAAGACACAGGGGATTATAATGGGGCCCAGCGCACCCACGCACCAGGGATTGTTAAGGGTTGAAGGGACAGGGACACCCACACACACTGAGATCACGTCCTTGGAGGAACGCAAACCCTCCACAGAAGGACCTGGTCTGTTCCATGATGGCAGCCCAGCCTGGGTGAGTCAAAGTCTCTTTTTATACAGGCACACCCCAGAGATCCTGACTAGGGGGAGAGAGACACCCACCCACCAGAGATCCTTAATGGTCTAGGGTGCACCCACACACCAGGGATTCTTATGGGCGGGAAGAATGGAGACAGCCAGACACACTGAGATCACTTCCTCCAAGGAGCCTGGGCCAGACAGGGAGACACAGTCCCCCTTTACAGATCTGCCAGACAACCTGCCTCCCACCCCCTCCACACAATGTTCTTATCTGGAGGTGAAGCCAGGGAAATCCCATGGAGGATTCTTATCTGGGGAACTGGGGGGACCCACTTACCACCAGAGATTCTTAAGGGCAGGAGGAACAGGGACTCCCACCTCTGTAGCATGGGGGTGGGTCGCCTGCTGGGATCATCTGGGCATATTTCACCTCGTCAGCTCCCTGCCATTGCCTTGGGGGCCCCTTGTTTGCTGCCTCTGGTGCCCAGTTTAGCCTCCTTCCTGAGGGCTGAAACGCTTTGATCTATCTAAGGTCTGTGGGATCAATACGTGTCATGGTGTAATTCTGTGTTATTCGGGGGTCAGACTAGCTGAGCTAATGGCCCCTTCTGCCCTTAAACGCCATGAAAACATTTCCCTGGTTTCTCCTTGCGCCTGACAGACACCACGGTGAGGGGCCCAAGAGAAGATCCTGGACACAGCGCTCTGGCTCTTACTTTACTTGGGGACGTCAGCGCTTTCCTAGCAAAGCTGCTGCTAAAGCGCTGGGTTTGGGGAACGGTTCGGCTCCGATTCAGAGATCTGCCTGCGGGGTGTGAACCTGCCACGAGGAGCGGGAAACGCAACCAGCAACGGGAGGCGCTGGCTGAGCTCCAGGCTGCCCCCATGTGGCCAAAGCTTAGAACTGAGCAGCGGAGTTTAAAGCTGGCGCGGGGAGGGACCTGAACACGCGGGGCACGAAGGCTCCTGCGTGTTACGCTTGGTGGGTGGGCAGCTGAGCGTAGCTGATTGCCGGAGTTCAGGGCTGCACCCGGGGTGCTGAGCAGGTGTCTGTGCTCAGGTTGGCCTCGCTATGATGGTTTCTGGGAAGTTTGGGGCTGCCAGTCTCCCTAAAGAGAGGGGAACCAGGCCAGAAAAGGAGGCTTTCAAAACTCTGGTACGAATCCCCAGTGGGACTGACCCTGTGAAGAGCCACTGCAGCCCCGCCAGGAAGAGCCGGTCTCTCTTTGTGCAGCCCCCTCCATTCCTCAGGACAAGGGTTGTGCTCAAAGATCTGTGCCCCGTGTTTTTACCTCCGTGTGAAGCGCACAGAGCAAATAACCCTCAGTGCCTCAGCTCAGTTCCAGGCTCCACTTCCACTCGCTCAGGCAAGATGGTGCAGAGCAGGGCCGGCTTTAGGCCTATTCCACCAATTCCTCCGAATCGGGCCCCGCGCCTAAGAGGTCCCCATGTCCAGTGAGAATCCCTTCCCTGGCTAGAGGCGTCTTTTTAAATTTTACTCACCTGGCGGCGCTATGGGTCTTCGGCGGCACTTCGGCGGCGGGTCCTTCAGTGCCGCCAAAGACCTGGAGTGAGTGAAGGACCTGCCGCCGAAGACTCGGAGCACCACCCGGTGAGTACAAGCCCCGCGCTTCCTAAAGCCGGCCCTGGTGCAGAGGAGCCCCTGGGTGTCTGTGGGCCTGGGGAGGATGGCTTTTGATTTTTCAGCCTGACCGCTTCGGGGAGCAAGGCCAAAAGTCAGATGGCTGGCTCTTCCGTCCACCACGCTCATCAGGAGCCCTTAGTCGACAGGCTCGGAGAATGCGGGCGGCGTCCCCCACTACCTCTCGCATGCAAAGCGAGCGCTCTGCCGCAGGCTAATTCCCCACAGCTGGCCTGACTCTCAGGCACCGGGCAAAAAAGGCAAGGGCTCTGTGGCCTTAAGCAGAACACAGCCTGAAATGGGGAGGGGGGGCGCTACCCAGAGCTGGGGAAGGGGGTCCGAGTCCCAGCCACGCTCCTCGGCACAAACACCAACGCTCCCTCCCTGGAGTGTGTCTGGGCTGAGAGTTAGCCCCTGAAACAAGCACCAAACATCAGAAGACAACGCAGGGATAGATCACTTGACGATTGCCTGCTCTGGCCATTGCCTCTGAAGCGCCTGGCATCGGTTACTGTCAGAAGACGGGATAGTGGCCTGGCTGGACCATCGGTCTCACCCAGGAGGGCCGTTCTTATCTTCACCACTTTCCTCTAACCCAAGCAAAGCCAGGAGCAGGCCCAGCTCAGCAACTCTAGCAGGCTCCCTGGCCCCTGGCCCAGCATACAGCAAAACGACCCTGCCTCCGCCAGGATAGACAGCCACCGACTCCCTCTTCCAGACCAATGCAGCCCTTCCCTGCTTTGGCTGTCTCCAAGCTGTCTGCGTGCTCTGCTCTGCTCCACGGCTGCCATGCTGCCTGAGATCAGGAGGCTGCGAGGTCTCACGGTCTCAGCTGAGCTGGTATCGCATGCCACCCTGCCCATCTCCTCATTCCCTTCATGGACCCCTGGGATGTGAGTAATTGTGTATTTGAGTGGCTCTCCCTCCCGGCCAATGAGCTTGGCGTAGACTAGCAGGGAGGGAGGAGGAAAGGGATTGTGCTCCAGTGAGAGCTCAGAAAGAAAGGTGCAGGTCCCCCACTAGAGCCCAGCACAGCAGAGCAAAGCAGAGCAGAGCAGGCTGGAGAATGTGTGTCTGGGTCTGACTACTTCTCCCATGCTTTTCCATTTGAGCTAACTTCCCCAAGCTGTCGCCAGCCTCCCAGTCAGCGCAAGGGGGAGAAGGGCCGGGGAGGAAGAGCTTTGTGCTCCGCAAGGGCTGGCCTTTTGGGAGGCCAAGCGGGGAGAGGGATGGAGGCCACTGGAGGAGCTGAGCCGGCTGACTGTCCATGGCTTCTAAAAGAAGGGCAAAAGAAGACCCCGCGGCTGCCCTGCCGCTGGAGAATGCAGGTATTGATCCTGCTGCTTCTTGCATGCGAAGCAAGTGCTCTACCACTTGAGCTAATTCCCCTACCTTTGCAGATGGCGTCTTGATCCATCCATTCGATAACGGAGGCCACATCATTCCCCGCGCCAGCCGGTGACTCCTTCCAAAAGGGTCAGGGAAGGGAGGGCTTCCCATAGGCCAGCTAGCTCAGCTGGTTAGAGCATGGTGCTAATAACGCCAAGGTCATGGGTTCAAGCCCCATGCTGGCCACTGCGGGAGGGAGAGGGTTACTTCTGCTCTTTTGGCTGACTGCTAGGGGTGGCAGAGGCCAAAACCAGGTGGGCCGGGAGCGGGCAAGAGCCCTGCTGGGCACCGGGCAGGACGAGGCTCCGGACACCTCCTTGGTCTCCCCTCCCTGGGCTCCTCGCTCCACCTGCTGCCTGAAAGGAACTTGGGCCCGGGGAGGAGACGGGTGAGCCCGGCCGGCTGCCTTCCAGGCTCATAGGAGGCCAGGCTTGAGCTGCCCGCCCACGAAGCCAAAATCACAGGCCTGCCGGCTCACCCCCATTTCCACAGAGGGTTGACCTGATGGCCCGAATTCTTGCCGGCCACCAGCTCCACCCAAATGGACCCGACGCCGGATCATGCTCCCCAGCCCAAGCCACAGAGGAAGGCTTAATATTCGGCACCCCAACCTAGGGGAGAGGCTTCACACTCCGCCGGCGCAGGGTGACCTTTGGGACATCCCTGGACACCATCCTCCCACCGCCCACAGCCAGACCCCCCGAGCCCACACTCGAGCCCACCCCACCGACAGGAAGGAGCAGGAGGACCACACCACCCAGGGGCACCACCACTCGAAGTCAGCTTCACTTGCTTTCTCTTCTACCCCTTTCCTCCCAAGTTATGCGCCCCTCATGGGAGCCGGCCCTGGGAAGACGCAGGCACGGCACTCTGACTGGCGGAAGCCAAACGCCCACACCGAGAGTTTAGCACGGGCTCTTGAGGCACTGGAGGAACCCCATGCAGACGCACTGACGGAGCTAAGCTTTACGGCCAAGGGCCCTACCTGTGCAGAAAGCCAACTTGCTTGTGAAAAGACTCCTCTTTCGGCTCCCCTTCCAAACTTCCAAATGCCTCCAAATGGGAAAACACACACACTGAAACACCCAAACGGTGCTAACGCTGGAGCCAGGCGAAAAAGAAAAGCAAGGAAAAGATTTCTAAATGGCCACCCTGCCAGAGTCGTACAGCTCCAAGTGAAACCCGTGGGAGGACATTACACAGAAAAGGGGAATGGAAAGCTGCCCAAATTGAGATGCTGTGAAAGCTACAGCCCCATCGCTACTCCTACTCTGCACACTTCTTGCAACAGCTGATGAACGGCCAGGTGCTTTTCGCATCAAGCCCACACCAGGGCAAGACCTTGAGAAGCTTCCCGTGGCTTGCCTGGTTCAGCTGGTCAGAGTGCGGCACTCGTGGAGGCAAGATGGTGCAGAGGAGCCCCTGGGTGGCTGTGGGCCTGGGGAGGGTGGCTTTTGATTTTTCGGCCTGACCGCTACGGGCAGCAAGGCCAAAAGTCAGATGACCGGCTCTCCCGTCCACCACGCTCATCAGGAGCCCTTAGTCGACAGGCTCGGAGAATGCGGGCGGCGTCCCCCACTACCTCTCGCATGCAAAGCGAGCGCTCTGCCGCTTGAGCTAATTCCCCGCAGCTGGCCTGACTCTCAGGCACCGGGCAAAAAAAGGCAAGGGCTCTGTGGCCTTAAGCAGAACACAGCCTGAAATGGGGAGGGGGGACACTACCCAGAGCTGGGAAGGGGTCGAGTCCCAGCCACGCTCCTCGGCACAAACACCAACGCTCCCTCCCTGGAGTGTGTCTGGGCTGAGAGTTAGCCCCTGAAACAAGCACCAAACTTCAGAAGACAACGCAGGGATAGATCACTTGACGATTGCCTGCTCTGGCCATTGCCTCTGAAGCGCCTGGCATCGGTTACTGTCAGAAGACGGGATAGTGGCCTAGATGGACCATCGGTCTCACCCAGGGGGGCCGTTCTTATCTTCACCACTTTCCTCTAACCCAAGCAAAGCCAGGAGCAGGCCCAGCTCAGCAACTCTAGCAGACTCCCTGGCCCCTGGCCCAGCATACAGCAAAGCGACCCTGCCTCCGCCAGGATAGACAGCCACCGACTCCCTCTTCCAGACCAACGCAGCCCTTCCCCGCTTTGGCTGTCTCCAACCTGTCTGCGTGCTCTGCTCTGCTCCATGGCTGCCATGCTGCCTGAGATCAGGAGGCTGCGAGGTCTCATGGTCTCAGCTGAGCTGGTATCGCGTGCCACCCCGCCCATCTCCTCATTCCCTTCATGGACCCCTGGGATGTGAGTAATTGTGTATTTGAGTGGCTCTCCCTCCCGGCCAATGAGCTTGGCGTAGACTAGCAGGGAGGGAGGAGGAAAGGGATTGTGCTCCAGTGAGAGCTCAGAAAGAAAGGTGCAGGTCCCCCACTAGAGCCCAGCCCAGCAGAGCAAAGCAGAGCAGAGCAGGCTGGAGAATGTGTGTATGGGTCTGACTACTTCTCCCATGCTCTTCCATTTGAGCTAACTTCCCCCAGCTGTCTCCAGCCTCCCAGTCAGCGCAAGGGGGAGAAGGGCCGGGGAGGAAGAGCTTTGTGCTCCGCAAGGGCTGGCTTTTTGGGAGGCCAAGCGGGGAGAGGGATGGAGGCCACTGGAGGAGCTGAGCCGGCTGACTGTCCATGGCTTCTAAAAGAAGGGCAAGAGAAGGCCGCGGGACTGCCTTGCTGCTGGAGAATGCAGGCATTGATCCCGCTGCCTCTCGCATGCAAAGTGAGCGCTCTACCACTTAAGCTAATTCCCCTGCCTTGATAGGTGATGTCTTGATCCATCCATTCGATAACGGAGGCCACATCGTTCCCTGCGCCAGCCAGTGACTCCTTCCAAAAGGGTCAGGCAAGGATGGGCTTGCCGTTGGCCAGCTAGCTCAGTTGGTTAGAGCGTGGTGCTAATAACGCCAAGGTCATGGGTTCAAGCCCCATGCTGGTCACTCCGGGAGGGAGAAGGTGGCTTCTGCTCTTTTGGCTGACTGCTAGGGGTGGCAGAGGCCAAAACCAGGTGGGCCGGGATCGGGCAAGAGCCCTGCTGGACGCAGGCGCCGGGGCAGGACCAAGGTCCTGACACCTCCTTGGGCTCCCGTCCCTGGGCTCCTCGCTCCACCTGCTGCCTGAAAGGAACTTGGAGACTCCGTCCACACTTGCAAGGCACATCCAGTGCTGCAACTCCCTGGCTGCAGCGCTGGCTGTGCACCCGTTCGGGTTGGGGTATAAGGAATGCAGCGCTGGTGATCCAGCGCTGCTCATCAGGTGTGGACACACACCAGCGCTTTAATTGGCCTCCAGGGAATAAGGAGGTATCCCAGAATTCCTGTTCAGCCACTCTGCTCATCAGTTTGCACTCTACTGCTCTGGCCTCAGGTGACCCGCCCTTTAAGTGAATTTTAAAAATCCCCTTCCTGTTTGCTGCAGCCAGGTGTGGAGTGCAATCAGTTAATCTTTCCAGGTGACCATGCCCCCACGCGGCAAACGAGCCCCAGCATGGACCAATGGCGAGTTGCTGGACCTCATTAGTCTTTGGGGGGAGGAAGCTGTGCAGTCCCAGCTGCGCTCCAGCTGTAGGAATTATGATATCTTTGAGCAGGTATCAAGGTCCATGCTGGATAGGGGCCATGATCGGGACGCGCTGCAATGCAGGGTTAAAGTAAAGGAGCTGCGGAGTGCCTATTACAAAGCCCGCGAGGGGAACCGCCGATCTGGCGCTGCCCCCACGACCTGCTGTTTTTACAAGGAGATGGACGCGATACTTGGGGTGACCCCACTGCCAATCTGAGGACCACGATGGACACTTCTGAGCATGGTGGGGGACAGGAGCAGCAGGAGGAGGAGGAGGAGGCGGGGGGGTGGAAACCACGAGTGAAGCTACTGGGATGGGGGAAGACACCCCAGAGTCCCAGGAGGCATGCAGCCAGGAGCTCTTCTCAAGCCAGGAGGAAGGAAGCCAATCGCAGCAGCCAGCAGTTGCTGAAGGACAAACAGAGGAGCGAGTTACCAGTAAGCGTCTGTTATTTTCAGGGTGGAACTGTTTCGGGAGCGGAGGGGGGGTTAGGGCTGCGTACTTGCTTGCCTAGATGTGACATAGCCCAGTGAGGGGGGCTATCATGTCGCAATCGGCTGCAGTAATCTCCTCAAAGTTTCAGCCAGGCGTGGGCAATGTGCCTGCGCAGGTTTATAGGAGAGCCACTGTGGTCCTTGTCCCAGTCAGGCTAACTCGTCCACGACACTGTGCCGCGAGGGTGGGGACCATTGCTGCACACAGGCAAGCTGCATAGGGGCCAGGGCGGAATCCGCATTGCTGTAGAAGACCTTCCCGCTCTTCTCTAGTGACCCGCAGCAGGGAGATATCTTCCAGGAGTAACTCCTGTGGAAAATGTTGGGAGACTGTTTAGTGCAGATCCCCCATGCAGCTGTTTGCTGTCCCCAATGCACAGAAACCCCTGCACAGCCCTGAAGCAATCTCAGTACCCCTTACTCACCATTTCCTGTCTCCTGTTGTGTTATGTGTGGTCTTATTTGGTATGGGAAAAGAATGCTAAAGTGAACACTGAAAACTCCTTCAGTGTGTGGGAATTACTGTTTGGATGAGATAATTAACAAGGCTACCCTGTTAAATGTTGCCATTTTTGCCTTCAAGAAGTGACCTTGACTGCTGGACGGCCCAGATCTACCACAGCACAGAGACTACAGAATCTGAGGAAAAAGCCTCGAAAAACCAGGGAAGACAGGCTGAAAACAGTTATTGATCACTCTGCTCGAGAGAGTAAACAGCTGCAGGAGTGGAGAGAAAGGGAAAGCAGGATCCACCAGAGGGACAGCAGGATCCGCCAGAGACATTGGCGGAGAAACGCTGTGGCAAAGAGGAAAAGCACAGGCCAGCTGCTAGGCATCCTGGCACGCCAAGCGGACTCTCTCCAGGCACTCGTAGCCATGCAGGCAGAGCAGTCCCGTGCTGCCCCACAGCCCCCCCGTCCCAAATTTTATTCTTTTCTGCCCCAATGTTAGCTCCAAACCCCCTTCCACAGCATCCAGGTTCTTACCACCACCAGCTGCCTCCAACACCTGTATGTTCACCAACCAGCCCTGAGAACTACGACCCTTACCCTCTGCACTCAACCCCCATCACCATGCAGTATATGCACCCTGAAGCGCAGCAGCCATTGCACAGCACTGCAGACAGAACATATGCAAACTTGTGACTGTACAGTTCACCAACCCACCCCCCTGCCCTAGGTTCCTAAAATGCTGTGTGTCTGTCAATGAAGTATTTTTCTTTTCAATAAAATAAATCTTGGCTTCGAAAACAGTCTTTATTATTGCAGATAGTGAAAGATACCTTATCCCAATAAAGAAACAGTCACTGGAAATCATGTTAGGGATAATAGAATCCTAACAGTGTAACCACTGCACTTCACTCCCATGCAAGGCAGCAAACATTACTGTTGGCTTTCAGCCTCAAATTCTTCCCTCAAGGCATCCCTAATCCTTGTAGCCCTGTGCTGGGCCTCTCTAATAGCCCTGCTCTCTGGCTGTGCAAATTCAGCCTCCAGGACATGAACCTCGGTGGTCCATGCCTGACTGAATGTTTCACCCTTCCCTTCACAAATATTATGGAGGGTACAGCATGCGGATATAACCGCGGGGATGCTGCTTTCCCCCAAGTCTAGCTTCCCATACAGGGACCACCAGCGGGCTTTTAAACACCCAAAAGCACACTCCACAGTCATTCGGCACCGGCTCAGCCTGTAGTTGAACCGGTCCTTGCTCCTGTCAAGCTTCCCTGTATAGGGTTTCATGAGCCAAGGCAGTAACGGGTAAGCGGGGTCTCCAAGGATCACAATGGGCATTTCGACATCCCTTACTGTGATCTTCCTGTCTGGGAAATAAGTCCCTGCCTGCATCTTCCTGAACAGGCCACTGTTCCGAAAGATGCGTGCATCATGCACTTTTCCAGGCCAGCCTGTGTAAATATCAATGAAACGCACACGGTGATCCACAAGCGCCTGGAGAACCATAGAGAAATACCCCTTCCAATTAACGTACTCTGATGCTAGGTGGGGGGGTGCCAGAATAGGAATAGTTCCCCACAATAGCCAGACCTGAACCCCCTGTACACTTGTGCTCTGTCCTCATTGCTTCTCTCTCTCCCTTTCCCCCATCTCTGCTGCTCCCCCTCTGGGCTTTCTCAGCACCTGGCCCCACAGCGCTTCCTGGCAGCCAGAGACTGCGCTTTCTGCACCTGCAGATGTGGCCTCTCTCCTGATTGCTAAGGAAAGGAACCTTTCCAGGAAATGGCCACAGCTTCTGGGAAGCCCATGCTGAGAGGTGCTGCCTGTGGGAGGGGAAATAGAAAAGCCCCTCTGCTCCCCCCACCCTGTTTTTGCAAACACTGGAGTCTCAGCCCCCCGGGGTAACTGTTACCCCTCTGCCCCTGCCTGTGCCGGGGTTTAACCCTCTGGCAGCGCCTCCCCCTGGGCTTAACTCCGGCTCCTTCCCCCCTCCCTGACTTTGCCCTTCAGCCCCTCTCCTAACTCTGCCTCCAGCTGCTTGACCCCCCCACCAGTCAATTTCCACCCCCTGCTCAGACCCTGGCCACCCCCTCCTCTGATTTCCCCCTTTGCCCCTCTTTAATCCCTGTAAAAGTAGGAGGGCTGGGTCCCATTCTCAGGGGGCTGGGCCTGGCCCCTGCCTGCCCAATGCTCAAAGCGCCCCACGATCTGGCGGATGTTTGCCGAGTGCTGCAGGGTCACCTGCAGGGAGAGGGAGACACGGTTAGGAGGTGATGCAGCCAAGGGTGCCTCACCCAACACTGAGATGCAGCCACCTCTGGGGTGGGTTGCACAAGTCAGCAAATGAATTTGGAACAGGAAATGCACTGAAAGGACCGAGGCAGCTGCAGGAGGTGGAGAAAACCAGAAAAGCAGGAGCCCTGGATCCCAGCCCTGCCCCTCCCCACTCTACCCACTAACCTCCACTCCCAGAGTTGGGGAGAAGCCAGAGTCCTGGTCCCCAGCCTTGCCCACTCCCATATTTCAATATGGCTCCATCCAACAGCTGCCCCCAACTGCAGGGCAGCGCCATGGGGCACACCAGGGGCTGCCTGTTTGCACAGGACGGGTGACACCAGTGCCCCAGGGTGGGGAGAGACGATGCTAAGGGAGAAGCAGGCAGCAGACACCCCCACGACAGAGAAAGAAGTGCTGGGGGTGCCGTGCTGCAAGGAGTGATGGGGGTTGGCAGGAATGGGAGGATCTCCCCTCACAGCGGGTGCATCTGTCCCCCCCCCGCAATTCCTCCCCAGCCCTACCCTGGCCCAGGCTAATCCCGGCCCAGCTACCAGGTTACATTTGGCCTGAGTTCCCCAGCTGCTGGGAGGGCGTGGGGCTGGGGAGCATGAGCCTCTACTCCCCCTCCCCGACACAGCTGCATGGGAACTGACCAAAGGAGCCTGCAGCACTGCTGCCTAGAGGAAACTGAGGCACCAGCCAGTGACAAACACATCATGGCTCTCCTCATCCTCATCCTCTTTTCCATATACAACCCGGGGTGAGGGGTGGGGGACTCAGGGCAGTTGCATAGTTAACCTGTGGAACTCCTTGCCAGAGGATGCTGTGAAGGCCAAGACTATAACAGGGTTCAAAAAAAAGAACTAGATAAATGAACAGAGGACAGGCCCATCAGTGGCTATTAGCCAGGCTGGGCAGGGATGGTGCCTGTAGCCTCTGTTTGCCAGAAGCTGGGAATGGGCGGCAGGGGATGGATCACTGGATGATTCCCTGCTCTGTTCATTCCCTCTGGGGCCCCTGGCACTGGCCGCTGGCAGAAGACAGGAGGATACTGGGCTAGATGGACTTTGCGTCTGACCCAGTCTGGCCGCTCTTATGGCGCAGCAGTGACACCCAGTGGGCAGTCAGAGTAATGCACAGAAGGTATTTCCCTTGGCGCAGCAGTGACACCCAGTGGTCAATCAGGGTAATGCACATCCATCTGCAGTTCAGGAGTCTGATGACAAATGTTCTGAGGGCTGGAAAAAATACCTTCTAGGGAGCTATTGAAAGAGCTCAACCTGTTTAGCTTATCAAAAGAAGATTGAAAGGTGACTTCATTGAAGTGTTGAAGGGCCTTAATGGAGAGAAAAGGTTGTGTATTAAAGGGCTCTTTAATTGAGCAGAGAAAGGCATAACAAGACCCAGTAGCTGGAAGGTGAAAAGAGACAAATTCATATTACAAATAAGACACAAATATTCAACAGCGAGGATGATTCACCACAGGAACAAGCTACCAAGGAAAGTGGTGGATTAACCATCTCCTGATGTCACTTAATGAAGACTAGATGCCTTTCTGGAAAGTGTTTGCTCCAAAAATAGCTCTTGTGTCATACAGGAGGCCTGTGATATGCAGGGGGTCAGATTAGATGCTCTATTGGTCTCTTCTGGCCATAAAGTTGACTAATTTCTGAGAAACTGAGTGTAGCATTGGGAGCAGTGTCTGATGTTTTCTTCTCTAGCCGGCTTCCTTCCTAGAACGAATGCTCCTTGAGTGGGGTGATCCACAGGGAGTAGCACAAACCAAAGTACCTGGCCAGGGGCAGGACATTAGCACAGCAAGGGAGGGGTGTGGCAGTGACATCACAAAGGCTTTTTGCAGGACCTCAGACAATAGCCTGGGTCTTGTTATGCCTTTCTCTGCTTTGGTCAAAGGTGGTGGGAAGGTGGTGACCTCACAGACAGATGCTGACATCAGGCAGGCAGGACAGGGGTGAGGGACCAGGTAAACCTCAGAGACCCCTGTGGCTTTGCTTCAGCAAGTCTCCTTCTCCAGGGCTCTCTTTGAGGACTGAGAGAGTATTCGGGTTCAGGCACGTGAGTGCCAGGAGGAACCTCTTTCGAGTTTTCTCCTTCCCTTTTAGTGATTTTACTAGAAAACAGCCGTCCCTGTTTAGAAGGTAAGAGCCTCCTCGAGGTTTGAAACCTGTTCGGTCTGATCCATCAGGTGATAGTTGAATTCTAGGCATGGAAAACACAAGCTTAAGGAGGCAGAATTTTATTTCACACTTGGGATTTTGTCCCATAGAATCAGTGGGGACATTAGGATTTGTCCTTTTTGTTTCACCTTTTCCTCCATCCATCCCTCCCTCCTTTCTCTTTGTCTCTTGCTTCTTTTGTCCTTTCACCTGTTCCCCTCCCAACACCAGGAGGTGTGTGTGTGTGTGTGTGTGTGTTGCGGGGAAGTGCTCTGCAGCTCCCACTGTGGGAGGTCCACCCAAAAATGTGGGGCTGAAATAGTGCTCGGGCAGTGATCCCCACCGGTGACCTGGGCCATCCTTTGGGCTCTCTGGTGAGATCCCTCAGCCTCCCATCCTCTGTCTCTACCCTGATTGGCTGAGCAGGGGGTTATTGACAGGGAGGAGACTCAGGTACTTGTTGTTCTCTTTTAAGACCAAGTAAATAAGTCAGAACCAGTTCTGTGTTTAATGAATTTTGCTGCTTCTCTGCATTAATTGTCTCTGAGCAGTTCATGATTCTCTCTAACATTGCAGTTCTCCTCAAATACTTGCTGAATAATTACTGTGCACTCTTGTTGGTCTGGATCTCATTTGAGAACACTTAAGTCATTCAGTGTTTGAAATTCAAGATCTGATGGTTAGTTTGAAAATCAGGGCTCTTGTGTCCTACTCCCAACTCTGCCACTGGCTGGCTGTGTGACCTAAGACAAGTCAATTCTCCTTTCTCAGCCTTAGCTTCTCCCTCTTTCAAGTAGGGATAATAATAATCCACTCCTACCTACCTCACAGTGGGTGGAGGACGGGGATCCATTGGAGAGTGTCACTAGGAGTAGTGCATAATATGAGGTGTCCTATCACGTTTACTCAGAGCAGATTATGACATAATAGAATAGCTGAAATAGTCTATTTGATTTGTATTTTTTTATTTTGAAATTGTTAAGAGCAGCAACTACTTAGCTCAGACTGAAGCATCTTATCTAATGTTTGTGGTCTAAGTGTCTCCCCTCTGTGTGTGATGAGACAATTTAACACACTGTGACAATCAGGAGATGCTTTTGTTTGCAACAAAATATTTTTGCAAAGAACTTTCATCCCACTTGTTTTGATTTCAAGAAACAAACTGGTTTAGTCTGAAGGGGATTTTCTGACATTGAGCAGGCGCAGTGTGTCCCGTGACACCCACCCGCTATACAGCGACCCCTGCTGAGGTCGCCCTTGCTGCAGCTGCAGCTGGTTCTGCTGGCGCCCTGTGGTTGCCCTCGTTCGGCCAGGAACAAGCCTCACTGAGCTGAAAAGAATCCTGTCCAACCAAATCTGACAGCTGCCATCATGTAGCCCAAAGTCCCCACACCTGCCGGGGAAACAAACCAGCCACCATAAAGTGGTCCATTGTCTCACGCGGGCCAGAGCCTGACACGGCACCTGTGGTCAACCAGTGCTCTGAACACGCCGGCCATGCACACGCTGGCCGATTCCTATGAAAGATGTCACTGCACGTCTCGGTACTTAAAAGGTACCTGTGCCACTGGTAGTGAGTTCTGGGGACAGTTGCTCACTTTCAGTGAATGTAACTGTACGTAACTGTATGTGCAGCTCTGTGCAGTCACATTTGATAGAAGTTTGGTAATTAAATTATACAAGAGGGTCAGATAAAGTGGCTACTACCACCACTATGTTTTGTCCCGTGAAGCTTTTACAGCCATTTTGAGGAAATGGGCCCTTTGCCCACAGAAATGGTCTATAGGGGACAGCTGCAGGCAGCAGGCGGAGAGATGATCTCATCAAAATTATTTGACTACTGGGTAATGTAATCAAAATCACTAAAGGAATGTCAGGGGTTTCTATTGGCACTTAACTTGCCTGCCCCTGGCTGGCTCTGGTTGTAATCGGGGTTCAGTTGTGTAAAAAGGAGTAATCGCAGTGCAAGGGATGTTAGGCAAAGGAGAACTATGTGTGATGATGTAAGGTTTTAAGGACCTAAACTGACACTCATGGTTTGTAAAACTCTTGTTTTGTAGGTTTAAGATGAATTGGTTTGGTTCTGCTTTGCTGGGATTTTTTTATAATGCCACTGAAAATCCATTTGAATCATTCAAAGTGGCAAAACTGCCAGACACCTTTTGCCAGACACAGGTAACTAGTGTTGTTTGGGTTTGGGATTTAGCATTTAACCCTTAAGGCACCTCACTACTCTATAAAGTTCAAGACCAAAGTTATGGTTGTAGTAAGGGGCAGCCAGAACCAGAAGGATGGAGAAAGAAACATTGGTTGGACAGATGGATGGATGGACAAACCGAATAATTAAGCCTCTGTTTAAAAAAAAGGCTTAAAAACATTAAAAGGAAAAAAGGGGCAAAATGTTTCCCCATTTACCAAAATAACTCAGCCTAGCTCTGCCCTTGGAGTTTGGGGGTGGGGGGCGCCGATTCAGGGTTCACCTAGGGCACCAGTTGCTGGCAGCTAGTCTAGAGCTGCCCCTGCCCAGAAGCCTTTATTCCTCCAGCCTGCGAGGATGGGAGGTGGGGGTGTCAGGAAGTTGCCTTCAATCCCACACACAAAAGGACCCTCTTAGGAAAGGCAAAATCTTGAAAAGAAAAGTTACATCAAGAAGGACTTCAAAGACAGAGCTTTTTAAGATCTCAAGGAATAGTTGAGTTTCTGACCAGGGACTGGAACCCTGAACCCTCAGATTAAAAGTCTGATGCTTGGCCCACAGAGCGAGCCAGGCTCACAAAAAGAGTCAGCTACTTTATGTAGAGGAGAAACTACTGAAGAAAAGAGAGTAGGAAACACTAGAGGAAACCTGCTGGTCTCTCTCCCCACAGCCCTGGCTTGCTCCTCCCAGCGCCCTGAGGCATTTTGCCAGCACCATGCCCCAGTCAGCTCCACCCTCCCCAAATGCTGGAAGGCCCAGCTCAGGGACCTGGCCGCTCTTACAGCCGCCTCTTCCGCCCTGACCAATAGGGAGGAGGATTGAGGGACAGGCTAGTAGGAGCTGGGAAAATTAAGCCTACATGTTTCTGCCTGGTTTTGAACCAGGGACCTTTTGCGTGTTAGGCAAACATGATAACCACTACACTACAGAAACTCTGCTGTAAGATACTCCTCCTCCCTTCATAAAAACATAAGAATGGCCATACTGAGTCAGACTAAAGGTCCATCCAACCCTGTATCCTATCTGCCAACAGTGGGTGCCCCAAAGGGACTAAACCTAACAGGTAATGATCAAGTGATCTCTCTCCTGCCATCTATCTCCACCCTCTGACAAACAGAGGCTAGGGGCACCATTCCTTACCCATCCTGGCTAATAGCCATTCATGGACTTAACCTCCATTAATTTATCTGCAAAAAGAAAGAGGAGTATTTGTGGCTCCTTAGAGACTAACAAATTTATTTGAGCATAAGCTTTCATGGGCTAAAACCCACTTCATCGGATGCATGCAGTGGAAAATACAGCAGGAAGATATATAGATATAGATATACACAGAGAAGATGAAAAAATGGCTGTTGACATACACACTATAATGAGAGTGAGCAGTTAAGGTGACAAGTATCAGAGGGGTAGCCATGTTAGTCTGGATCTGTAAAAGCAGCAAAGAATCCTGTGGCACCTTATAGACTAACACCTATTAGTCTATAAGGTGCCACAGGATTCTTTGCTGCTACAGTTAAGGTGACTATTATCAGCAGGAGAAAAACCTTTTGTAGTGATAATCGGGACGGCCGATTTCCAACAGTTGACAGGAAGGTGTGAGTAACAGTAGGGGACAAATAAACATGGGAAATAGTTTGACTTTGTGTAATGACCCATCCACTCCCAGTCTTTATTCAAGCCTAATTTAATGGTGTCCACTTTGCAAATTAATTCCAATTCAGCAGTTTCTCGTGGGAGTCTGTTGTTGAAGATTTTTTGTTGTAATATTGTGACTTGTAGGTCTGTAATCGAGTGACCAGGGAGATTGAAGTGTTCTCTGACTGGTTTTTAATGTTATAATTCTTGACATGTGATTTGTGTCCATTTATTATTTCATGTGGAGACTGTCCAGTATGGCCAATGTACATGGCAGAGGGACATTGCTGGCACATAATAGCATATATCACATTGGTAGATGTGCAGGTGAACGAGCCTCTGATAGTGTGGCTGACGTGATTAGGTCCTATGATGGTGTCCCCTGAATAGATATGTGGACAGAGTTGGCAACGGGCTTTGTTGCAAGGATAGGTTCCTGGGTTAATGTTTTGTTGTGTGGTTGCTGGTAAGTATTTGCTTCAGGTTGGGGGCTGTCTGTAAGCAAGGACAGGCCTGTTCTCCCAAGATCTGTAAGAGTGATGGATCATCCTTCAGGATAGGTTGTAGATCCTTGATGATGCACTGGAGAGGTTTCAATTGGGGGCTGAAGGTGATGGCTAGTGGGGTTCTGTTCCTTTCTTTGTTGGTCCTGTCCTGTAGTAAGTGACTTCTGGGTACTCTTCTGGCTCTGTCAAGCTGTTTCTTCACTTCAGTAGGTGGGTACTGTACTTGTAAGAACGCTCGATAGAGATCTTGTAGGTGTTTGTCTCTGTCTGAGGGTTGGAGCATATGTGGTTGTATCTTAGAGCTTGGCTGTAGACAATGGATTGTGTGATGTGGTCTGGGTGAAAGCTGGAGGCATGTAGGTAAGTATAGTGGTCAGTATGTTTCTGGTATAGGGTGGTGTTTATGTGACCATCGCTTATTAGCACAGTAGTGTCCAGGAAGTGGATCTCTGGTGTGGACTGGTCCAGGCTGAGGTTGATGGTGGGATGGAAATTGTTGAAATCATGGTGGAATTCCTCAAGGGTTTTCTTTTCCATGGGTCCAGATGATGAAGATGTCATCAGTGTAGCGCAAGTAGAGCAGGGTCATTAGAGGATGAGAGCTGAGGAAGTGTTGTTCTAAGTCAGCCATAAAAATGTTGGCATACTGTGGGGCCATGCGGGTACCCATAGCAGTGCCGCTGACTTGAAGGTATACATTGTCCCCAAATGTGAAATAGTTATGGGTGAGGACAAAGTCACAAAGTTCAGCCACCAGGTTTGCCATGACATTATCGGGGATACTGTTCCTGATGGCTTGTAGTCCATCTTTGTGTGGAACATTGGTGTAGAGGCCTTCCACCTCCATAGTGGCTAGGATGGTGTTTTCTGGAAGATCACCAATGGATTGTAGTTTCCTCAGGAAGTCAGTGGTGTCTCGAAGATAGCTGGGAGTGCTGGTAGCATAGGGCCTGAGGAGAGTCTACACAGCCAGACAATCCTGCTGTCAGGGTGCCATTGCCTGAAATGATGGGGCATCCAGGATTTCCAGGTTTATGGATCTTGGGTAGCAGATAGAATACCCCTGCTGCTTTTTTGGCCTGTCTGGGAGGTTTTTGTCAGCCCTGGCACACAAAAAGGGTATCATTGCGAGCGCCCACGAAGGTGAGATGAATTTTTGCCTGCCTTGCTCAGCTTGACTTGCTTCCTCACCCCATTCCTGCCTTAGATCCTGGGTCGCCTGGTGGCTGAAGATGGTCCATTGTCTCAAGCGGTGCCAGAGCCTGACACAGTGCCCCTGGGCCCCCTTTGCTCTGCACATGCCGGCCGTGCACATTTGCAAATACTTTAAAGCTCTTGTCAGTAAGTTCTGGGAACAGTTGCTCACCTTCAGAGGAAGCTCCTAAATTGGCCTGTCTCACCCAGTGGTACATTGACCTCTGTTCAGACTGAGCCGAAGTGGGGTGGGGCTTGCTGCTGTGGCGGCCACTGCTGTGAGGGTGGCCACTGTTGCGGATGAAGCCATCCTGGAAGCACCTTCCACCTAGCCACCCACTGAAAATCCTGTAGGATGTAAGGTGGGAATAGAAGAACACGGGGGCAGGCCTTCCTAATCTCCTCCCCTTCCGCCACTATTGGCCATCCCATATCCGGTGCTGCACCCAGTGGGGTAAAAATACGGCCATATCGGAAGAGTCAGTTGGGTTCTTTATCGTTGTCCCATCATTCCCCTCAGGCCTGACCTGCCCTCCAGCTCAGCCACCCACTGAAAATTGAAAAACAAAAAGTAGAGCCGTAGAAGGCTTCAAAGCCCACAGGCCCAACCACCATTTCTAATACAGCAGAAAAGCCGCACTTCTCCTGACTAGGTGGGGACGTCCTATGGCCCCACAAGAAGTGGAAGGCCATCGTGTTCGGTCTCAGCAGCATTCGTGGAGCAGGGAAACACATGGCTGAGGTTAATGACAAGGTCCCCTTCCGCCACCGGCTGAGCCATTCCTCACAGGCCAGCAACCACTTCTCCCAGTTCGCGTTCCCCACCTCGTCCCCAACCGAACGCTAGAAGGCCCAGCCATCAACCTGCAAACTCTTGTAGCCCTCCTCTTCCGCCCTTACTGATAGGGAGTATGAGCCTCCTCCCTTAGGCTCTTCAGCATCCCTGGGAACACCAACACCGCCCAAGTGACTTTGGGCCAGTAGGTCAACCAATAGGGCTGCCTCCTAGGCCAGGCTGCAGCCCAGCTTCAGGACTCAGAGGAAATGGAGCTCGCATCCCTGCCTACAGGACTCCAGGCATGGCCAGGCTTCTGGATCAAACGTCCCTCTTGTGCTCAAGTCACAACAGCTAGCGGGTGAAAGACAGGCTTTCATGGCCTTTGAGAAAGCAAGACAGAGCCTTGGAAGACCCAGCAGGGTTTGTGGCACAGGAATTGTCCTCAGATCCCACCGAGACTTCAGCTCAGATTGCAGGATTCAAAGTCCCAAGTGCTGCCCTTACACCATGGGACCAATAGGGAACCCCCAGACCTCTGCTGAGCGCTGGTGAGGATGACCCTGTGGGGGCAGCCCTGCCTTTGCTCACCAAGTTGGCCTGCAGCAGTTTGCTGCAGCTCCCAGAGGCCTTTCTTAATCCAGCCTGAGAGGCCAGTGGGCATGTGAGGAAGTTGCCCCTTCAGTCCCAGGCAGTACATGGCCCTTCCTGGTGAAAAGCCAAGTCCTGGGGAAAAAGGTGATGTCAAATAAAATCTTGGAGAGATGCCTTCTTTCTTTTTGTGGGGAACTGTTCCCTTTTTGTCTGACCAGGGACTTAAACCCTGGACCCTCAGATTAGAAGTCTGACACTCTACCAACTGAGCTAGCCAGGCTTACACATAAAAGAAGCAAATTTCATGCAGAAGAGAAACTAGTCATGAAAATGAGGGCAGGAAACAATACAGAAAACCTGCTATTCTCGCTCTCTTAGCAGTCCTAGCCCCAGCCTGCTCCTCCATCCGGCGCCCTGAGGCCTTATTCTTTTTTCAGTTAAATATCAAATCCCTGAGAAAACACAGTTATACAAAGCAAAACGAAATCACAAACAGAAATGTCATTGGAAATACAGAAATAAAAAAGGAAAATGCAATTCCCATCACTTTATCGTGTCGGGGCCATTCCTGTATCGAGAGCACCCGCGAAGGTCCCTGTGTGCTTACAAGAAACCTGGAGGAACTCATACCACAGCCTGAACATGAAACTCAACTGCTCCCAGGTGCCGCAGTAAAACCCTTTCCCTGCTGTGAAGTTGCACTCCATAGGATTTTATGAAAATATGCTAATCAGTGTGAATATAAAGTGACTGGACAATGCTTCATGCAAATGTCTCTTGTAAGGTATCATTACAAAGCTTATAATCTACTGTGTGTGTTCATCCTATTTGTATGAACCGATCATTCTTGGATCTGAAACTAGAAATATGAACTATAACTCTGAGGTCCTGTTGTAATGATGCAAAGTGTGGGCCATTAATAGTGGTTTGGACTCTTGATGGCTCCCATTAACCAGGACAATTGACTGGAGATGGCTCTGTCCTGCACCATCTGTGAGTCAGGCCAGGAAGAATGAAGGCTTGGGGTATCACAGGACATGTGACCATGTCACCTGGTACAGAATCCATCTTAAACCTGGGGCTTTTCCCAGGAGAGACAAGAATTCCTGCCTTGTACCAAAGAAGCTGTATAAGGGGTGGAACTGAACAAACATGGCTGCAGTCATGAGACATCCCCTAGCTACCACCTGAGCTGGAACAAGGGCTATACCAGGTGAAAAGATAGGGCCCAGACAAGAAATAAGTCTAGTCTGCAAAAGAAGCTTATTGAAAGATCTCTGAGGGTGAGATTTGATCTGTATTGAGTTTCATACTGTATTAGGCTTGGACTTGCATGTTTTTGTTTTATTTTGCTCTGTGAAAAATACAAGGTCCATAGAGAAGGAAAAGAAAATGCCCTAGAAAAGTCTGTCTCTCTGTGTGTGTGTGTGAGATGGGTGGGAGGGTGTCTGAAACCACTCTCCTCTAGTTAGTTTTCTCTGATTTCCTGTAGAAAATCTGAAGCAGGGAGCAAAAGCCATTGCCTTCTCTGAGGCTTGAACTCAGGACCTTCAGATTATGAGACTGACACGCTGCCAACTGCGCTAAGAAGGCTTGGAAAACTTTGAGGCTCAGTGTATATAGGACCCTCCTACAGCAGTGACTGGGGCAGGGAAGGAGCCAGAGATCTGCTGGAAGAAGCAGGGAGCTCTGGTGACCAGAGACTTTTCGTGGCAGCTTTCACAGCAGCAAAGAAATCAATTCATGCTGCCAGTGAACAATCTACTGGAACTAATGGCAGCACAGGGGGGATGTTTCCAAGCTATGCACCTACTTCCACATTTTAGAACTTACTCTCCTTTTCCTAGTAGGGCACTTTCCATGCAAATTAAGCAAAGCAAGTTGGGGAAACTACACAGGTAATAAAAACCAGTGCTCCAAATAAGGCTTGAATTCATAATCCCAGCAGTAGCCCCCTCTGCGCTAACCAGTTGCACCAGTGCAGGTGCTTCTCAGGCCTTGGCAACACTTGCAAATTTGCAGCGCTGCAGCAGAGTGTGAAAACACACCCTCTCCAGCGCTGCAAATTGCGGCGCTGCAAAGCGCCAGTGTGGTCAAAGCCCCAGCGCTGGGATCGCGGCTCCCAGTGCTGTATGTTATTCCCCACAGGGAGGTGGAGTACGGACAGCGCTGGGAGAGCTCTCTCCCAGCGCTGGCGCTTTGACTACACTTAGCGCTTCAAAGCACTGCCACGGCAGCGCTTTGAAGTGCAAGTGTAGCCAAAGCCTTAGGCAAAGCTGGAAGCGGCAGTTATCAGTCTCTGTGATTCACACCTTTGCCTGGTAATTGAAGGCTGATGCATCAAACCTAACTCAAGATGCGGCTTTTCAGCCATGAGACTCCAGGACATTTTGACAGAAAGAAAATCTCTGTTTTGGTTTAGCCCCATTTGACTCCTTCTGCCCGTCTTCTCCCCCTCCCTCCAGTCTCTTTCCTTCCCCACTGGGGCCGTGCAGAGAGGAGCCCCAGTCAGTCTCTGTCACAGAGTCTGTATCCCATAAAGGGAGGGAGGGGTTGCTCCAAAACACTGATAATGGGGAGGGTGGGCATGGTTAGGGGTAGAAAGGATGGAGAATTAACAGTGGGGCCCAGAGAGATTCCCCCAGATTGGGGAGATCCCCTGCTGCCCCCCATCAGCCAGCTGTGGGAAGAACAACTTGGGATTGCTTGGGAAGCCACCTTTAAAAACACAAGTGTAACATGCTAGTTACATTTTAATAACACCAAAGCCTCCTCAATCCCAGGGTCACAATCACTGGAATGATTTTGCCTTGATATTTTACCAGCCGCAGACACAAAGCAAGTCAAATTACAGTTTCCGTTAGTCAGTTGCACACACAAGAATCCGGAGGCTTTAATTCCTTAGGTTCTGCTGCCATTTCATTTCTGTCCTGTTCCAAGATTTATCATTGTGCAAAGCAACGTTAGGCCCTTGGGAGTGTCCCCCTCAGTGCTGCCTGCCACCCTTGGGCAATTTAAAAGGGCCTGGGGACACCCGCCACCACCACCAGCAGCACAAGGGGACTAAGGCAGTTTCCTGCCCACCCTCACTCCATGTGGCACGCCACTCCCGGAAATGGCTGGCACCTCCTGGTGTGGGAGGTCTCCGTGTGCTGCCCGCCCTGAGTGCCAACTCTGCCAGCTGTGGCAATGGGGCTGCGGGGTGGAGTCTGCGGGCAGCCATGCACAGAGACACCCCTGGCCCTCCGGCAGGGCTGCTGCCAGAGGAGGGTGCAGGTTGCTTTTGGGAGATGTCCGAGGTAAATGCTGCACCCTCACCCTCTCCTGCACCCCCAACCCAGACCCACACCTGCACCCAAACTCCTCCAAGAGCTTGCCCCTGCACACCCTCCTGCAGCACAACCCCTGACTGAGTCAGACCCTGCACCCAAACTCTCCCAGAGCCCAGCCCCTCTCCCTCCCACACCCAAACTCCTCCCAGAGCCTTAGGCAGGTGTGTGGGGCAGGACTAGTCCCCATTCTGTCATTCATTCATGCCCGTCACCCCAACCGGGTATGGGCGCAACCCTGAATCTCCATAGTCTTCTATCCTGGGCCATTCGCTCTAGCTGGTTCCAGGTATAGCCCATTTTTGCTATCAACCTGAAGGTCGCGTAGCCAGGTATTTCTTGGCCTCTTTTCCGCTTGCCTTGGGGCTGCAACCTGCGCCGTCTTTCTGACTCGTACATGGTCCTCACATTCCATGTGCCGATGGTAATCCTCCTGGTTGTAAGAAGGGTGATCGGCTTAGTGGCTTCCTCGCGGCTTTCACCACCAGCGTCATGCATCTTCGAGTTGAAGACCCTTCTTTTCTAGGCTAAAAGTCTCTGTTAACTCTATTGTTGGCGTTTCTGTAGCTAGCTGATTTTTACAGAGTGGAGTTGCTTGCCCCACGCCCAACCCTCCTCCTTTACCTGACTTGGGACAGGCAGATGGCCCCAAAGGACCTCTCTGGTGGAGTTAGGTCCATTCTGAGCACCACCAAAAATTGTACAAACCTGCCGCCCCTGTCAGCCCAACCTTCTGATGATGCACCTCAGCTCACACCTCTGCAGGGTTTGAAGCTTCCATTGCTTAAATTCAGGACACTGAGGATTTCAGCTCCTTTGCCCACAGGGAACCTTCACCCCACTCCCAGCCAGGTTCTTGTCCATGGGATCACTGTAGGGGGGCTGGGTCCCGCTGGGTCTTTCTCTGTGACAGGCCAGGGTGCAATAACTGGGGCATCTGAGCACCCAGGACCTTCTGTGGGGCTGCCATTCCCCTTCCCCTTCTGTGGTCTCGTCTGTCATTGACTCCAGCCTCTTTTCTACCCATCGTCAGCATCATCCCAAGCAAGCTGCACTCGCCTCAAAAAGACAGTATCCCCTGTTGGGTGTAAATCACTGACCTCTCTCCTCTCTGAGCACTGACTGCCCCTCTGTTTCCTTGCCTCTCAGTCTGTGCAGATGGGACCTTTCCCTCCAGTGCTGGAGGATTCGCCCTTCTCATCTACCCTTGTCCCAAGCAGCACAGCGGGTGGGAATCTTAAATGTACCAAGGTGACTTAGGAGCAGAAACCACCCCAGACCTTCCATGCAATTGGCACTTGCCCCTTACTGAGCAGGATTGAAACTGGTGCAGGGAGACTGGTGGGCCACATCCCAGCTGGGCATGAGCAAAGCAGCAGGGTGGAAAAATCAACCTGGAGATGCTGGGGATTGAACCCAGGGCCTCATACATGCAAAGCATGTGCTCTGCCACTGAGCTACACCCCCACGTGGGTTAGGTAGACTATGGATTACACTCAGAGCCCTCCTGTTTCCACTGCATCCAGTGACCTTGCGGAGCTAGTTCCACTAGATGATTAGCCTCATTCCAGCTAGGAGAGGGAGTGCTGGGGGCTCTGCAGTTTTTGCAGTGGGGCTGTCTCAGGAGTCACTGGTGGCTTTGTTGGGGGGGTGGGGAAGTAGGGACTACAGGATGTGAGGCTGGCTGAAATGAAACTGCACAAAAAACCTCCCCCTTTGCTCCAGCTAAAGGCCCTACTTTGGCCTCTCCCCCTTTCATAAATATCTCCATATCTACCCCAGCTCTCAGAAACCCCCTCTCTCCCATGGGTGTTTTCATGGTTTCTTCCTTTTTTCATGGAGAGAGAGAGAGAAAAAAACAAACCTATTAATTTGAGCTACCAACACAGTTCACAGCATGAAATACACAATTTTGTGTTCAATGAGTTGTGTTCATTTACATAGCATGAAAAAATATGTTTTGGGCAATGCATGAAAACCTCACTGCATTGAACAACCCACTTGATATAGTCAATGTACTACAGAATATTTAAAGAAGTTAGGAAAGATGTGCTTGTAAATTAACATGTTGTGCCATTTACACACACACAAAACACAGAAGAAACTGAATTATTTGAGCTTCTAAAATTTCCATTTTCTCACAGCATTTTAGTTCTCAATATTGTTTTAATTTGCTTATTTTTTTGGAACTAGAGATGAGGAAAGAGCACATTGAAGTCAGTGGAATTACCGCAGTGAGGGATTAGTCTCATTATTTGCCACTAACAAAACCTTTGTTAACAGAGAGTTAACTTTGACTGTGACTATCTCTTACCTTCCAGAACATCGAGTTCAGTACAAGTCAAACTCTGGAAAAACAGGGAATACAGAGTGAGGGTACATGCCCAGATAACCTTAACTCTGCCCTCTAGCAGAGAATCTGTGATAGCATATGAGAACAAGGAAAGGTTTGGGGACAAATTACAGCTACTTCCCAAGTGTTTGTTTCTTCTGTAGTTAATTGATCCTGGCCCCATCAATTGATCCTGGCCTGGTGTCTGGCTGTGGAATTTACTATTTACTATCTTTATCCCAGTATAGTTAAAGGCAAAACTGCTTTACAAAAGCTCCTTTATTCTAGGTTATACAAACAGGTCACTTCCCAGCTATTTCAAGGAGATGGAATTTTCCTGACCCACAGGAACTTAAACTAACATGCTCAAGATCACACATTCCTTAGGAGAAAACGAAGGAGGAAAAAAAACCCACCAAACCGTTGCTGTTTCTACCCAAATGATCAATGAGACCAGAAAGTGAGACTGTGCAATTAACTGTCTGGGACTACACTGACTCTGCAGTTACTTGGATGCAGACACACCCAGCTCTACAGTTGGTAAACGTACAGAGACTCTGCTGCTGCTCATGAACTAGCAGCACATGACCCCTGAACAGCTGCCATTCAAATGTATCTGAAAGTCACAAGGAACAACGATCTGTGCTAAAGGAAGGCTGCCATTTATTAGAGCCCCAGTTGATGCCATGTGCACAAAGAGAGGATTGAATGTGTAACAGGGAGAATGGTAAATCTTGGTTATTTTATTTTTGTAACAGGCTCCTGTCCACCTCCAGTAGAGTTTTCAGTCCCAATGGCAACTTACTTACCAAATGTAATACAGACTAGTCCATGCCTCCCAAGTGGATGTGGTTCTTGTTCTTCTGCACATTGTAGCCCATGGAGGCCAAGGACCTGCAAATGTGTCTTCATGTGCCTGTGTTTAGTTGATGAAAACAAACCTAGACACTTAGAGGATTGGAACTGATTTCAGCTGGGGGACATGTTTGCTAGGTTTTTATGCATTTGCACAGGAAAACATGGAGTGTGTGCTTTGATTTCAGGGATCCCTATTCAGTGGAACTCCTGAACATAACAGGAGGGAATAGGCAATTATTTTTGTTAGAAGAACAGGTTTGTGAGAGGGTACTTGGATTTGAACCAAGGACAACTTGATCTGCAGTCAAATGCTCTGCTACTGAGCTATACCCCCATGACATCTATGGAAGCAAGTCAGTGATCTTAAGGATTTTGAAGGACGGGCTCTGCCTTAGAGAGTTCCTTTTCGAGTCCCAGACCACAGGGGTTTTAAAAATGGGGTTTGATTAAACTTTATATATACATGTAGACACCACAGCTTGCACACCCACCAACATAGCTTCCCCTACTGACATAGCCACCACCTCTCGGGGAGATGGGTTAACTACACGGACAGGACAGCTCTCTCCCCTCCGCTTAGAGCAGCTTCATTATTTATGAATAGGTGGGAAATAACCTCCGGAATGGACAGGAACCAATGTATCAAATATTGCTGTGTCTGCATTCAATATGGGTAACTGGTCATATTGGGCTGGATTAGTAGGAGCATTGCCAGCAGATGGAGGGAAGTGATTAATCCTCTCTATTCAGCTCTGGTGAGGCCACATCTGGAGCCTTGCATCCAGTTCTCCCAGGAAACAAATTGGAGAGTCTAGGGGAGGGCAACAACCATGATCAGGGGGCAGGGGACTTATGAGGAGAGGCTGAGGGCAGGGCCCCCCAGAAGGGGGGCAGGGGGGGCAATTGGCCCCGGGCCCCCATGAGAATACAGGATTCTATAATATTGCAACTTTTTTTATGGAAGGGGCCCCTGAAATTGTTTTGCCCCAGGCCCCCTGAATCCTGTGGGCGGCCCCTGCCCAGACCGTGGTGCTGTGCACCCCTCCACCCCCTTCCCTCGTTGTCCTCCTCTGAGGCCCCACCTGTGCTCTGCCCTCACTCCCATTTGGCCACTTCCCACCCCGCTCTTTGGCTGAGGCCTGCTGGTCCCCCTTCCGCTCGCTCCTCTCCTCCCCCAGGGCCTCCTCGCACCTCTCCACCCCCTACCCCAAGGTCTGCCTGCTGCCCCCACCTCTCTGCCCCCTCCCCTGAGCCTCACCCTGCCCATCGCCCACACCTCTCTGAGCCCTCCCGAGACTCATCCTGCCCACCCCTCTCTGCCCCCTCCTGACTCACCCTGCCCATTGCCCACACCTCTCTGCCACCTCCCCTGAGACCTGCCCTGCCCATCGCCCACACCTCTCTGAGCCCTCCTGAGACCCCTGCCCATCACCCACACCTCTCTGAGCCTCCCCTGAGACCTGCCCTGCCCACACCTCTCTGCCCCTCCCCTGAGACTCACCTGCCCACAGCTCTCTTAGCCCTCCCCTGAGAACTGCCCTGCTCAGCACCCACACCTCTCTGCCCCTCCTGCTCTGCCCACCTCTCGAACCTCTCTGCCCCTCCCCTGAGACCCACCCTGTCCACCTCTTTCTTTGGTCATCTGTTGTTATTCCTTGAAACACCAAGGATGGAATAAAAGCTGAGTTTACTCCAGGGTGAGAAGAAAGAGTCACCAACCCCTGGCAAAGCTCAGTGCCCCAGAGAAAACCTGCCCCCTGCTATCGCAATCACTGATGTACTGGGGATATGACGAGAAAGGGACTGTCTGAATGATCAAGGCAGGAAATGGACAACAATCTACAGCAATGTCATTAGCCACAAACACACTCTCCTCATGCTCCCACCAGAAGGGAAAGGAGCAGGAATTCTTGCTGTTCAGCCATGGACACACTTACACAAGGCACAGCAGTGTGGGTCTAGTGGAAGCTGGTCTGAAGAAACAACTGGAATTGATCACTCAATGGAAACAGAACTAGAGTGTAGTGAGAACTCAACATCAAGCAAGTAGTTGTGGCCGAGTGGTTAAGGCGATGGACTAGAAATCCATTGGGGTCTCCCTGCGCGAGTTCAAATCCTGCCAACTACGGACAAGTTGTGGTTCTTTAGTTTCAGTGGAGCTGGGTCTTGTCTCACTTTTAAGCTAGGCCTATACTAAAGGAAAATGTGGCTTTAGTTAAGGTGTTTTAATTGAACAACTGTTGCGTCCACCCTATGTCACCAGAGCACATCCATGCTAGCATCTCTTGGATTGCCACAGAGAGCAGTGCACTGTGGGTAGCTATCCCGCTGTGCAACTGGCTGCAGGGTTGTCATAAACAGATAGTTAAGGGTTAAGGTCTCTTTTACCTGTAAAGGGTTAACAAGCTCAGTAACCTGACGGACACCTGACCAGAGGACCAATCAAGCGACAAGATAATTTCAAATCTCTGTGGAGAAGTCTTTGTTTGTGTTCTTTGTTGGGTTTTGTTCTCTCTTTGGATCTAAGAGGGCCAGATGTATATCCAGGCTCTCCAAGCTTCCTGAAGTATTTTCTTCTATTCAGTATAGTGAGTATTAGAAAGGCGGATTAGTCTTATAATTAATTTCTGTATTTGCAAATGTGTGTTTGCTGGAGAAATCTCTTTATTTCTGTTTGCTGTTACTTTTAATTACTCTGAGAAGGCGGGGAAGACCCTCTGGTTTATAAGCTAGACCCTGTAATATTTTCGCCCTGGTGTTACAGAGATAGTGTACTTTCTTTCTTCCTTTTAATAAAATCTTCTCTTTTAGAATCTGATTGATTTCTTCCCTTGTTTGGAATCTCAGGGAAGAGGAGAGGGAAAGGAATCTCTCTTTGTTTGATTCAAGGAGTTTGAATCAAGATGATCTCTCCGACGGCTAAGGGAGGGGGAGGTGGGGGAATGGGCTATTTCCCTTTGTGTTAAGATCCAGGAGTTTGGATCTGTGTTCCCCAGGGAAAATTTTGGGGGAACAGGGAGTGTGCTAGACACTGGAATTTCTAGCTGGTGGCAGCAAGAACCAGATCTAAACTAGGATTTTAGTTTAGAGGAGTCCAGGCAGGTCCCCATCTTGTGGGCAACAAAAGTTCAAAGTGGGGAATAAACCTATGACATGGTAGGCAGCAGTGGAGATTTTTAGAAACCAAAACAGAGAAGTTTTTTCCTTTTTGGCTGTTTGGAAAAACAGCTTGGGGCAGAGGTATTAGGTTTTTCTAACAAAGCATTGTTGAAAGAGATTCCCACTGAGTGCATTAGCAAGTTTGAGAGAGACAGGACAAACCAGTTTTCTGGTCCTTTCTCAGCCAGCAGCCACAACAAAAACATTTGCAAATGAAAAGTTTTGTTTTCTTTTTATTCAGTCAGGAATAGAAAGGTTAGGAAACTGTAAACCAAGCAATCTGAGCTGAAGCAACATAGTCAATTCACTGACTGCAGAGGGTGTGGCCAGCACCAGAAAGCACACAAACATGAGTACCAGTGAAACAGCTGACAAACTCGAACTGGCTAGGCTGCAAGCAGCAGAGAAAGACAAAGAACATCAGAGACAGATGGAACTAATTAATGCACAAATGGCCAGGGAAGACGCTGCCCACAAGAGAGAGATGGAGAAGCAGAGGCCGAACACAGGAGACAAATAGAGTTAAAAGAGAAAGAGCTGGAAATCCAGAAGCAGGCCCTGGAATTAGAAAAGGCTAAGCAGAATGTTCCAGCCAACCTTAAAAACCCTTCTCAGGCACTGTTCCCCATCCCAGAAATTTCCCACCTACAAGGCAGGTGATGACACTGAGGCCTTCTTGGAAAATTTTGAAAGGACCTGCCATGGGTACAACATCCCTACAGACCAGTACATGATAGAGCTGAGGCCACAGCTCAGTGGACCCTTAGCAGAGGTGGCAGCTGAAATGCCTAAGGAAAACATGAACAATTATAAACTGTTTCAAACAAAGGCCAGAATCAGAATGGGGCTAACACCTGAGCATGCCCGTCGGCAGTTCAGAGCCCTAAAGTGGAAACCAGATGGGTCATTCCCCAGACACGCCTACTACATTGATAAAAATTGGAATGCATGGATATCAGGAACAAAGGTTCAAAATTTTGAAGAGCTGTCCCTTCTGATGAGAATGGAACAGTTCTTAGATGGTGTGGAAGCCAGTAAATAATTAACAAGGTTTTGAAGAGATCTTAATGAATGTTAGTTAGCATGAGTTAGGTTAACTGTGACCCTGGTGACGTGAGGAAGCAAGATAATGTAAGACAGAGTGAATTGTGTGAAAGTTATTACGACCTTGCAATGTGCAGTCTTGCAGTCTTGTTTTCTAGTGAGATAGCAGAAAAGCATGTATAAACAAAATGTATTTGTTGCTTTTTACTGTCTGTATTATTGCTAGAAATTGTCTGTAAAAGGTATAAAGGCTTGCTGTGATTGTTTACCAGTTGAGAGACCTGTCCAGGAGCCTGTGTCCTATGGCACTCTCTCCCTCCATGGTAATTACTGGAGAAATAATAAAGTATTTGATTTTGCTGCATCCAAACAAAAGTGAGAACTGAGTTTTTCTTCGACAAGGAGGATGAAAAGGGGAGAGACATCCCATCGTGTACCTGAGCAGAAGTTGCTACCCAGGGAGCAGAACTACGTGGCCATGGAAGGATTGCCTGGCCATGGTGTGGGCCCTTAAGAAACTGGAGCCATATCTCTTTGGGCACCACTTCACCGTGTACACCGACCACTCTCTCCTGACCTGGCTGCACCAGATGAAAGGCCAACTCCAAGCTCCTGAGGTGGAGCCTGCTCCTGCAGGACTATGACATGGACGTGGTCCATGTGAAGGGAAGTGCCAACCTGATAGCAGACGCGCTGTCCCGGAGAGAGGCCCCAAACTTCCCTGGGTCACTGGGCAGAGTGACCCGCTCAGTTCAGCCTCGAAGAGGAGAGATGTGATGGAGTAGGGGCTGTCTGTGGGGGTTGGGGAGACAGGGAGGACGTTAGGTGAGGACAGGTATTCAGCCTGTAACCTGAGCTAGGCAGTGGGAGAGGTCAACATCTCTGCCAGGAGCTAGACAAAGGAGAGAGCCGAGTGGAGAGGGAGTCAGTTTCGATTTGGGGCTGGGTGAGGAGTTCAGAGAATCCTAGGCTGGGATCCAAGCACCTGAACCCCAGAAGGCCAGATTGAGAGGTCCTGGCTCTGCCCACAAGCTCTGCTGTAGCCTGTGTTCCTGTGTCCAATAAACCTTCTGTTTTACTGGCTGGCTGAAAATCACTGTGAGTCCCAGGAAGAGGTGCAGAGTCGGACTCCCCGCACTCCGAGAGGCAGCGGGATCAATGCCGCATCCTCCAGCGGCAAGGCAGCCACAGGACTTTCTCTTGCCCTTCTTTTAGAAGCCATGGACAGTCAGCCGGCTCAGCTCCTCCAGTGGCCTCCATCCCTCTTCCCGCTTGGCCTCCCCAAAGCCACCCCTTGCAGAGCACAAGCTCTTCCACCCGGCCCTTCTCCCCTTGCACTAACTGGGAGGCTGGAGACAGCTGGGAAGTTAGCTCAAATGGAAGAGCAGGGGAGAAGTAGTCAGACCCATACACATTCTCCAGCCTGCTCTGCTCTGCTGTGCTCTGCTGGGCTGGGCTCTAATGGGGACCTGCACCTTTCTTTCTGAGCTCTCACTGGAGCACAATCCCTTTCCTCCTCCCTCCTGCTAGTCTACGCCAAGCTCATTGGCCGGGAGGGAGAGCCACTCAAATACAGAATTACTCACATCCCAGGGGTCCATGAAGGGAATGAGGAGATGGGCGGGGTGGCATGCGATACCAGCTCAGCTGAGACCGTGAGACCTTGCAGCCTCCTGATCTCAGGCAGCATGGCAGCCGTGGAGCAGAGCAGAGCACGCAGACAGCTTGGAGACAGCCAAAGCAGGGAAGGGCTGTGTTGGTCTGGAAGAGAGTCGGTGGCTGTCTATCCTGGCGGAGGCAGGGTCGTTTTGCTGTATGCTGGGCCAGGGGCCAGGGAGTCTGCTAGAGTTGCAGAGCTGGGCCTGCTCCTGGCTTTGCTTGGGTTAGAGGAAAGTGGTGAAGATAAGAACGGCCCTCCTGGGTGAGACCGATGGTCCATCTAGGCCACTATCCCATCTTCTGACAGTAACCGATGCCAGGCGCTTCAGAGGCAATGGCCAGAGCAGGCAATTGTCAAGTGATCTATCCCTGCGTTGTCTTCTGATGTTTGGTGCTTGTTTCAGGGGCTAACTCTCAGCCCAGACACACTCCAGGGAGGGAGCGTTGGTGTTTGTGCCGAGGAGTGTGGCTGGGACTCGGACCCCCTTCCCCAGCTCTGGGTAGCGCCCCCCCTCCCCATTTCAGGCTGTGTTCTGCTTAAGGCCACAGAGCCCTTGCCTTTTTTTGCCCGGTGCCTGAGAGTCAGGCCAGCTGCAGGGAATTAGCTCAAGCGGCAGAGTGCTCGCTTTGCATGCGAGAGGTAGTGGGGGACGCTGCCCGCATTCTCCGAGCCTGTCGACTAAGGGCTCCTGATGAGCCTGGTGGACAGGAGAGCCAGCCATCTGACTTTTGGCCTTGCTGCCCGTGGCGGTCAGGCCGAAAATCCAAAGCCACCCTCCCCAGGCCCACAGCCACCCAGGGCTCCTCTGCCATCTTGCCTGAGCCGGTGGAAGTGGAGCCTGGCACTGAGCTGATGCGCTGAGGTTATTTGCACTGTGCTTTTCACATGGAGGTTAAAACACAGGGCACAGATCATTGAGCACAACCCTCGTCCTGAGGAATGGGGGGGGGGGCTGCATAAATAGAGACCGGCTCTCCCTGGCGTGGCTGCAGTGGCTCTTCACAGGGGCAGTCCCACTGCCAATTGGTACCAGAGTTTTGAAAGTTTTCTTTTCTGGCCTGGCTCCCGCTCTTTGGGAGACTGGCGACCCCAAACTTCCCAGAAACCATCATAGCAAGGCCAACCTGATCACAGACACCTGCTTAGCACCGGAGGTGCAGCCTGAACCCGGCAATCAGCTACGCTCAGCTGCCCACCCAACAAGCGTTACACGCAGGAGCCTTCGTGCCCGCGTGTTCAGCTCCTCCCAGCGCCAGCTTTAAACTCCGCTGCTCAGTTCTAAGCTTTGGCCACACGGGGGCAGCCTGGAGCTCAGCCAATGCCTCCGGTTGCTGGTTGTGTTTCCGCTCCTCGTGGCAGGTTCACACCCGCAGGCAGATCTCTGAACCGGGCCGAACCGTTCCCCAAATCAGCGCTTTAGCAGCAGCTTTGCTAGGAAAGCGCTGACGTCCCCAAGTAAAGTAAGAGCCAGAGCGCTGTGTCCAGGATCTTCTATTGGTCCCCTCACCGTGGTGTCTGTCAGGCGCAAGGAGAAACCAGGGAAATGTTTTCATGGCGTTTAAGGGCAGAAGGGGCCATTAGCTCAGCTAGTCTGACCCCCGAATAACACAGAATTACACCATGGCACACATTGATCCCACAGACCTTAGGCAGATCAAAGCGTTTCAGCCCTCAGGAAGGAGGCTAAACTGGGTACCAGAGGCAGTGAACAAGGGGCCCCCAAGGCAATGGCAGGGAACTGATGAGGTGAAATATGCCCCGATGATCCCAGCAGGCGACCCACCCCCATGCCACAGATGTGGGAGTCCCTGTTCCTCCTGCCCTTAAGAATCTCTGGTGGTAAGTGGGTCCCCCCCGTTCCCCAGATATGAATCCTCCATGTGGTTTCCCTGGCTTCACCTCCAGATAAGAACATTGTGTGGAGGTGGGAGGAAGGTTGTCTGGCAGATCTGTAAGGGGACTGTGTCTCCCTGTCTGGCCCAGGCTCCTGGGAGGAAGTGATCTCAGTGTGTCTGGCTGTCTCCATTCCTCCCACCCATAAGAATCCCTGGTCTGTGGGTGCACCCTAGACCATTACGGATCTCTGGTGGGTGGGTGTCTCTCTCCCCCTAGTCAGGATCTCTGGGCGTGCCTGTATAAAAGAGACTTTGACTCACCCAGGCTGGGCTGCCAGCGTCAGACAGACCAGGTCCTTCTGTGGAGGGTTTGCGTTCCTCCAGGACGTGATCTCAGTGTGTGTGGGTGTCCCTGTCCCTGTCCCTTCAACCCTTAACAATCCCTGGTGCGTGGGTGCGCTGGGCCCCATTACAATCCCCTCTGTCTTACCCCCCATAAGGGATCCGGTGGATGTGGGGGTTCTCCACGCTACTGGGGGTGTCTGGTGCCCCTGTCCCTCCGGGTTAATAGTGGAGTGTGTGGGTGTCCCCCCCCCCCGCCCGTTAAGGATCCGTGTTGTGTGGATGCCCCCGTTCTTCTCATTAAGAATGGTGGAACGGAGCATATGGGTGTGTCCCCCACCCCATGAACTAGCTCCCATGTATGGTTCCCCTGCCCCCATCCAGGCTCTGTGGGTGTCACTGTTCCCCTTTTCAAGATCCGTGTTGCTTGGGGCGTCCCCCCCCCCAAGTCAGATTCCCCAGCGTGTGGGTGCTCCATCCCCCTCCAGGCTCTGCGGGGGTCTTAAAGAGACCGTGTCTCACTGTCTTGCCCAGGCTATGCTGCAGGGGCTGAGTCACAGGCACAACCCCACTACTGATCGGCACAGGAGTTTTGACCTGCTCCATTTCCAACCTTAGTGAACTTAGTGCAGACACCCAATCGGCACAGCCCCCTGCAGCCCAGAACTCCTAAGCTCAAGCGATCTGCCAGCCTCAGCCTCCCCAGGCGCTGGGATCAAAGGCACCAGCCAGGGAGCCCGGCTTATTTTGCTGCCTGGCAGCTGGAGCTTTAAACTCTGCTTGTGAGCTCTGTGCCTTGGTCAGATGGGGACAGCCTGGAGGGGAAATGCTCCTGCTCCCCGCCCCGTCTCATGTCGAGTTGCAGGTGCGCTGTCCTGTCAGGTAGATCCCGGATGTTTCAGTGCCCTTCCCCCGCCCAGGTGTCAGGTACCTCTGCCCCATACAGAATCCTGGATGTGTGGGTGTCCGTCCCTCTGCAGAGCATCCCGGAGTGTGGATGCCCTTGTCCCCTACAAGATCCTGAGTGTGTGGGTGCCACTCTCCCCCTAGAAGATCTCAGGTGCGTGGTTGGGTGCCTGTTCGCCCTTACAGCATCCCTGGTGCACGGGGGCCTCCCTCCGTCCCAAATCAGGGGCCCCAGGGTGTGAGTGCTCCCATCCCCCGATACAGGCTGGGGGGGGTATAACTGGGTCTCCCTGTCCTGCCCAGGCGGTGCTACAGCAGCTGTTCACAGGGCAGCAACCCCACTGTCAGCCTGCAGCTTTAACCTGCTCCAGGGTGACCCATGCGGGTCGGGGTGAGGGCACCAGCAGAGCTGTGAGTCTGGAGGTCAGGACTGGGATAGTAGGGGCTGCGGGTCAGGAGTGAGGCACCGTCAGAGCTGGAGGGAGCGCGGGGGCTGCGGGTCGGGAGTGAGGGGCACCAGCAGGCTGTGAGTCTGGAGGTCAGGACTGGGATAGCAGGGGCTGCGGGTCGGGGTGAGGGGCACCGTCAGAGCTGGTTGATGCCTAAGGGGCTGCGGGTCGGGAGTGAGGGCACCAGCAGCGCAGTAACTGGGGAGCTCAGCCGAGGAATCGAGGGGCTGTGGGTCGGGGTGAGGAGCACCAGCAGGCTGTGAGTCTGGAGGTCAGGACTGGGATAGCAGGGGCTGCGGGTGGGAGTGAGGGCACTGGCAGCGCAGTAACTGGGGAGCTCAGCGGGAAATCAGGGGCTGCGGGTCAGGGTGAGGGGCACCCACAGGCTGTGAGTCTGGAGGTCGGGACTGGGAAAGCAGGTGCTGCGGGTCGGGAGTGAGGGGCACCAGCAGAGCTGTGAGTCTGGAGCTCAGGACTGGGATAGCAGGGCTGCGGGTCAGGAGTGAGGCACCGGTAGAGCTGAAGGAAGCCCAGGGGTCTGTGGGTCAGGAGTGAGGGCACCAGCAGAGCTGTGAGTCTGGAGGTCAGGACTGGGATAGCAGGGGCTGCGGGTCGGGAGTGAGGGGCACCGTCAGAACTGAGTGGACGCCTAAGGGCTTGCTTGGGTCGGGAGTGAGGGCACCAGCAGAGCTGTGAGGCTGGAGGTCAGGACTGGGATAGTAGGGGCTGCGGGTCAGGAGTGAGGGGCACTGGCAGCGCAGTAACTGGGGAGCTCAGTGGAAATCCAGGGGCTGCGGGTCGGGGTGAGGGCAGCAGCAGAACTGTGAGTCTGGAGGTCAGGACTGGGATAGCAGGGGCTGCGGGTCAGGAGTGAGGGGCACCACTAGGCTGGGAACCCAGGGGCTGCGGGTCGGGAGTGAGAGGCACCGGTAGAGCTGAAGGAAGCCCAGGGGTCTGTGGGTCAGGGTGAGGCACGGCAGCACAGTGACTAGGGAGCTCTGCGGGAAGCCCAGTCGCTGCAAGTCCCGGGAGTGAGGCACCAGCAGAGCTGTGGATCTGGAGATCAGGATTGGGATAGGAGGGGCTGCGGGTGGGAGTGAGGGGCAGCAGCAGAGGCAGGAGGGAGACCAGGGGGCCTGCGGGTCGGGAGTGAGGGCACCGTCAGAGCTGGTGGACGCTAAGGGGCTCCGGGTCGGGAGTAAGGGGCAGCAGCAGAACTGTGAGTCTGGAGTCAGGACTGGGATAGCAGGGGCTGCGGGTCGGGAGTGAGGACACTGGCAGCGCAGTAACTGGGTAGCTCAGCAGGGAATCCAGGGGCATGCGGGTCGGGAGGAGGGCACCAGCACAGCTGTGGGTGTAGAGATCAGGATTGGGATAGGAGGGCTGCGGGTCAGGAGTGAGGGCACCAGCAGGCTGTGAGTCTGGAGGTCAGGTCTGGGATAATAGGGGCTGCAGGTCGGGAGTGAGGGCACCGACAGCACAGTGACTGGGAGCTCAGCGGGAAGCCCAGTCGCTGCAGGTCAGGAGTGAGGGCATCAGCAGAGCCTGTGGGTCTGGAGATCAGGATTGGGATAGCAGGGCTGCGGGTCGGGAGTGAGGGCACCAGCAGAGCTGCTGGGTCTGGAGATCAGGATTGGGATGGAGGGGCTGGAGTCGGGGTGAGGGCACCAGCAGACTGTGAGTCTGGAGGTCAGGACTGGGATAGCAGGGGCTGCCAGGTCAGGGTGAGGCACCACTAGAGGCTGGGAACCCAGGGGCTGCGGGACGGGAGTGAGGGGCACGGTGGGTTGAAGGAACCCAGGGCTCTGTGGGTCAGGAGTGAGGGCACCAGCAGAGCTGTGAGTCTGTAGGTCAGGACTGGGAAAGCAGAGGCTGCGGGTCGGGAGTGAGGGGGCAACAGCAGAGCTGTGGGTGTGGAGATCAGGATTGGGATAGGAGGGCTGCGGGTCGGGAGTGAGGGCACCGGTAGCACAGTGACTGGGAGCTCAGCGAAGCCCAGTCGCTGCAGTCAGGAGTGAGGGCACCAGCAACTGTGGGTCTGGAGATCAGGATTGGGATAGCAGGGGCTGCGGGTCGGGAGTGGGGGCACCGGCAGGCTGTGAGTCTGCAGGTCAGGACTAGGATAGCAGGGGCTGCGGGTCGGGAGTGAGGGCACCGGCAGGCTGTGGGTCTGGAGGTCCAGGACTGGGATGGCAGGCTGCGGGTCGGGAGTGAGGGCACCGGCAGGCTGTGGGTCTGGAGATCAGGACTCGGATAGCAGGGGCTGCGGGTCGAGGTGAGGCACCGTCAGTGCTGGGGAACCAAGGGGCTGCGGGTCGGGAGTGAGGGCACCAGCAGAGGCTGTGGGTCTGGAGGTCAGCACTGGGATACTATCCAGCCTGATGGTGGCGATGCCCAGCTGAGCCCATGGCCAGTCGTCCTGCTCCACCCAGAGCCGGGCTGGGAGCCAGGACTCTGGTTCTTCTCCCCAGCTCTGGCAGGGCAGTGCAGGCTAGTGGTTGAAGTGGGGGTTGGGAACCAGGGTATCCAGGTCCCACCGCTGGCTCTGGGAAGGGAGTGGGGCCAGTCTTGTGCACCCCTGGCTTGAAGTGGTTTCCATCCTGTGCAGGGTTTACAGTTTTGTTCACTGGCTCTCAGCACCTCCCACTATAAGTGTCCCAGTGCCGCGGGTCTAGTGGTTAGAGCCGGGAGGCCGGGAGGCAGGCAGGGGCGGTGGGTGTAAGGGGCCGGGAGGCACCTGGCGTGCTCCACCCAGAGGCCCTACTCCCACTTGTCCTCTCCCATAGGCCCCATCCTCACTTCGCCCTTCCCCAAGCTCCATCCGGCCACATGGGGCCGTGGGGGAGAAGGCCGGGGTGCAAACGGCAGAGAGGCAGGCAGGGGGCCTTGGGGTGGGGCGAAGAGGCACAAGTGGCAGGGCCTCGGGGAAGAGGCGTGAGAGGTGGGGCGGGGTCAGGGAGTGGAACAAAGGGGTCCTGAGGGCGTGTGGGCGGGGCTGAAGGAGGAGTGTGGGCGGGGCTGAAGGGGTGTGGGCGGGGTGGAGGGCGTGTGGGGCGGGGCTTTGGCAGGAGGAGGCTGGTGGCGAGCAGGCCTTGGGGCAGGAGCCGAGGCCACGATCCGGGCCCGCCAGCCTCCCAAGTGGAGAGGAGTCCCAAGCTGCCCATGGAGCCAGGACTCCTGGAGGTTCTATTCCAGGCTCTCCACAGACTCCCAATCCCCAGCTGGTGCAGCCCATCTCGCCCTCCCTGGTGCCTCAGTTTCCCCGTGTGAGACAGGTCCCAGTGTGAGCGGCTGCAGCGCGTGAAGAATCTGCGTCCCTTCTCCCACAAAGTGGCGGCTCCTTGGTAGCCCTGGGGAAGCAGCCAGCTAGCTGCAGCCCTTGGCTCCCGTCTGGGCAGCCCGGGGTGGGGTGGGATCTGGGCAATGGGAAGAAGAATCCCCTGCCCCACCCCACCCCGGGGACATGGGGAGGGCTGGTGCTGCGAGGGACGCAGGAGTCCTGCAGCCTCGCAGGGAGAAGAGGGCAGGTTCGGCTTGGCTGCTGATAGAGGGGCGGGGTGGGAGCACTGCTGGACTGGGGCGCTCCCCTGCGGGGTGGAGATGGGCACGGCCTGCTGGGACGGACGGCTCACTCTGGATGGGAGAAAGTGGCACTGGCGCTAAATGGGTGTGGGAGCCCACCTGTCCCCCAGACAAGAGGGCCTCTCAGCCTTGCCGGCTCGTCTCTCTTTCACCAGAGATCGGCCTTTTCTGGCCTGGCGAACCCCTTCACTCAGCGCCAGCAACTGCCATTATTGTTATTGGGGAGTGGAGGCGGCCGGGGTAGAGTGGGGCCTCTCAAGCCCCAGGGAGCAGGGCCCGGGGCACTGGGGGCAGAGGCTGCGATGGGGAGGTGGGTTGGAGAGATGTTGGGGTGGCTGGGACTCAGGGAATGGGGCAGGCTGCAGGGAGGAAGTGTGGGGCCACCGGGAGAGAGGAGCTGGGGGCTGGGGAAGCTGCGGGGACACAGCCAGGGAGGGGGTAGTGGTGACACCGCAGGGAGGCTGCTCAAGAGGCAGTGGGCTGGGGCAGGGCAGGAGAGCTCGGACAGGGGTGGGAGTCAGGCTGTTGCGGGTCTCCTGTGAATGGCACCAGACTGCAGGGAACCGACGGCCGGCAGCCCCTGCTGGGAGTCTGGTCACTGCAGCCCCGATGCACCCTGCTGGGAGGTCTGGTCCACTGCAGCCCCCGCTGCACACCCTGCTGGGGCTCTGGTGCCACTGCAGCCCCCGATGCACCCTGCTGGGGCTCTGGTCACTGCAGCCCCCATGCACGCGAGGACTGCTGGGGGCTCTGGTCACTGCAGCCCCCGATGCACCTGCTGGGGCTCTGGTCACTGCAGCCCCAATGCACCCTGCTGGGGTCTGGTCACTGCAGCCCCCAACCTAACACTGGAGCTGGGGCGGGGAGAAGGTTTCTTCTCTCGCGCTCCCCTACTTTAATTCAGTGAGCTCTGCCTCACTCTTCCTATTGGCTGTCTCCCGGGAGGCAGGTTTCCGAGAGGAGCGTCACGTGGCCTTAGAGCGTTCGCGAGGAGCGGCTCCTGGGCAGCCCACCCCCCACCGAGCTCCCCCTCCCCACTGCCGCCCCTCCCCTCCCTGCCGTTACGCCCCGCTTGACAGCTCCCCTCCCAGTGCAACCCCTCCCCTCTCTGCCCTTAACCCCCAGCTCCCCTCTGAGTGCGCCCCTCCCCTCTCTGCCTTCAGCTGGCCCCGAACCCCCAGGTGCCCTTCACTGCCCCCTCTCTGCCACTTCAACCCCAGGCTCCTCCCCAGTGCCGCCCATCCTCTCTGCACTGTAGCCCCCCAGGCTCCCCTCCCCCTGCCGCTGGCCCCGTCCCTCCTGCCCCGCCTCAACCCCCAGGCTCCCAATCCCCCACGCCCTCCTCCTGCCTTTAGCTGAGCTCCTCCAGTGCCCGCCCCTCCTCCTGCCCCGCCCCCAAACACCCCCCAGGCTCCCCTCCCTGAGTGCCATGCCCATCCCCTCTTCTTCCCCAAACACCCCTAGGCTCCCCTCCCCAGTGCCGCCCATCACCCTCTCTCTTACCCCCTCCTAACACCCCGACCTCCCTTTCCCCTCTGCCCCCGTCCCCAAACACCCCCGAGCTCCCCTCCCCAGTGCCGCCCATCCCCTCTCTGCCCACTTTGCCCCCATGTCCCCAGGCTCCTCTGGTGCCGCCATCCCACTCTCTGCCCCGCCCCCAACCCCCAAGCTCCCCTCCCCAGTGCCGCCATCCCCTCACCCTCTGCCCTTCCAAACACCCCTTGTTTTGAGCTCCCCCGATGCACGCCCATCCCCTCTTCTGCCCCCTGCCCCAACACCCCCGAGCTCCCCTCCCCCAGTGCCGCCCATCCCCCCCACTGCCCCCCCCCCAAACACCCCCGAGCTCCCAATCCCCAGTGCCGCCGCATCCCCTCTCAGTGACCTTGCCCAACCCCCAGGCTCCCCCTCGATGCCGCCCATCCCCTCTTCTGCCTTTACGCCCCAACACCCCCAAGCCCCCTCCCCAGTGCCGCCCATCCCCCTCTCTGCCTCCCCCAACACCCCCAAGCTCCCCTCCCCCAGTGCCGCCCATCCCACCCCTCTTCTGCCCGCCCCAAACACACCCGACACTGTTCCTGGTTTGGAGAACAGGAAGAAAGGACAAAAGAAGCAAGAGAGACAAGAGAAAGGAGGAGGATGGATGGAAGGAAAAGGTGAAACTCAAAAGAACAAACCCCTAATAATGTCCCTGATGATTTTAAGGGGACAAAATCCCAGGTGCGGAATAAAAATTCTGCCTCCTTAGCTACGTGTTTTTTTTTCCATGCCCCTAGGGAATTCCAACTGTCACCCAGATGGATCCAGATGTGAACAGGTTTCAAACCCATCGAGGAGGCCTCTTACCTTCTAAACAGGGACTGGCTGTTTTCTGAAGTAAAATCAGAAAGAGAAAGGAGGAAAAACTCAAAGAGGTTCCTCTGGCAACTCAGGTGCCTGAACTTGCGAATACTCTCTCAGTCCTCAAAGAGAGACCTGGAGAGGAGACTTGCTGAAGCAAAGCCACAGGGTCTCTGAGGTTTCCCTGGCCCCCTCGCTCCTGTCACTCACCACTGGCTGATGTCAGCATCTCTCTGTGAGTCACCACACACCCCACCACCTTTGACCAATGAGTCTGAGGTCACTGCAAAAGCCTTTGTGATGCTCACTGCCACACCCCTCACTTGCTGGGCTAATGTCCTGCCCTGGCCAGGCACTTGGGAGGTTTGAGCTACTCCCTGGGGATCACCCCGCTCAAGGAGCATTACGTTCTAGGAAGCAAGCCGGCTAGACGGGAAAAGCTTGTCAGAGCGCTGCCCCAGTGCTGCAAGTCAGTTTTTCAGGGAGTGGTCGACTTTGCCTGACCAGAAGAGACCATTAGAGCATCTAATCTGGCCCCCTGCACACTCACAGGCCTCCTGTATGACACA